>NC_043716.1:13257479-13326607 GCF_006229205.1 Suricata suricatta | reverse complement strand
CGCGTGGGGCGCTGAGCGGAGAGGCGCGGAGGCGGCGAGGACGCGCAGGGGGCTTGGGGGACAGCTCCGCGTTGCCTCTCCGCCACCCGCCACACCATGGGCAGCGCGGAGGACGCGGTCAAAGAGAAACTGCTGTGGAACGTGAAGAAGGAGGTAAAGTCGGGGCAAGGACCCCCGGGGGCTCACGTCCCTGCCCGGGCTGCCTGGGGTAGGTGGGGGGCCCGGAAAGGTTCACACCCCCAACCCTGGCACTAGCGCTCGCGGGCCTGGGCCGGGCGGGGGCGGGGTCCTGGACCCGCTGCGGCTCCCGCCTCTCTCCCGGAACTGGGGGCAGCACCCCTCTGCCCGAGGAGCCAGGCTGGCGCGCCGGCGCTTGTTTGCTCGGCGATCCCGCAGTTCCCCGCCCTGTGACGGCAACAGCGCTAGGAGACCAAGGTCGGGGGAGGGGTGGTGGAGATTTCTGAAGAAGTGGTGCTGCCCTTTCATTGCCCAAGCTGAATGGGCAGGGGCGGGGCCCCGCGAGGGCCTCAGACAGCGCTAAACGGGTGGTTTGGGGGCTAAGCTCTGGTTTGCCCTACACCCAAGATTCGGGGATCCCTCTGGGAACTGAGTCGCGGCTGAAGGAGGGTTCGTCGCACACCTCACTGTTTCTCACTCCACGCCTACCTCCCTACTCAGAGACCATGGAGGGGGGTAGTGGTGGTGGTTGAGAATGATTTTTAAGACTCAAGATTTTTTTTTTACCCTGGTTTGAGGATCCGCACCCCAAGTGTCAGAAAGAGAAAAGAGCCCTCCCCTCTACTAATGTCCTTTACCTTGACCCTCCCCTAAAGCCCATTTCAGTTTCATCATGTTGGGGGGGGGGGCGGGTACCCATATGAATGACTCACCGCACAAATGGGAACTGGAGAGCTCAAACCTGCAGCGTGGATTAGAATGGATTAGGCCTTGGGAACCATGAACTTGCAACTACCTTTGTGGTTTCTGCAAACTCCATGAGGGCAGAAAACCTGTCTGTTTTGTCCACTACTCTGTATCCAGGACCTGGCACACAGTAGGCATTCAATGAATATTTGGTAAATAAATCTACTGATCTTAGAGACTGTAGGATCTGTGCAAATGCATAACCTTTGAATACTCGACCTAGCTGTGTGACTTGAATAAGTTACTTAACCTCTCTGATCTTATTTTCTTTATCTCTGAAAAAAAGATGATGATATGTATCTCATATATTAAAGTTTGCCATAATGGTTTCTTTACCCCTTCCTAGAGCTTCAGGATTGGAGAAGACTCTGGGTTCTCATAAGCTCTTGGAAGTCTTTAGATGGTTCTGCATTAACTACAGTCTGGCTGCTGTGCCCTACCTAACATTTCTTTGTGCCCTTCCCTCTTGTTGGCAAAGAAGTGGTCAAAGTCCTCACCTTTCCAGCTGTGTGTGAAACGCTCCCTCTTGAATTTGTGTGAAGTGGCCAAGAGCGTATTTTAGGTTAGGAGTACATCAAATCAGCATTTAAACTAAACCCCTGCCCTGGTCTCCCCAAGCAAAAGGGCAATCCCAAGTCACAGTGATTATCCTCAGGAAACAAGCAGTCTAGTGACAGAGACTCATATGAACAGTATAAACAAGAAGAAAGAAGTAGCCATACCTAAACCATGGATGGATGTGCTAGGATTAGTTTCTGTGCTCCAAATTTAGGGTTGGTCAGGGACGTAGGAAAGATTTCTGAGAAGACCATGATTTTTTTTACAATACTTAGAAGGCTGTTTGTACTACTCTAAGAATGATTCCTAAACAGATGTGAGAAATGTCCAAAATATGATACAGCGATGTATGTTACCTGACCAAGTTTAATCTCCAAATTCTTAGTTCCCTTCTCCCTTTAGCACTTGAGTTAGAGAGAAATATATCCTTTCCTCTTCTAGAGTAGAGGAAGTGGGGATAATTGTAGGCAAGGCTGACCTTTTTTTTTTTAAGTGATAGCTTAAAAAATTTTTTTAATGTTTTATTTATTTTTGATACAGAGAGAGACAGTATGAGAGGGGGAGGGACAGAGATAGAGGGAGGCACAGAATTGGAAGCAGGCTCCAGGCTCTGAGGTGTCAGCACAGAGCCCAACGTGGGGCTCAAACCCATGAACATGAGATCATGACCTGAGCCGAAGTGAGAGGCTTAACCAACTGAGCCACCCAGGCGCCCCAAGGCTGGCCTTTCAATACAGAATTTCTGATATAATTCTAAAGTCATCTATAGATCCTTCTAACCCCCAGATCTGCCCCACAAGTCTGTTTCAGATGCCTGCAGGTCTTTGAACTCTGACTTTCTGCTCTGTTTAATAAAAACACTTCTTGGAATGTGATCTAGGAAGCTTCTAACAGTTTAGAGTGCAGGATCAATCTGATTCCCCTCTACCTAACTGCGAACCATGAGCAGTTTCAGTAGAGAGAAGCCTCCAGGTCCTTTTTACCTCCTCCGCAGGCTTTAGAAGCCTTACCACTCTCCAGTCCTCGGTGCGGGTCTTGGGAGCAAGGGCAGCATCAGAACATTGTATGCCTTGGCCAAAGAATGGCAAAGACACACTCTGCCCAGAGCCTACTTCATCTGTAAGATTTTACAGTGGGGTTGGAGATAATCCATCCCACTAATCTCCAGTATTAGTATCTGTCTCTTGGCAGGTTCCCCCAGGACATCAAAAGTGCTTGGCTTCAGTGTTGGGAGCAACTAGAACCTCCTACGTTGCTGATGGGAGTGTAAATTGGCACAACCACTTTGGAGAGCTATTTGGCAAAATCTAGTAAAGTGGAATATATGTATCAGGAATTCCTCTTATAGAAATAAAAATGCAAAGAAATGAGCGCCTATGTTTACTAAAAAACATATTTTTAATGTTCATAGTAGCACTATTCATGACAGCCCCAAATTGGAAACTACCCACATGGCTAGTCCACTTTATGTTAACATAATGGAGAATGAACAATCCACAACTACATACAACGTGAACGCATCTTATAATCTCACCAGAGAGCAAAAGAAATCCAGTCACAAAGCACTACATATGCACTGAGTGATTTCATTGTAGAATATAAAAACCCATAAAATGACTGTACACTGTTAGAAATCAGGAGAGCAGGTGTCCCTGAGGGGTGTAGTGAGTGGAAGGAAACATGACTGGGGGGGGGGTGTTCAGGGGTACGTGTCACATGTTCTGTTTCTTCATCTGGATGCTGGTTTCACGGGTGGATTCAGTTCGTGAAAATTCATCAAGCTGCGTAATTATGACATATACCCATTTTTGTAGTTTTATGTACATCAATAAAAAAGGTGTGTGTGTGTGTCTGGTTTTTAAAAAGTGCTTTCTTAAAGACATGTAATTGCTCATCTTACATGCTATTTGGAAGCTTTTATACCCACGTAGGAACACAAACATCAGGGCTTTATCTAGACAGAGAGAAGGCAGGGCTTGCAAGCATGTGGAGAGTGTCTCTGAGGCCTGGGTAAACCTTGAAGAAGATGGAGTAAATGAGGAGCAGGTTGTTTATCTACAGCCTATAATGAGCTAGTTTGTTTCTAAAGGACAGTATGTCTGCCCCAAAAGCTCTTCTCCAGCTAAGTACCCATGAGCAAAAAGCATCCTGTCCTTCTTCTCCACAGCAGGGTGCTTCCTCCTGGACTGGAACGTCTACACTGATTGTGTAGTGTGCTTATGACATCTCTCTTCCTGGTTGCCTTTCCAAGAAGACATTGCTTCCTCACCTCTTCCATCCCTATTTACTATCTATTCTGCAAGTAGATAGTAAACCCAGACCAGGAGAGCAGAGCCAAGCTGTTTACTTGCCCACAGGCCTTTGATCGGAAAAGTAAGATGCTGCCCATTTGTCCACAGGTGAAGCAAATCATGGAGGAGGCTGTCACCAGGAAGTTTGTGCATGAAGATAGCAGCCATATCATTGCTCTGTGTGGTGAGTGATGCGGGCAGTGGGAAGAGGGTTCAGAACTGAGGGGCCAGGGAAAGAGGAGCCTCAGGTTTAGTAGTTTTCAAATATGGCTACAAATTAGAGTCAGCTCTGAACCGTTTGAGATCTCCCTGTGCCCTGTCCTGACCTACTGAGTTAGAACCTCAGGGCCCAAGGATTTCTATATATATTTAGTTCCCTTGGTCTTTAGTGTGCATCTGAGTCACCCAGAGAACTTGTTAAAACACAGATTCCTGGGTCCCAACCCTGGAATTTCTGATTCTGATAGGGCTGGGTTGGGCCTGAGAATTGGCATATCTGGCAAGTTCACAGGTGGTTCTGAGCTGCTGGTCAGGGACCATGCCTTGAGAACTACTGACCGAGGTCATTCTGGTCTGGGAACTACTGCTCTGGCTTATGTTTACTTTAACTTTGGGGGAAGGGTTTGTGTTTTGGAATGCTTTCCATGCCGCATCTACTTTCTAACCCACTTGTGTTACTCTGGCATTCCCAGTTCTCCAGGCCCTGGGTTGGGTGCATGAGCTACAATACGAGGGAATGCCAAAGCCCTCCCACCTTAGAAGGGAGAATGTTGGTAATAAACTTCCTCCTCATCTGAAGACTTCTGCCTTTACAGGGGCTGGCCAGTCTCTATACACAATAGAGTTTTCCTGGATTTCCAGGAATTTTATCTTCCTTTCAACTCCCTTTCTGAAGGACAGTTTGCCACCTCCGTGTTGTTTTCCTTGGCTTCTGAAATTGGTGTTGGGGATTGGTGGAAGGAAGGCTGTGTTTTTCTAAGAGGAGGGAGTGAAAGGAACAGACAGTAGCATGGTGGGGCACATAGAGCTGCCTAGCAGCAGTCCAGCAACAAATGCCGTGGGGCCGCCATGTACCAGATCCTGCTCTCTGGACAGGGAAACAGCAGTCACAAGATGGACAGAGTGTCTGCCCCAAGGGCTCACAGAAAACACATGCACACATAAATATATCCTGTAATAATAAAGGTGTGGAGAAAACTAGAGTTTGATGAGAGATAAGAGAGAGCGATCGGGGAGAGACGGCCTGTGAGCAGAGCCTGAGTGACACACTGATTCAAGTGAAGCCTGGTGCTCTGCTTAGTGAAGTTATCTTGGACAAGTTTCTTAACTTCCATCACTCTTAGTTTGCTCCCCTAAAAACGGGTGGTGATTCCCACCTCAAGGTATTTTCAGAGGGATTGAGATAATGCATGAGAACATCTCTAGCATTAGAAGAGCTCAGGAAATGTCTGTCTTTCCCTCTCCTTTGGATGTTGACACTGAAACTAGGTTTGTAGGATTTCAGTTCCTACCATCTCCCTTTTGCATCAGTTTCCTGGTTCTTTGAGATGATGTTATGATTCCCAGGGTTACAAGGAACAGTCTAATCTCACCTTTCCTCGGGCAGAACCTATGTTAGGGGAGAAGCAGTGGTCTTGGAGTAAGTGGCTTTGAAGAATATTAGACCCCTACTCCTTTCCACCTGTGTTGTGTGCCCCTGACATCAGCCACTGTTTGTTGTTGCCACCGGAAGGGCTCTATTGGCGACCCAGTTATGTATGCATGGCTTGATTCCTTATCCAGAGCACATTCAACAAACAGAAAACAGAATAAAGTAGCGCAGCAGCTTGTGCATGGGAGCCACACGTGGGTGGCCGAGGGGGAATAGGGGAAAGTGAGGCAGAGAGAAAAGTTGTGGGTATCCCACATCCAGGCCAATTAGGATGAGAAGAAACTCAGCTCTCCTCTGATCAGTCCAGGGCCCCCCCAGGAAGCAACGGAGCTTTTGTTTTCGTCTCCTGCCTAGAAGCCTGGGGCTCTTCCCAGCATGCAGGGATATTACCCTCAAAAAACAATGATGCTTCTACTTTTAGCCAATTTTAGTTGCTGAAACAGAACAAGGGTCTATCAAATAGACCCAAGTCTCCAGGATTGTAAAGTCAGCCCTGGAGCAAGAGGAGCCCCATTCTGCAGGATCTCAGGAGGTGCTTTAGGTCTCCTAGCACAAACCTAAATAATGTCTACAGTCAGATGGAAAAGGTCCACACAAGAAGCTGTCTGGGGGTGACACTGCAGGCAGTGGTGCCGGGGACTGGGGTGAACTGAATATTGCTTGCCACTACTCAGCTTCCGCAGGAATGCCAGCCCAGGCTTGCCATGGCCTTTGTTTTTCTTAAGAGAAGCCAGAAGTCTGGGTTTTTATATGAAATTTCCCAATTTTTTTTTTACTGTTTATTTCTTTTTTAGAGAAAGAGAAACATAAGTGGAGGGAGGGGCAGAGAGAGAGGGAGACTCAGAATCTGAAGCAGTCTTCAGGCTCTGAGCAGGGCTTGAACTCACGAACCATGAGATCATGACCTGAGCCAAAGTTGGTTGCCTGATCAACTGAGCCACCCAGGTGGTTCCTGAAATTCCCTGAAATTCAATTTTTAAAGACTAATAACTAACTCCCATTTTTATATACTATGTTTATTTTGAGAGAGAGGGAGAGAGAGAGAGGATCATCAGTATAAAGCCTGATGTGGGACTTGAACCCATGAACGGTGAGATCATGACCTGAGCTAAAGCCAGATACATAACCAACTAAGCTACCCAGATGCCCCCAACTAATTCCCATTTTTAAAAAATCTGTGGGCCAAACAGAAGGCATCTCCAAGCCTCTGCCAGTTGACTGCCCCTGCCTTGGGCTCAGTGTGGAGTCACTGAGGAGAATGCTAGCAGGAGGAGCTGTCAGTATAAAGCTAAGTCAAGCCAGTAGGAGAAAGGCATCCTTGGGCTTTGTCAAAACTGGTATTCAGTGGTGAGGTAAATCCCAATTTGGGTTCAAAATAAGATATGGTTAAAGCAATGATTATCAAACTGTTTTCCTGTCTGCAAGCCATTTGCATGCATCACACAGTAGAATCACAATTAGGGATTCTTGGGAAGAGGCAGAGGGAAGAATAGATGCGTACTGATGGAAAACTACCCCTCTGGTGTTTTGGAGATTCTGATATGTCAGTCTCCTTCATCCCTGGGCAAATGCTCAGAAGTGAATTTCTGAGCTGAAGTAGATCCAGTCTTACACTGACTGGGTTGTGCTGTTGTCCTGGTCTCGTCCAGAATCCAACTTTGTTCTGTGAGGAATTGGAGTGCAAGGAAGGTGCAGAGAGATCTGAGCAGAGCAGAGGCTGTGAAGGCTGGATTAACCACAGAGTGACCACCTACCCTGGAGTTTGGAGAGCACTGGGGCCCCGGGGCCCTCTGCTCTGCTCTGGCCCCTCTCTTCCTGGCAGAGGAGGACAGGGCCTGAGCAAGATGAGTTCCTCTGAGCTTCCTTAAAATAGAGATATTTGAACTGGAAACAGAATCTTTCTGGGGAGCCTTAGAAAGGGAACTGAAAAGGAGCGCCTGGGTGGCTCAGTCGGTTGAGTGTCCGGCTTCAGCTCAGGTCATGATCTCACGGTCCGTGGTTTCGAGCCCCACGTCGGGCTCTGTGCTGACCGCTAGCTCAGAGCCTGGAGCCTGCTTCAGATTCTGTCTCCCTCTCTCCCTGACCCTCCTGCTCACACTGTCTCTCTCTGTCTCTCAAAAATAAATAAACATTAAAAAAAGAAAAAGGGAGCTGAAGAATCCCTGAGTTGAGTCCTGACCCTGGGCAAACCCAGGAAAGTTGCGCTAAACCCCTGTTCCTCTTACCACAGGAGGAGAGACTCTCCCAGGACTGGTAAGAAATGTGATTTTCATGCGTGTGTGTGTGTGTGTGTGTGTGTGTGTGTGTGTGTTATGGTTATTCCTAAACCTGTTCGTCCAGAAGCTGGTCAGGCTCCTGTAGGTAGAAACCTTGTGAGGCTGCTTTGCTGGTAAGCCCTGGTTGACAGGGAGGGGTTCTCTGCGTGCTGTTCTCCAACCACAGAGCATGGCTGTCAGCATCAGGCCTGTGAGACTGCCTATTCCCATAGGTGGAGGCTGGGGCTTGGAGAGTAGGCCCAAACCTACGACTGATATCACCCTTTTATCTTTAAAAAGTCTTGTCAAGCTTGCATTTTGTTCATGGTCTTTGAAACATTATTATTATTATTAAGTTTACTTATTTTGAGAAAGAGAGAGAGTGTGCGTGCATGTGCAAGGGAGGGGACAGAGAGAGAGAATGCTAAGCAGGCTCCATGTCCATCAGCGAGGAACCTGACATGGGGCTCGATCCCATAAACTGAGATCATGACCTGAGCCAAAATCAAGAGTCAGATGCTTAATCAACTGAACCACCCAGGAGCCCCTGAAATTTTTATTTTAATGTAAAGACGTTTGAATCAAATTAATGCTCCTTGTTTTCCCTGTGGCTTCTTAAACCCCCAGGTGTAGTCTGATATCTCCTGGCACCCACTCTCCCCAAGGGCAAGGTATTTTTAACTTTTGCTTGTGGGCAACTCAAGGTTGAAGTCAAACACCAAACTGTCCCAGGTTTCCTCTTTGAACTCTGCATTCATAACAATAATACACATACTTTAAGAGAACACATCTGTTCCCTTCCCATCAGGGTTCTGAGGTAATTCAGGTATCAACCCTAGAGCACTAGAGAAGCCAGCATTTCTCTGGACTTTCCCTCATGTCTGGGTGTGGCTGCCTCCACAGTATTTCTGTGTGCTCTATTCTGATTGGGCACTGAGTTTGGATTTTAAACTTTGGTGGGTAGAGCAGCTTTACAGAGAGGTTCCTGGCCTGGCACAGCAGGTTCTCAGACTCTTAATGTCTTCTTTCCCAGAATGCTTTGGGGTCAGCCTTGCCCCTCAGTTTCCAGGTTCCTGGCTCTCCCACACTGATCTTTAGATCCTCAACCTGAGGGTTGTTGCTTCAGGCTGAAGATGAGCTGTAATCGGAGACAGAAGTGGAGCCTATGGAGCTGGGAACTGCATCAGGGCTACCCGCTCCCTGTTGCTAAGCAGCTTTCATTAGCTGGAAGGTCTGCAGCGGTGAGCTCCTCTGGGGAATGGCAAGGAGATGCTAATGAGCTGGGTGAGAAGCAGGTGCTGTGGAAGGATTGCGTTTCACCTGAGATGTTGCAGCCAGAGATACTTCAGCACATTCTGAGATTCCGACTCCAGGGAGTTTTTAGTCTGTCTCTTTTCAATGAAAGGGACTCCTTTTCACTTCTTCCCACCCATACTGAATGAACAGCTCATTCTCATGATATCTGGCTTCTGCCTTTTATCTGGAAACCATCAAGTAGGAAGGAAGGCCCTCTGGGTAAGTGGCTCCTCTCACCGTCTTGGAGCAAAGCTGCGGGCATATGGTGATGGTCAGTAGCTGAGACACTAAGTGTGTGACCCTGGCCACAGCAGCCCTGAACAGCTCTGAACGTGCCCGGGAAGGTTGGTATAAAGACTAAAGGAGGGTAAAGCACCCAGCACGGAGCCATGTAGACAGTAGGTGCTCAATAAATGTTGCCAGCAGCAGCAACTTTCTTTGTTCTTGAAAGTGATCCTACAGGGAGCAGGGATGGGTGAAATCTGTGAAGGGGAATAAGAGTACTGACCATGATGAGCATTGAGTAATGTTGAATCATTGTATTGTACACCTGAAACTAAAATATGTTAATATTTAATTAAAAAACAAAAAGTGACCCTGGGGGTACCTGGGTGGCTCAGTTGGTTAAGCATCTGACTTTAGCTCAGGTCATAATCTCACAGTTTGTGTGTTCGAGCCCCAAGTCAGACTCTGTGCTGGCAGCATGGAGCTTGCTTGGGATTCTGCTTCTCTTTGCCGCTCCCCTCCTCGCTCTCTCTGACTCTTTTTCTCTCTCTCAAAATAAATAAACTTCAAAAAAAGTGACCCTAAAACCTTCCCCATCAAGTTTCCTAGAACCTTCTCCAGGATTCCATATGAAAATCCATGTTTCTGAGAGAAGTATCTAGACAATCAGAGAAATTTGAACTCTAGGAATTCAATCAGGGAACTTAATAATATTAGGAAATTTTTATTAATCTTGTAGGCACAGTCAAGGTGTTATATACATCTTTTCAAAGAGTCTTCTTTTACAGATACCAATGAAATATAGATAAAAATATATAACATTTAAAATTTGCTTCAGAATAATCTGGGAATAAGTGAGAAAGTATTTGGAGGTGGTATGGTTGGAACAAGATGGGTCATGACTTAACCATTGCTTAGGCTGGGTGATGGGTACATGGGGTTAATTCTATTGTCCTGTTTTGTATATGTTTGGAATTTTCCATAATGATTTTTTAATGTTTATTTATTTTTGGGAGAGACCGCAAGCAGGGCAGAGAGAGAGGGGAACAGAGGATCTGAAGTGGCTCTATGCTGACAGCAGAAAGCCCGATGCAAGACTCGAACTCAAGAACCATGAGATCATGACCTGAGCTGTAGTCCAACACTCAACCAACTGAGCCACCCAGGCGCCCCATAATGATTTTTTTAAAGGAGGAGGGGCATCTGGGTGGCTCAGTTGGTTGAGTGTCGGACTCTTGACTTCGGCTAAGGTTTTGATCTCACAGTCATGAGTTCAAGTCTTATGTTGGGCTCTGTGGTGGGCGTGGAGGGCATGGAGCCTACTTTAAAAAAAAGGAAAGAGAGGGGAAGAGGATGGGAAGAGGAAGAGATAAAATGAATATAGACAACTCTTTTGAGAAATTTACATAAAAGGGAGCAGCTAAATGGTTCAATACCTGAATGGGATACAGGACCAAAGGGAAGTGGTAGTAATGGTGTTTGGTGGTGGTTGTTTTTTATGTTTAAATACAAATGGGAATTATCTAATAGGTCAGTATTAAAGATACAGGGAAGAGAAGTGATGCTTGTTGGAATGATGTCCTTGAGACATAAAAGGGGCTGGAACCCAGTGTGTAGGTGGCGGTAGAGAGGAGCAGCCAGACCATCTGGAGGGACAGAGAGAAGGCAGGGGATGGGCATGAGGTGCAGGGGAGAAAGGCACCAATGTCCATGGTCACCTTCGGTGTACTTGAGAAGAAATCAAGGAGCCCTTTGTACCTCTGCATAGCCTGTGAGTTGTAGTCACTCACCACCTACTGAGATGGGACCTAATCTTTTACATACTTGCTGCTGAAGCTCAGAGAGGTTTAGTGGTTCACACCAAGTCAGATAGCTAGTAGGGAAAGTAGCCAGAGTTTGAACCCACATGTGTCTTGCTCAAAGGCCTGTACTGCCCAGGGATGGTTCTATCCGTGTGGCCTACCTAGGAGAGGAGCCTAGAGGTGTGGGGTATTGAGAAGAGGCCCCTGTGGAGACATAGCTCACATCACCAAACAGTAGACTCATGGTGTCCAGAGATACTCTGGGACACAGTGAGCCCCTTGCTGAGCTGAGTGAGGCCAACGCTGGCCTGATTCCCTGGGAAGCCATTGTGAACGCTATACGTGCAGATTCTGCCCTGCATCTCCATCAGCGCAAAGAAGATGGGTCTGTGCATTAGGAATTTCATTTCCCTCCCTGCTGCTTTCTGGAATCCGGGCAGTGCTTTCTCCTCACAATGAAAGTCTGCATGGGAGAGTTGCTTTCTTATTTCAGGGCGCTGAACAAGGCTGATTGCTCCCAAAAGCTGAAGCAAACAGTCAGCATCACTAGTGCCAGCCAAGAGAAAATGTACTCTAGTTACCATAGAAATGCTCATTCCAGGTGGAAGCAACTGTTATAAATCCCTGTGGAAACAGCCAGCCAGGGAAGTGGGGAGAAGAGGGAAAAGAGAGGAAGAGGATGCCTGGCCTCTCTTTGCTCTTCCCACTTCATCTGCTACAGACAGTACATCACTTTTCCCATTGGCAGTTGGAAGAAGTTCCTACTTAAATTTTTTTTTTAAATTCTTTTTATGTCTTTTATTTATTTTTGAGAGACAGAGAGAGACAGAGAGAGCAGGGGAGGGTCAGAGAGAGAGTGAGACACAGAATCTGAAGCAGGCTCCAGGCTCTGAGCTAGCTGTCAGCACAGAGCCCGATGCGGGGCTCGAACCCACGAATTGTGAGATCGTGACCTGAGCCGAAGCCGGACGCTTAACCAACTGAGCCACCCAGGCGCCCCTACTTAAATTTTTTTTAAATGTTTGTTTATTTTTGAGAAAGAATGTGAGAGAGAGTGAGTACAAGTTGGGGAGGGACAGAGAGAGAGGGAGACACAGAATCTGAAGCAGACTCCAGGTTCTGAGCTGTCAGCATAGAGCCCAATGTGGGGCTTGAACTCATGAGCCATGAGATCATGACCTGAGCCGAAGTCAGATGCTCAACAGACTGAGTCACCCAGGTGCCCCAAATGTTTATTTTTGAGAGAGAGAGAGAGAGAGAATGCAAGAGCGCACACGTGCAAGCAGAGAAGAGGCAGAGAGTATCTGCAGCTGATTCTGTGCTAACAGCAGCAAGCCCGATGTGGGGCTTCAACTCACAAACTGCAAGACCATGTCCTGAGCCAAAGTTTGGATGCTCAACTGACTGAGCCACCCAGGCGCCCTAGAAGTTCCTACTTAAAAAGAGGCTGCTCACCCTTCCCATTCCTTTACCTCCAGGGAGGCTGCTCCTCTCCTGGCTGTCTTGTTTCCACAATCCAAGGCATTCAGCTTTTAAAAATTCTACTCTGGGGGGAAAACTTGAAAATTAATTTAAGATTACGAATAGATAGATAGATAAATAAATAAATATTCTGCTCTCGGGGCACCTGGCTGGCTCAGTTGGTTGAGCATGAAACTCTTGAGTTGGGTTGTGAGTATGAGCCCCATGTTGGGCATAGATTACTCTTATTTTTATTTTGTATTAAAAATTTTTTTTTTAATTTTTTAAATGTTTATTTGAGAGAGAGAGAGAGAGAGAGAGAGCATGTATGGGGAGGGTCAGAGAGAGAGGGAGACACAGAATCTGAAGCAGGCTGTAGGCTCTGTCACAGAGCCTGATACAGGGCTCAAACCCACGAACCGTAAGATCATGACTTGAGCCGAAGCTGGATGCTTAACCAACTGAGCCACCGAGGCTCCCTGGAAAAATTGTTTTTAATATTTATTTATTTTTGATAGAGTGAGCCGGGGAGGGGCAGAGAGAGAGGAGACAGTGCAAACCGCAACGTGAGGCATGAACCCACAAACCATAAGATCATGACCTGAGCCAAAGTCAGATGCTCAACTGACTGAACAACTCAGATGCCCCTAGAGATTACTTTTAACAAATTGTTTTAAATTTTTAAAAAAACAAGTAAATAAATAAAAATTCTGCTCTAAGTAGTATCCTCAAAACTCCAGGACCCAAAGCAGCCACCTGTGTCTGGCTGCCCCACCCAGCACATTCCTCCCTTGAGTTCTCTATGGCAACAGCTGCAGCCGGACTCCCCCATTGCACAGATGGCAGACGGCAGAGGTGGGGGAGCAGGAGGTACTCGCCACACCTGCTCCTCCCAATACCATCCCATCTTGGTTCAGCGCCTTGGGCTTAGCCTTCGTGTTAGGCTGTGTTAACTCTGGATATCATGTCCCTGTATCTTAGTCAACTGGCCTAGTTCTCCGAAGGCCATTCAGTGGATCCCCCTGTTACCAGGCCCCTGGGCTGCTGGGCACAACTTTAAATATAGGTATGTGAGAGCCAGGGCTGCTGCTGGGGCACCCCAGGCTGGCTGAGGACCCTTCTCAGTCACTGCTGCATGTTCTGGACAGCCATCATTTTAGTCCATTAAAAAAAAAATTTTTTTTAAGTTTTATGTATTTTGAGGGGGAAGTGGAGAGAGAGAGAATCCCAAGCAGGCTCCATGCTGTCAGCACAGAGCCTGACAACACAGGGCTTGAACTCACAAACCATGAGATTCCGAGCCAAAATCAAGAGTCAGACGTTCAACCAACTGAACCACCCAAAGCACCCCAGTGTTAGTCCATTCTTGTGACACCTCAGCTTGTCTCAGCCCACACTGAATTGTTTCTCTGGTCCTTGCCCAGCCCGGACCACTTGTGGCTTACCTAAGCAGAGCCCAGGTACTCCTCGGGCATAGGGAACCAAGCCAATTGGGAGGGATTGCTGCGGAAGCTGGTGAAGGACTGGGTGCCCATGGACAGACCCAGCCTTTCTGAGTTGTGTGAGTTTTGATTCACCTCCAAGCTAGATAAAGTCTCTAGCATCATTTCATGATAGAATCGTGGTATCTGGGTTGGATGGTCACTTGTCTAGTTGTGATAATTATTATTCTGAATTGGTAACGTATTATCTGGTTCTCAAAACTGTACAGAAGATATACAGTGAAAAGTTTATTCCTTTTCCTGCCACCATTTACACATCCCCCCACTTGCCCGTTCCCACAGAGGTAACCACTACACTTTTGTTTCTTTTATATCCTTCCAGAGTTTTTATCCTAATAAAAGAAATTATATTCTTTGTTTAGTACCCATGCACCCTTTTTGTAATGAAAAGGTATCCAGTCATACTGCTCTGCATCTTGCTTTAGGAGACTTTTCATTGTTAGTTCTTAGAAAATATCCTCATTCTTTTGCAGAGTTATATCATAATCTACTGTATGAATGTCCCGTATATACTTAACGTGTCCACGTTGACGGACACAAGGTTAGTTTCCAGTCTTTTGCTGTTGTAACTAAGTACTCTTGCAGTTATAGCTGGAGGCTAGATTCTCAGAAGAGGGTCGGAGGTTACTTGCAATGATGATAAGACAGTGCCACACTCTCTCCACGGGAGTGGTGCCATTCAGCTCTTCCCACAGCAAGGTCTGAGAAGATGCAGTAACTCCTGGGTCCCTTCCACCTCTATCTACCAGTGTCTCCTCTTTTCTAAATTAGACTCCTTGGAATGGTTAAATTAGTATGTAAGGAGTTGTGGGAGCGGCCCTCTAGGATTCTGTTAGCACTTGTGCTCTCCAGCCCATTTAGCTTTTATTAAGCCCCATAACTTAATAGACTTCATTGGGACATCAGAGGCTGGTGAGGGAAAGTTCCAGGGCTAGTCTGGGCCTGTGATTCCCAGCTTTTCCCTCGGTAGATGGTGCCAGACCTTTTGGGAGAGGACATGTTCATAGCAAGTTTCTTGCAGTTTCCTGGGCCTTCTTGTCAGTTGGATGGGATGACAGAGTAGAGAGGGGAGCATGACCTCAAAGTTCCAAGAGCAAGGAGAGGGGTGAGAGGGTTATGCTTGTTGAATCATGTCTGTTTCTCTGTTTTGATTCATTTACCCAAATCTTTCCACCCCAACCAATGATCAAAACCAGTGTTGATTTTTTATTAATTAGTACACCGAACTGGTTGATGTCAGGGGTGTCTCACCCCTCTTCTGGTAGATCCAGAGTGGCTGTGGGTGGTACCGGGACCCAGTGGGATAGGGAGTCCCGAGCCTTCACTTAGGAGGAGGGGCTCAGCTGACTTGGTACTTGAGTCATGATCAGCATCTCCTGCCACGGCCCTCCCCGCTAGGGTAGGGTCATGGTGGCAGTCTGAGGCAGAAAGCTGAGTAAGGAGCTGGCGTTTTGTTGGGCCTCTGGGCCTTCAGTCAGGAGAGAGAGGCTTGGGCCTCTGGCTGCTTGTTCCTGGGCAAGGGTGCTTGACAGTCTGTGACAGTCCCCTCTCTGGGGACTGAGGGCAGGAGGAGAGTTGGGCCTTGTTGCTAACGGCTCTGCAACCGAGTTCTGAGTGGTGTGTGCTGTACGTTGTGGGGCAGGGAGCATCTTTATACTTGCATCTCTGAGTTTCAACCAGCGGAACCATGTGTGGTTCCGGGCAACCCAAAAGTCTTAGAGCAGGGATTCTAGAACTTTTGGGGCTCATGTATTCTTTTAGAAGCTAAAAATCTTGAATCCTTTACCCAGACAAAGAGCACTCACCTGATCATGCTGGAGCACACCAACGATTTTGTATGCAATATCTGGGGGTCTTCGGAAGACACAGAAGCCCATCCACAAGCCCTCAATTCCCGATCATTGTTAGTGTTACTATCATTATGTTAGTTTATGTTACTATTTTGCCTACATGCTGCACACAGTATTTTTCATTGCACATGCTGACTTTCTGCGGTAGACAGCCCTGCTTGAATGGAGAAGAACAAGTGTAGTTTGAAAAGTCACTGCCCAAGGAGCCCATGGAACTGGGTTAAGAATACCTGGCATCGATCGTTTACTTTGCTTGGAAAGTAGAGAGTTGAGAGGGATTTTTCCTTCCCCAGCCATTTCCTGGCACCTTGCCTGCATTTCACAGAAGGAACGTAGGGGCTGTAGGGGGAGAAGGAGGGTACTAGGCATGATGTTTGGGCTTCTCTACTTGCAGTAATTGCTAAGGAATGCCTCCGCTCACCCCAGAGAGCCCTAATGCCTGTGTTCAGAGACTGCCTGAGAGGGTGGGTGAAGCCAGGCGGGATGCGAGTACTGCTCCCCGCCATTCCCAGGCTCCCCAGCCTGGCTGCATTTGCAGTCTCCTGGGGGAAGGTGGGAAGGCTAATGGCTCATTATGCCAGCAATTAGTCACATCACTGAGGCACATGATTCCCTGCAGGACTGGTGCCACCTGCTGCTACTCTGGCCGTGTTCAGTGCTGCTTCTCTCCGGAGCACTCTGAATGGGGCGTACAGTCCCAGGAAATGGTCACCACTCTCCTACAGGTGCTGCAGCCCCAGGACCAAGAGGCTGGGACTCACTCCCCCGTACACCACAGGGCCACACAGGACCTCCAGAGACCAAGGGGACAGCCACGGAGTAGAATATGTGGGCACTTAACCAGAGATTCCCCCACATGCCCCATACATGTAAACGTATAGAAAGGTCTGTCTGCATACACATGTGTGCATACGTGTATGAACATGCTATGAAGGAGAAGCTGTGCCTTTTACAAGTAAAATAAAGTCCTCTGAGGCCCAACCAAGGAGGAGCTCAGAAGGAAACACGTAGGAGAAGGCGGGCCTGCCTTGTTTCCCCTCCCTTGGGATGCTCTCACTGGGTCTGGCCTCCAGGTTGGTCCCAGGTACTCTCTCCAACTTTTTACTTCAGTACAAGAGCAGGCCGCACAAAACCCTTATAGCACAGCAGTGACTGCCTGCCAGTTACTAAAAATGTAGACAAAAACCAGGTGAGAGCCTAGGGTCACTGGTCATTTCCTAAGCTCAGGCTTCATATTCTAACAGCACTAGTCACAGTCGACTTGGGAGGCCTCAGTTCCCCTGTTTCTGAGAAAATGGCATCTCCGCCCACCTCTGGGCAGCCTGAGGTCCTTTCTCTGATGTGCCCTCTCCCATTCCTGCCAGGTAGAGGTCTTGCAAAAACCTAGCCCTTGTAGCTTAACTGAGGCATAGGATCTTGCCAAAAAGGGCTGAAGGCTCAGAACCTGACAAGGATCGAGTACCTCCTACATACGAGACCCGTGCAAGGGCTTTATGCACTTCATCTCATGTAACGTTTCACACCAGTCCTAAGTAGCCCCATTTCACAGATAACAGCAGACTCAAAGCTTTATCACCCACATTTCCCAAGAGTATTGAGTGACCGTGCTAAGCTCCAGACCCTATTCTGAGTCCCCCCTCCAGCACAGTACTTGTCAATCCATGCAGAAAGAGCATCTGTGACATGAGGGGAACCCTCCTCCCACCCATGACACCCCCAACACACCTGGAGAAGGTGAAAGGGACTAGGCCACGGTTTAGTTCCTGGCTCTGCCACTGTGTGACTACAGTCAAATCCCTTCCCCTTTCTGGGTCTTTCTCTCCTTGACAATGGCCTCTTTGATAATGGCCAAGTACCACCCCCGTACATACTAATATTTTTAGGCTATACACGGGGCAGCCCCCCACCCTTTTCCACCAAGCCCTTCCTGTAGGATCCAGATGGGAAGAATAAGCCTAGCCCCTAAAAACATGAATGAGTTGAAGGGAAACCCTCCCAGCATGGGAAATAGAAACCTCTCACTGTCGGCTGCAGGGCTCATCAATAATTCAGGGGTTGATGTTGGGTCTGATCTCTGCAGTGGCCTTATCAATATTTCAGCTCCTTCCCAGAGCCCTGTTCCTTAGCAACCACATCATCCATACTTTCCAGGAGGGCTGCTGGGCTGTCCTGTAGGTGCAGTCTGTGCTTGCCCTTGCGGGCAGGGGAGGAGCCACTGGGACTCGCAGCTTTGGGCCTCACAGTCCTGGGGGTGTTGGTGCATACAGGAGGCATGTACACACTAGGCGAGGGACAGGGAGAGGGACGGCATGGCATGTCAGCCCCTGCAGGTCCGCCTTGGCCAGGGGCAAAGAGATCGGGAGGGGAATTTTGGGAGGTGGTCAAGGTATGTCTCCATGGCTTGCCTCAGACTGAAACCCCTCCCCTCATCCCATGGGTCAGAGCCTGCCCTTGCCCCTCTGCTCTCTGTAGGTATGAGGAAGAGGAGCGTTTCTTCCTTTTCCCTTCTTGCCTGGGTTCAGGTGCTGGTTCCCTTTGTGGCTCAGGTGCAGTGGAGGCTTGCCTCCTACATCAGCTGAGACGCCGTGCTGCCGGCTTCCTGCGCAGTGACAAGATGGCAGCCCTGTTCACCAAGGTGGGGAAGACATGCCCAGTGGCTGAGGAGATATGCCACAAGGTTCAGGAGCTACAGCAACAAGTAGAGGGCAGGTGAGCCCCAGGCCAGCTCCTCCCATCCCTCCCTTCTGCCCTTTGCACTTGGCACTTGCTACTTCCCAGGTTGGCTTCCTGAGCTCATCTCTTGCTGGGCCCCTTGGGTGAGAGACCAGCCTAAGGGCGGGGGGTTGGCTCCTTTTGGACAAAATGCCCCATCTCCCCACTTCAACCCCTCATCTTAGTCCTCTAGGTTCTTGTGGCACCAAATTGCTCCCAATGCCACCCATCTGGGGCCTACGCCCAGGCCCTCACACTTATGAAGCCTACCCTTTCTTCGCAGGAAACCCTCAGCAGGCAAACAGGATGCCCTGCGGAGACAGGGCTCTGCCAGTGGGAAGGCTCCGTCTCTCAGCCTACAGGCCTTAAAACACATATGGGTACGCACAGCGCTCATCGAGAAAGTGTTGGACAGGGTCATGCAGTACCTCGTGGAAAACAGCAGGTGACCGCCCCATCCCCCAGGCAGCCCCTCTTTGGGGCCCACCTCCTGAGCAGCTCTTCAGCCTTACCCCTCAGCATGCTTGACTGTCCACAATAACCAATAGGTATGCCCGTCTTCCCCTCTAGCACCCCAAAGGCATACACCACACTAGGCACCCCACAGAGAGCTCAGTCCTTTGGACTCACTTCTTAGTGATTCACATGAATGTGGCCTTTGTGGGGATGTCCCTACGTGGTGAGCTTGACTGCCCTAGAATGAGTCCTCCTGTCTGTCTCTCCCCCTGGCAGCAAGTACTACGAGAAGGAGGCGTTACTGGCAGATCCTGTATTTGGCCCCATCTTGGCCTCTCTTCTAGGTGAGCCTGAGAATAGAGAGGCCAGTGCTGGGCTGGTGGGGGCCAAGGGATAGGTGCTGAGGGGGCACCATGTGAGCTGACTGACCCTGTCTTCACAGTGGGACCTTGTGCCTTGGAGTACACCAAGCTCAAGACCACTGATCACTACTGGACCGACCCCTCTGCTGATGAGCTGGTCCAGAGGCACCGTATCCGGGGTCCCCCTAACCGCCAGGACTCCCCTGCAAAGCGTCCAGCCCTAGGAGTAGGTACCTCTCTCCCCACCCCTCGTACTTATCCAGGCTCTGCCCATGGACCTGCATGGATGGGTAGTTTGCCCTCCATGTCTTTGCAGACACAACCTGGGCCTTGAAGATGCACCAAGTTAGTGGTTACCTCAGAAGAGCCTTTTATCCACCCTGGCACTTACATAAATGCCAGGAACTGGTCCATGGCTGGAGAGCAGAGGGTAGCCAAGAGCAGAGCCAGGACAGAATGGACCCCTGGGTCAGCTAGAGGGTCTGTGTGGCATCTTCGCAATCTCTGAGGCTGATTCCCAGGGCTGGGGGCTGAGCTGTGCCTTTCTGCACAGATTCGGAAGCGGCATTCAAGCGGCAGCGCGTCAGAGGACAGGCTAGCTGCCTGTGCCCGTGAGTATGTGGAGTCCCTGCATCAGAATTCAAGAACACGGTTGCTCTATGGCAAGAACAACGTGCTGGTGCAGCCGGTAAGAAAAGTTTAATGCCCACCCCTCCTCTCCCTCTTCTGAGGTCCCCAGGATTGGACCCTTCCAGTCACATTTGTCCCATTCCTCAGGGGCTTGACTAGAGAGAAGGGGGAGAAAGAGGCCTGCCTCTCACTTCACAATCATAAGCCTTGTGCCCAGCCTTGAGTTGGCAGGAGGCAGGAATGGCATCTGCCCTGGCTAACTGAGAACCAGGCTGTCCAAAGGTGGGAAAGGCAGCCAGAAGGCAGGGTGAACACCCAGCTTGGGTATGGCTGGCCCAGGACATACCTGGCATCCAGGAGACTAACAAGATAGAGCCAATAGCAGCAATAGGCCAACCAGGGAGAGGAGGTGCCCACATCTGCATGTGGCTCGTGTTCTCCCCTACTTGCTCCTGGACTCCATTCCAGAATCCTGTGACTGTGCTAGGCAGCCTCCCCCGCTCCTGCCTGGAGCTTATTTCCCCTACGCCTCCCCTGGGAGCCTCGGCCCCTCATCACTTCTGCCTTCTGCCGTGTCTCCTCCCCATAGAAGGAGGACATGGAGGCTGTCCCTGGCTACCTCTCCCTGCACCAGTCTGCAGAGAGCCTAACTCTGAAGTGGACGCCCAACCAGCTCATGAATGGGACTCTGGGGGACTCCGAGCTGGAGAAAAGGTGGGGGCTCTGGGACTCCCTCCCAGAAGCCCGGGAAGGGTGAGGGGGGGCCTGCCTGGGGAACCGGGGGGAGTGGACAGACTCAGCTTACTCTGGGAGGCAGGCCTCATTCCTTATCCTGATGCCAAGAATTGCAGAATAGGCTGCCTGGAGAAATTCCCAAGCTCTCTAAGATCAAGCCAGACCTGGCATGAAGAGGTTTGCCTGAGCCAAGCTCTAGGCAGCTGAGACTGCTGGGCTCTGTGCCATGACAACACGGGGCCAGAGGGACATGGCTGGCCGAGGTCACTTCTCGGCTATGGTCCTCCTGTCTTCAGGGTAGTTTCACCGGTATTGGTGGTGGGAGATGAAAAAAGCGGGATAACAGGTCTTGGGACACAGTGACACCAATTTGGTTCCTTTCCAGCGTCTACTGGGACTATGCCCTGGTTGTGCCCTTCAGTCAGATCGTCTGCATCCACTGCCACCAGCAAAGTGAGCCTCCTTTGTCCTGGGTACAGGGTTGAAGGGAAAGAGACTGCCTTCTCCCAGCCACATGCTGTGCATGGCCCATTGGATGTCCTGTCCTCCTGCTGTCTTCCCCATGCTTCATTGTTCTCCTGCCCAAGCGGGAGGCCTGGCCACCTGGGCTGTGGTGATGGCCAAGCGGTCTCAGGGAGGCCGAGCCTCACTCACCCACGTATACCCCACAGAGAGCGGCGGCACGCTCGTGCTGGTGAGCCAGGATGGCATCCAGAGGCCGCCACTGCACTTCCCACAGGGAGGACACCTGCTGTCCTTTCTATCCTGCCTGGAGAATGGGCTTCTGCCCCGAGGACAGCTAGAGCCCCCGCTCTGGACCCAGCAGGGGAAGGTACCTCAGGGCTTGGAACACTCTTCATTAAAGGGATGTGTGAGGGGGGGTTCCCTGCTCACCTTCCTTCCTTTCTCCACATGGAGTTCTTAGAGGCTGCCTTGGGTGGGATCCTGGATCAGACTCTGCTCTGCACAGGCTGACCACCCTTCCCTCCACAGGGGAAAGTGTTCCCCAAGCTCCGGAAACGCAGCAGCGTGCGGACTGTGGATGTGGAGGAGATGGGCACCGGCCGGGCCACAGACTATGTTTTCCGGATCATTTACCCTGGACACAGGCACGAGCACAGTGAGTATCCCAAGCCTCATGGAGGAAGGGAGAAAGATGCTCAGGGAGGTGGGGGAGTGCAGTGTCCCCCAGGAGGGGCTACAGGCAGGGTCCACTCACTGAGCAGGCCAGTTTGAGAGGAGCGGTTCATTACTCAGCCTCTCCCCAGACCTTCCCCTGCACATCTTCCCTCTAAGAGTCTACCGCTGTCTTCCCTAGCTGTCTTCCCCAGCCTTGTCCCCCGAGGATTCTTGGTTTAGCCGATATTGTACAGTATTCTCTTAGCCTTTCCTTCCCTTCCCCAAGAAAATAATGTAGTGAGATTAGAAATAGAAGATGGAGAATTCTCCATTCCTCCTGGGCCATGGCCTGACCTCCACAGGGCAGCCTGGGTGCAGAATTGGTGCCTCTTTCTGGTCGGTGCAGATGGTTCACTGACTCCTCCAGAGCTGGGGCCCTTCTCAGACCAGCTACTGATGAGAAGAGCTTTAGCTGGAGCGTGGGTGCATCTGAAGAAGGTGAAACTTGGAGCTGCCTGGGGGGCCTTGGGGACAGGGGCTGAAAAGGTAGTTTGGTGCTCATGGGTCCTGCCCTGCCTGCACACCTTTGGGCCCATGGGGCCTGTGTGTAGGTATCTGGTGATACCAGAGTTCCCTTTCTGGTCTGAGTGCTGGTATGCCCTGTAGGCCAAACTCACCGATCTTGGGGACAAGGTCAGAGAACTTACCAGAGCATGAAGCATTTACTGCCAGCCGGACCACCTGCTCCCAGCCGGACCACCTGCTCCCTAAATTTCCCAAGCTGTGCCAATAAGTTGTCAGCAAGTTGTTTCTGTATTAGCGGACAGATTACCCAGACTGCTGCCACACAGCCAAAGCAGAACCAGCCCCAACAGGCTTGAAGGGCACAAGACATGGGGATCCCCTTCCCAGAGGTGCCTAACTAGGAGACATGTCTTGTGTCACAATGTGTTCACAAACCTGGCATTTACTCTTGGGCTGTTGCTCCGCTTAGGTTACTCAGTCTCCGCTTCCCCCCTTTAAGCCTTGGCATTTCCCAGTTCTGGCCACTGTGCTTCAAGGACCGCTTCCCCAGAGGGCGAGCCAGGGCCCCAGGAGCTGAACCCCAGCCGGGTGACTCAGGCTCCTCGAGAACAGTTCTGGGCAAACTTTGGAGAAGTTTGGATTTACAGTCTGAAGAGGGGGTTTGGGGTAATCTTCAGATTTGGTCTAGCCTGACCGTGATGTAAGCTAAAGAATGATCAGGATCCGACTGTCGTTCCCAGCCTTGGCCAGGGCTGGGGAGCTCCTGAGCTGCCTCCCTATCCTAGCTGGTCCCTGTCTTTCATGACCCTTGCTCCCCCGTCAGTTCTCTCTTCTGTTCTTCCTAGAGAGGGTCTCCTCCAGTGGAGCTCTGGCACTGCTGCTTTCCCTCACTTTCTTCCACACTCGCCCCAATAAATGATCCAGAAAGCTCTCCATCCCACATCCCCTTCTCTGTGCCTGGCAGGTTCCAGGCTACCCAGACACTGTTCCCTCCTCATAAGGAGGGAGTCTGGTCCCTCCTGCCTGGACCAGGGTCCTCACGCCTCTGCCTCTCTCGCTGTTCTCTTTGAGCAGTCACTATTAACTACCACCACCTAGCGGCCAGCCGCGCGGCCTCGGTGGACGATGATGAGGAAGAGGAGGATAAACTGCACGCGATGCTCTCAATGATCTGCTCGCGGAACCTCACAGCTCCCAATCCGATGAAAGGTTTTTATCCCTGCCCCTCTCCTGCCCCGCCCCACCCCCTGGCCCACCTGCCACCCACCGCAGGGGCTTGGACGGCAGTGTTGGCATTATGGGACTGGTAGCCAGGGCAGCCCCCCATCAGGAGGCAGGTCAGGGAGGTGGAAAGAGGCGCCGTCAAGAAGAGGGGATGGTTCCAAGAGCTGGTGGCTCTGGGCTCCCCCTCTGATGTAGTGTAAGGAGAGGGCTTCACGCCTGAGAGGGAGGGTCATCTGCTCGGAAGACTGGACTATTGGGAGCCCCGAATGGCTCTCCGAGCACTGTTCCCACTCCTGGGGGTCATGCTGGCAAACCTGGGGCTGTGTCTCTTTGTGCCCTGCTGGCAGGGAAGGCTGGCCCCTCAGCCCTAGACTTAGCCGGAGCCCCGACTTAGCAGAAACAAGCTAGAGGCACTAGGCCCCTCTTGTTGGGGGTGGAGGCTGGACACGAGAATGAGTCCCGTGGCTCAGGTGAGGTGCTGGAGTCACCGTGGAATGAGACCCGGGGCTGGGTTTACCAAGCAGGGCTGAGGGCTCCGGCAGATACTGCCTGGTGCTTAAGCAAGAACTCTGGAAATAAATGTGCCAGGGATATAAGATAGGTGTTTCCCACCTCCACAGAGCCCAGAATCCACGGGTGCAGAGGTCCCTTTGTTGTAAACGACACAGCACAGTGCCCACAACCCCTCAGCTTCTGTTCCTCTGTCTACCACCCATCTTAGCACAGAGCTAGGCTGGTAGAGAGGGAACCCCACTCTTTTTTAGAAAATGACTGGCCAGGGGAACTGAGAAGGCTAGGCCAGGATGCTCAAGGGAAAATTGGTTATGAAGGGGCTGGGGCCAGCTCTCTCAGAGTTTAGGGGAACTTCCCCATCCCCACCAGTTCCCATGCCACAGAAGTCATTTCTTCTCCCCTTTCCCTGCCCCTACAAAAGGTAGCTAAAAATATTTACACCCTCTTATGCTTCCACAGACTTCTGCCAAACAGCCCAGTTCCTTAGCCCAACCACCAATGCAGCCATGGGTCTCCCTCTCCCTGGGAAACCAAGTCCATGGCCTAGCATACATGGTACACCCTCAGCACAAACCATCACATGCCTGCCCTTGTGCTTCCCCTTCCTGCCCCCTGGTAGGACCCACAGGCCAACCCAGGCAGGAATGCAGGGGAGCCCACCGTCTGGCCCCTTACAAACCTGGGCTCTGGGCTGATGCTTATTTACAGGATAACAGACTGTGAGCAGTGTGGGAAGGCTGGGTCAAGAAGAACAGGGACCCCCAGGAACTGATATCAGGCTTAGGCTGGGGGTCCCAGCAGAGACCCTGTCCTGGAAGACTTGGCACCAGGAAGCCCGTCCCCAGCTAGTCAAGGCTGAGGCCTCCAGGGTCAGAGAAGCCTCCATATGCATGGAGACCCAAGTACTCAGGGCTTGTCTGGGCTTCCTCTTGAGGAACTCAGGAGCCAGACCAACCCAGTAGGTAGCCCCTGGGCCCCCAGTACTTGGGAAAGGGGAGGAGGCATAAGAGGAGAATCGGCAGGTGGTTGGGGATTTGATGCGGGAGCCCCCACCTCCACCCCAGTCCATAATGACAACACTGTTGAGTCTGTTCTACTAGCCGTTGCTTCTCAGGCCTGCGACATGCTTGACTTGTGCATGTGACTCAAGTGGCGGGTGTCCAGACTCTCCTCCCTTTCCCCCACCTCTCCTCCTTTTCCTGCTGCCTCCCCACAGAGCAGAGATGCTGTTCACTCTAATTCTGCTCCAGGCCAGGCACCTTTCACTCGGAGTCTTAGGGGCTGTGGGGTTCAATCACCCTGATTGTTTTTGCTTCACACTTTCCTCATGCTCAGAGGAGAGAGTCAGAGTCAAAGCTAGCCCAACAGACCCCTTCCCCCACCCAATGTCCAGCCTGCTGCCCCTCACCCAGTTACTCCAGAGCTGCAGCCGTCTGCACTGGGTTAATTCAGAGATGCGGTGTTCAATGCTGGCTGGGTTCAGCTCCTTCCTGGAGAATTAAGGTGAAGAGCATTGACCCAGGAGTCTTGCCTTGGTTGGGCCCTACTTTCTGGGCATGAGCTTGTTTCCCTGTGTGCCCCCCCTCCCCTGCCTCCCTCCTCTGCACCAGTGGTGCCCCCACCTCCCCGCCTGTTGCCTGCTTGCCTGCCTGGCTGGGCTGCTCCCACCCCCCTCTTATGACTGGCCTCTCCCCTGCCTGCTGCAGGGCCATGAGCTGGGCTCCTGCCCCACCCCACCTGCATTTGTCCCCTCCCTCTTCCCACTTTCGGGCATGGCTTGCAACTCCTCACTCCCAGAGCCGCAGCCCCTCTACACCAAGTGTGTTCCCTTAATTTGCCTCCTGGTGGAGCTGAAGGGCCAGATATCTACAAAAAATCCCAACTGTGGGTCTGGGAAGAGAGCCTCAGGCCAAGACCAGGCATCCTTTGATGGGGGTAGAGGGGGCTCAGCTCAGCCCTCCCCACCAAGGCGCACTCAGCGCTGGAGTCTGGCTCCCACAAAAACCAGTCCTAGGTCTGCTCCAGACTCCTGGCAGGACCAGGGCCCAGGCTGTACTTCATAGGAGAAACTGCTTGAAAAGTCTGTTCACATGTCTCTCTTTCCGCCTACTTCCCTCTTCTGTGCTCTCCCCTCTCTCCTGGCATCATCTCCTGGCCCTTGCACTTTCTTCCCTCACTTTGCTTCATCTTTGTGACTCACTGGACCTGCCAGAGCCCCCTGTAAGTGGTGTTCTGCCCCACTCGGGCCCTGGGAGCTCTGAAGGGTCTTGAGTTCTGATTCAGACCAGCTAAGCTGGCGGTGTAGATGCGTCCAAGGAGCCATCTTCTGAGGCTGCACCTGGCACATTCTTCTGGACGGTAGAACTGTGTGCCCAGCCACCACCTCCACAGTGGCCTGGCAGCCCTGGGAGTCTTGCCCCTCCTGCCGGCTCACCTGTGTGTTCGGAGGAGGCCACCATGCTACATGCAGGCAAGGCAAGGATGGAGAGCTCCGGAAGAACGCATGTGAACTGGAGCAAGAGCTCCTGGCCTGGGCGGGGAGCAGTGCCCCTCCTTAACCACGAGATCTAGAACCCCCAGAGGGGAGGTCTGGGGACTAGGACAAGTGGCTCCGGGATCCTCAGGAGCGTTGAGCAGGGAAGACTCCAGGTGCGGAGAGGTTCAAAGCTTGCAGCACTCCAGGCACCTTCCCGCGCATCTCAGAGTTTGTCCAAGAGGACTGGGCTGAGTCCTCAAAGGCCAAGCCAGCGAGTGGCGTTTTAGAGAGCTGAGGCTTTCGTTCCTTCTCTTTTCTCCTCCCTCTAGAAAAGCAAGTGTTCATTCCATTGCTACTAGCAAGTTGGGGAGAACAAACACACTTACCCACGGTTCAGTTCAAGCGGAAAGACTAGGTGGCGGGTGGGAAGTGTCAGGCCCCCTCTCTCTCCACCGTTTGCACTTCTGGGCTCCGCACCAGGCAGGCACCACCCCTATGGATTGCTACCAACGGGTGACTTCATGCTGCAGCTCTGGGCACAGAGGTGGGCATGCTACGGGGTGCTTGGGGGCGGAGGCCTGCCCGGCCCTGACCAGGGCCCCCTTCCTGTCCTCAGATGCTGGTGACATGATCGAAATGCAGGGCTTTGGGCCTAGCCTGCCAACCTGGCACCTGGAGGCCCTATGCAGCCAGGGCCCCTCCTGCCTCTCCTGCTCCCCCAGCAGCTCCCTGTATGCGGCCCCCAGCCATTGCAGCTGTGTCCCCGACCGGTGAGTGGGCAGGGCCCAGAACACCAGCTCTCTGTGGGTGTGTCTCTGGGCATTCTGCCCTTAGGGGCTGCGTCACTTGTCTGACAGGGTGGCCTCAAGTTGGACAGACCTGGGTTCGAATTTCACTTCTGCTACCTATGTGACTTTGGCAAGTTATTGAGTCTCTGTGAGCCTCTACGTTTCTGAGCCTCAGTTTCCTCATCTGTAAAATGGGAATAATACCACCTGCTTTGTAAAGTACCTATAAGGATTAAATGAGGTGTATGACTCCTATGAGTGCCCAGAGCTGTGCCTGGCACCATGGTAGGTACCCAGTACTTGTGAGCTCCCCTTCCCTGATTCTGCCATCAGGCTGTACATCTGAGGACACACACCAGACATCTGGACATCTGCCATGTGCCAGGAATGGTCACATGGCAGCACTCGATGCTTTTGCGAGCTGTTCTCTTTTATCTGTTACTCCTAATGCCCCTGAGGTGGTTCTTTCCATTTTCACATGAGGAAACCCAGATTTGCCAACATGAAGTGAAGTTAGTTGTTCAAGGTCCCTTGGGTGGTTGGGGGCCAGACTGGGTTTCTAGGGTGGCTGGCAGACAGAGGGACCCCACAGACATGCTGCTGGGCTGTGGATCCTGCTCTTCATACCATCCGAGCACCTTACGTGTTCTCAAGACAAGATGTCCTCCTCTCTCAACCTCCCTCCACCAGAGGGGCCATTGCCACTCCTCTCTGAACCAGATTATTTCCCCAGGCTGCCCCTCAGGCTGCTGTGTGAGAGCATGAAGAGGCAGATCGTGTCCCGGGCCTTCTATGGCTGTGAGTGTAGGGTGAGGCGGGGTCATGAGGGGTGGGGGCTGGGGAAGGCACCACTTGATGGTGTTCTGGCTCCCCCTGTCCCCCACAGGGCTGGCCTACTGCCGCCACCTGTCCACAGTGAGGACCCATCTGTCCGCGCTCGTGCATCACAACATCATCCCTCCTGCGCGGCCGCCAGGAGCCTCAGGCGGCCTCACCAAGGATGTGTGGAGCAAGTATCAGAAGGATGAGAAGGTGCACACTCTGGGGAGCCAGGGCCAGGGGCTCAGGGGTAGCAGCAGCGAGTGCACAGCAGCCTGCTCTGGGAGCAGCTTTCTTAGACCAGATGGGCATTCGGGAAAAATGTAGTAGGGCGGGGACTGATGGCCTTAGAGCAGCCCAGGTCATGATAGGATCTCAGACACTGGGTCTGTGGATTTCCATGGGAAGGGGACTGG
This sequence comes from Suricata suricatta, assembly GCF_006229205.1. Taxonomy (NCBI): domain Eukaryota; kingdom Metazoa; phylum Chordata; class Mammalia; order Carnivora; family Herpestidae; genus Suricata; species Suricata suricatta. The sequence goes on along the minus strand of NC_043716.1, from coordinate 13,298,017 downwards.
ACTGGTTCTTGTCTGCTTCCACATTATTCGGAAATGTGGGCAAATCTCCACATCTCTCTTGGCTCTGTTGCCTATCCCAAAGGAAGAGAGGTTGAACTGCATCTCATCCAGCTGTAATCTGGGGCAGCGGGGACGTGTCCATCCCAAAGCAGAGTCTGTCTGGGCTTCAGCAGAGTGACTGAATCACTGCCCCCAGCCCCAGCTCTTCAGGGGATGAATGGAGATAGGGGCACCCAGCCAGGCCCCAGTTACCGGTGGGGGCTACATGACCTTTACTTACTGGGTCCCACAGAACTACAAGGAGTTGGAGCTGCTACGGCAAGTTTACTACGGAGGTGTGGAGCACGAGATCCGGAAGGATGTCTGGCCCTTTCTGCTTGGCCACTACAAGTTTGGCATGAGCAAGAAGGAGATGGAGCAGGTAAGGGGACCCCCCCTCCCGTGGGGATAAGGAGATGAGCTGGGCCAGGGGACCCGAGGGAGGGACCCCTGAAGCCTCGGCCCCTTCCCAGACAGAAAGGAACATGGCAGAGGAAGATGTTAGCAGAGAGCAGCCCTGCAGTCTTCACCCCTGCTCTCCCAGGAGGACACCCCTCCCCCCATGTCACGGTGTGCTCTGAGACAGGTGGACTCGGCAGTGGCGGCAAGGTACAAGCGGGTGCTGGCCGAGTGGAAGGCCTGTGAGGCGGCAGTGAGGCAGCGGGAGCAGGACACGCAGCCGGCCACGCTCCCCAAGTTCTCCTCGGGCAGCAGCATCGACAGCCACGTGCAGCGCCTCATCCACCGCGATTCCACCATTAGCAATGATGTGAGCCTGACGGGACTGGGACAGCCAGGGGCAGGGGCTGCTGGCGTTTTGTAGGAGTCCTGAGCACCAGCCCAACCTTAAGCAGGCACTGGCACTGGAGCCCTGGGGGAATGGCTTACTGTATCCATGTCTCATTTTCTTCTCCTGAAAACCCAGATGACTGTCCCCCTGCCGCCCGTTTCTCTGACTGTTGCAGGAATAAAATGTGATAGTGCACTGTGTTCTGTTTTAAGGGACAAGCAGGGAAAGACGGCTGTATCAGGATTTAGGGAAGCCTTCCTCATAGAGAGATCTCAAGACTAGGGACAGGCAGCCCGGAGTTCAAGTCCCAGGTCTACTGCCAACAAGCTGAATAACTTCTTTTCTTCCAGCCTTGGTGTCCCCTCTCAGCTCTGCTATCCTCTGACTGTGGAGGGTTCACCAAGAGCTATTGGTCAGAGACCAGAACAGCACTCAGGTCCCATTGGTGTCTCCCGGTGAGATCCCCCTCCCTCCGCAGTGTTTTCCGCCCAATGGAACTCCCCAGGCAAAGCTAGTTCAGCGCCTACGTAGTTCTGGCCTCACCCCTGCCTTTAGATGAATGGCAAGTGCCAAACCATGGCTTGGTGGGCTGAAGCAGAAATGACAAGTTTCTTTTTAGGATATTCTTTTATTAACTTACGTTTTTTTCTTTAAAATTGTCTTTTGATAATGTACATTCTTGTCACTTTACTGAATCCTTACTAGCACTAGCACAGAAACTGTAGCAAGACTTACAGAAATATAACCTTGTGCTCCCTTCCATGGGCCCTGTTCTTACTCCCCTATCGTGAGCATCTTCTCTTTCTCTCTGGCTTTGGGTTTTGTAGAGTCCTGAGTCGGAACCAGTGTCCCGGATGCTTAGCCCAGGACCAGCAGTAGCTTTCCTTTACTGGCACTAATCTGAGGCTCTGTGTTGCCTTAGAATCATGGCCTTACCCAATTCTAACCCAACACTTCGTGCTTCTTGCCAAAGTGAAAACTCCTTTTAGTATCCCTTTCCCTACAAAGTCCATATAGAAAAAGAAAACAATTTGTTTATATCTCCTTGATTTTCCCTGGGACTTGTCCACAGCGGCGAGCTGTTTCTGATCAGTAGAACAGGTTATTTCACTTCTTACCTAAGTGTGTGTGAAGCTAGTAGAACTGATGAGGCAATTGCTAGAGAAGTTTCCTGTCTTGTTCTGCTAAGCAGGAAAATAAGGAAGAACTTGTTTTCCTCACACCTCAAGCCTGCCACCCACAGGCTGCCCTAGCAGCCACACGGAGGCTAGGGCCAGCCCTCGGTGCTACCAAGCTCTCCTCACTGGAGGCAGCCTCACGTCTTCGGGTGTGTGTTTGTGGGATTACATGTCACTCACATCCGCGATTGGGTGTCTAAGCTTCTAGCTCCCCTTCCCTGAGCAGATTCCAGACCTGAGCCTGAGCAGGAGCTGGGAACAGGGCACCACCGTGGTGGAACAGCAGCAGTCCTGGAGTGCTTCATACTTTTGTCAGGCCCCAGGGAGAGGCCTGAGGAGGGGGACTGGATAGGGCTGTAGATGATGTCTCCGTGTTTGCCCGGAGCCTGCTTGCTCTCCGCCTGGCCGTGTGGGTTGGAACGGGAGGCTTGGCAATCTGGGGTGGTGGGTGGGGCAGTGTGGAGGCCACGAGGTGGCAGAATTCTCCAGCCCTCTTGTTCGGACCCCAGGAAGGAAACACTGAGCTGGGGTTAAGGTGCTGGAGGATAGGTCTGAGCCCCACCGTCTCTTCACCCCTACCAGGTATTTCTCTCTGTGGATGACCTGGAGCCCCCAAAGCCCCCAGGCACTGAAGATTCCAGACCTGAGCCTGAGCAGGAGCTGGGAGCAAGGCCCCCGGGCACCACCGTGGTGGAACAGCAGCAGTCAGTGGAGTTTGACTCTCCAGACTCAGGACTCCCATCCTCTCGCAATTACTCCGTTGCCTCGGGCATCCAGTCGAGCATAGACGAGGGGCAGAGCATGGGCTTCGAGGAGGAGGACGATGGTGGTGGGGAGGAAGGCTCCGACAGGCCCGTCCTGGCAGCCCATGCTTTCTCTGAGCCCCAGGATCCCAGCCAGGAGAAGGCCTCGCAGGCTCGAGAGCTGGATGCAGGAGAGGAGCTTGTGGCCGTGTGCGCTGCTGCCTACACTGTATGTGGACACTACCCAGGCACTGTTCTCAGCCAGTCCCAGAGGCCCTCCTGACATCCTCGAGGCTTGGCAATGGGCTGGTGGGTGGAAGGTGGGGCTACCCTGACTGTCCTCCAGGGGGCGCTGAGCCCATCTCTCAGCATCCCCAGAGGGCTCTGTTCCCAGAGTCCCGTGGTTCCTGCATTTGCTGCAACCCTTTATGTAGGCACCACTTCTGGCCCCCACCTTACTCCTGAGGGGCCTCCACTCTTTCAGATAGAATTACTGGATACTATGGCCTTAAATCTGCACCGCATAGACAAGGATGTGCAGCGATGTGACCGCAATTACTGGTACTTCACACCCCCCAACCTCGAGAGGCTCAGAGACGTCATGTGCAGGTGCCACTGTGGGGCAGGGTTCAGGGAGGGAGGCAGGGACCCTGCTCTGCTGAAGGGTTAGGTATGGTAGGTGCCCTGCTCCTCTCCCCTGCACTGACGCACACTCAGCTCTGTCTGGAACACTTTCCCTACCATGCCCCACACCCCACCCCTCTTCTTTCTTAGAGGTCTTTCAGACCTTAGCCTCAGCCATCCTTCTCCAGGAAGCCTAGCTGATTGCCCTACCCAAGCGTACCAAGCAGTGAGAGCCTGTTTGTTGTCTGTCCCTGAGCCCCTGGGTACCTTGAGGACAGAGGCTGCGGGTTGTTTACCACTATACTTCCCGAACTTTAGGGTCATGGAAAGGCTGACTTCTGGGTAGCAGGCTGCTCTAGGGACCATCTCCCTAGGGGTCCCTGCGGGGAGTGGAGGATGGCACACAACCACAGTGGCTCTCTTCCCGGCATTTCAGCTACGTGTGGGAGCACCTGGACGTGGGCTATGTGCAGGGCATGTGCGACCTGCTGGCACCTCTCTTGGTTGTCCTCGATGATGGTGAGGGACCAGGCCGGGGGTGGGGGTCAAGAGCATTCCCAGAATGGTATTGGGATTGGGCTGACATCAGCTCGAGAAAGGAAAAGAAAACCACTAGGTCTGGAATGGTGGGAATGTAGGCCAGCCCTGTCCTCTGGGCCCCAGGGCACCCCCTGTGGGATGAGGCTTTGGGGGCCCCTGCCTTGCCGGCCTCACTCCCATCTTCCCTCAGATCAGCTGGCCTACAGCTGCTTCAGCCACCTCATGAAGAGGATGAGCCAGAACTTCCCCAACGGGGGTGCCATGGACACGCACTTTGCCAACATGCGCTCCCTCATCCAGGTGAGGTGTGCAGCTGCCTGTGGGCTGGAGACCAGGCACTGCCCCGCTCATCCGTAACTATAGGCAGGCCGGGGAGCATCCAAAAGTGTCCTTTATGTAGAAGCTTAATTTCTGTCACTTGAAAACCCATTGTTTTCAGTGTTACAAATTGAGTGGGATGTCAGTAGGGGAATACTGTGCCCGTGAAAGTTTCGGTGAGTAGTGCGGGTGACAGTGAAACAAACGCCCAGAAAATGGTATAGTTCCAGAAACAGCAGCTCCCAGAGAGATGGGTGGGGCAGCAGAGGGCAGCCTCCACCCAAGGAGACCGGAGGGGCTTGGGAGCAATGCCAGCAGCTGGCACAGCAGAGGGGCCTGGTGGGGCACAAGGGGTGCTGGAAGAGGCAGGGACAGCTCAGCCCGCCTCCTTTTCTTTACTTCTGCAAGATCCTGGACTCAGAGCTGTTTGAGCTGATGCATCAGAACGGGGACTACACCCACTTTTACTTCTGTTACCGCTGGTTCCTCCTGGACTTTAAGAGAGGTAAGGGGGTGCACTGGATGGTGGGGCTAGGGTCAAGGCAGTGGGAGATCCGTGCCAAAGTCAGTGGTTCCTAACCCTGATTGCACATTGGAACCACATGGGGAGCCTTTTGGAAATGCCAGCATCACGGCCTCACCCAGCCCCAGACTTAATGAAGTGTGGCCGCCTGGACATCTGCAATTTTAAGATCTCCTTAGGTGATTCCAAAATGCCGCCAGCAGTCACCCTAAGCCAATGGTTTTGGGGACTATTTTCAAACCCAATCTTCTCAAGTAGCAAGGCTTGTAAAGAGCGGCTGCGGCGAGCGCAGGTGTGAAGTCTGCCCGAGCCCAGTGTGCAGGAATCACCAAGGAGAAGGGCCGGGTCTTGACCTGGGGCTTGGAACCCTCCACTTGAACCAGGCTCTGTGGAATGGGGAGAATCTTGGGACTTTGGCCCCAGGAGCTCTGTCTCCGCGTTTGGCTTAACCTAAAGGCCCGTGGGGAGCCAGGCTCAGCCTTAGCCCCTAACCGTCCCCAGAGCTGCTCTACGAGGATGTGTTTGCTGTGTGGGAGGTGATCTGGGCGGCCCGGCACATCTCGTCCGAGCACTTTGTCCTGTTCGTCGCCCTGGCCCTGGTAGAGGCCTACCGTGAGATTATCCGGGACAACAACATGGACTTCACCGACATCATCAAGTTCTTCAATGGTAGGAGCTGCTCCAGCCATCCCGGCTGCCTCAGCAGGGGTTTGGGGGCCTCCACTCCTGGCCTGGGAAGGGTTGGAGGGGCTCTCAGAAATCCCCAGTCCCTTCCTGTAGGCAGACATTCCGAGTCCAGCAGGTAGAAATAGCAGGGTGGGCCACTGCAGGGCTCCTTCCAGACTACCACCCCTGCCCCAGCATCCCCACAGGTCTTTTTGTCCCCCTAGAACGGGCCGAGCACCACGATGCCCAGGAGATCCTGCAGATTGCCCGGGACCTCGTCCACAAGGTTCAGATGCTCATAGAGAACAAGTGAGGGCTGTGGCCACGAAGAAGCAGCCGACTAGAGCCTGGGCTCCGGGCCCCCGGCCCCCACAGGAGGAGGTGCAGGGCAGTGCAGCTGAGACTGCCCGAGCCCCAGCCCACCCTGCCTGCCCACCCGTGTTCCTAACGAAGTGTTTGTGAGCCTGGGATCCGACTCTGGGCAGTGCTGGCCCTGCAGGGTGAGTCAGGCGCCTCAATGCCCTCAGGCCAGGGGTGGGATGGGAGGGGTTGGCCTCAGGGAGTGGCTGCCTTGGGGGACACCTACTTTGCTCCCCTCTCAAACACCTGGAAAGGCCCACTGTCACCTGCATCCTCAGCCTGGACTGCTCCTCATGGCCTCTCCTAGGTCTGCCTGGGGGCCGTATAGACAGAACGGGTCTGTAGTTGCCTGGCCCCACCTGGCATGGGTCATGTCAGCAAAGGCACTCTGTGCTGTATCTCTTCTTTGAGTCCTCTTGCAGGCGTAGTGCATGTGCCCACCGCAGCCCCAGTGGGGCAGCCAGAATGGTGCCAGTTTGGGCATGTGTCCTGGGTGCAGGAGACCGTGATGCAGTCAGATGTGGGCCCGGTGGGAGAAGCCCACCTCAGCAGCACTGCCACTGCCTTTGGCCACCTGGGGTGACCCCGTGCGCTCCCCAGCCCATACAGGGCACCCATGTGTATCTGTAAGTTCCACTCTCACCACCTAGCTCTTGCTTTATGCATTAGACGTTCTCCTGGAAAATGATACTTTCACCCGCTGGGTGACCTGGAATGCAGTGGGAGCGCTGCCCTCAAGAGGAACTGGTTCCCAGGGTAATTCTTTAGGGAGGAAATCCTGTGATAGCTCCTGTCAGGGGCAGGCCCCAGAGCTTTGGGGCAGCCCATTGCCTGTCTCAGATGCCTGCTGAGTCCCTGAGTCTGGGGGAGGAGAGGATGCCTGGGTCTCCACTGTTTGTCCCTGGTGAGGAGCAAGGCTGGCCTGCCTGCCACATGCTCCTCAGGACACAAGAAGCCTGGAGACCCAAAGCGCCCTGAAGGAGCCCCACGCATAGGGATGTCGGGCCTGGGCGTGCTGCCGCCTCTGTCATCCCCACTTGCCCTCCACACCTAAACACGTAAGGCTAAGGCTTTGCCCTGGGGTCGGAAGGCCATTCTGCCACTGGAGCCTGTCCAGCAGTCACTTAGGTCTGGAGACTTCCACCTTTGAGAAACGTGAAAAGGGCCCCGTGACCCTTCTGCATCCAGCAGTCTCCCTAGTCCACCCCTGTCCTGGGCACTGCATGGCCTCAGGGCCAGCTGCCCCACTGCATACCCCTGTCGTCTCTGAGTCCTCGGCCTCCACCCAGCATGGTGGCTGGCCATTGTGTGCCTGCCTTAGTGACTCTGATTTTGTGAGAAGCAGAGTGTGTATGTTTTTTGGTTCAGAAACTATACTCTTCAGTGTTAAGAGACCAATAAACACAGCATTTGGCAATGCTTGCGGCTCTGGGGGCTGCTTATGGGCAGTGGACACTCACTGGACAGTACGTGACTTTGTGTACTGGCAAATTCTGGAAGCTCCACAATTGAACTGTACAGACAGCCCCACAAAGCAAGGAGGGTGAAAAGAGAGAACCGAAGTTTCCAGGAGAGAGGGACCTCACCTGGGCTGGTCAGGGGCGGGGGTAGCCAGACCCCAAGTACTCAAGTGGGGGGACTTCACCCCAGAGGCAGTGTTCATATCTCAGACCAACCAGTGACTTGACCAGCCTCTGGATGAGTTTAGGGCCCTGCCCCACCCCTTCCCCAGCCTGCCCACCCTCTTGACCAGCTATAACGATGAACTGAACCGGCCCCAATGGCCACGGCCCCTGCCCACGGAGCACTGTGCGATGCCTGCTTCAGGCTGGGGCACGAGGAAGGTGTCAGGAAGGATAAAACCTGCTGAGGACCCCACTGTAATAGTAGGTTCCCACCTGTCTTCCGTCACCTAGGGAACTACTGCCCCGATCATCAATGGCTCCCAGGAGAGGACTCCAGCCATCAGCATGGGCTCTGGTCTAGAGGACACAGGCTTTCTGGGCATCACCACCTGTTATGAGAGCTGCCGAGGCAAGAAAACTAGTTGATATGGAAATGTGGGGCCAGGGAACCTTATAAACCCCTCGAGGCAACATTTCCCCCACTGTTGCCTGGAGAGGTCTGAATTCTCTGTGCTATGACTTCAAAGGCTCCCTATAAACTAGCCTGGGAGTAGTCAGTTTCCTTTACATATTCCCACCTTCCCACCGGGAAGTGTCTGCACTCCCCATGCCCCTGGCTGGGCTTCTAGGACCAGAGGCCAGCAGCCAAAGTGATGGGTCTGTCGAGGGCAATGCCACATGCAGATTAAGAAGAGCAAGAAGTGGGAGTAGGAACCCCACCGCAAGGAACCCTCCAACCCCAGCTCTCACACAGAGCTGCTAAATGGAAGCACCTGGATTCCTAAATCAAGATTTTTCTTTTCCTGTTAACTTTGATCACAGGCCCGTTTCTTGCAGGCTCCAGCTGAGCATTAGCCCTGAGATGATACTGGGTCATCACTACCAGGGGCAGAGTTTTCATCTTTGTCCCCAATGTTCGATAGTGTCTGACGTGGAATAGGCACCCAGGAACTATTAATCCTAACCCTGAGCCTTCCCTAAAGTCAGGGGACTCGTCTCTTCCTGGAGCTACCGGCAGAGGGAGCTAGCACCTCACAAGTCAAAGAGCGGGCAGGGTTGGGCAGAGGGACACTGGGTTCTGGCCTTCTTGAGGCTGACGCTTCTTCAGAGAATGGGACCCAAGACATTCGTGGCCACCACTTCCTTCCCTGACGATAGGCCACACTAGGAAGAGAAGCGGAGTCCATTCCTCTGGCCAGAGCTGGGAGTGGGGACGGTGTCAGGGCATTCGATGAGGCAGCCTGCCTGGTCTATAGCTAGGCCTCTTCCTCACCTCCCCACTTCCTCCTGCGACAGCCTGCCGAAGGGCTGATTTCCCCTAAACTGAGAGACATGTACAGGGACAAGAGTCTTCTGGGCCCATCTTAGAACATGGTGTTTTGAGTCCTGACCTCCAACTTCTTCCTCTTCTTGTTCCTTTCCCTTCTGGATGCCCCAGATGACCCAGCCTAACTACAACTTCAGAAGTGCATTCCCTTTAAGGGAGCCTCTCTCCCTTTTGCGCACAAGTCCTGAGGCGGTTGCCCTCCACCTTCCCTACTGGAACTTGATCAAATTCAGGATTCACAGCTCTACAGCAGGCTCCAGGGCAGGGTGGCACATGCTGGGGAACTCTGCATGGAGTTGACAGATCGGACTGCAGGCCAGCTGTGTGACCGCACCAAGCCACCTCGAACCTGTTTCCTTATCTGCCAGAACAGCGCTAGTTCTTGGCTCGTTTACTCTGCCATGCTGTTAAGAGATGAAACAAGATAGTGTTTGTAAAAATGGTTTGAGGAAGTATCAAGTATTGCAAAAGTATAAGGAAGATCAGAACTGCACCCCTCAGAGCCTGTTTAGGATTGAACACTGACGACAGAACTGCAAGGTCCAAATCTTCTAAAATTGACCAGCACCGAAGCTGCCTGAGGACCCATGCCCCATGCTTGCTAGAGGTCTTTCCCTACAAGGCTCCGCCTCCCGTTGCAACAAAGTGACCCAGATGCTGCAGCCTGGCAGCTCCGTCTCTGGTTTCAGTGCAGGTTTATTTCAGTTTTATATTTTATTCCAGGCAAGTGCTTATTACATGGATAGTATTCATGTCTCAATACCTAAAGTCTTGGAGCATGAACAGCCACTAGAATACAGTTCAATAGTAAAAATACAATATGTACAAAATTAGGGTTTTTGTAGGGTTTTTGTTTTTTTCCCACACAGCAGATGTATCCAAACACATAAAAATCTCTACAGTCTGGGGTCGCTACGGTTTATATTTCAGGAAACGGAGACACAGTGACCGAGTCCTCACTGTAAACAAGGGCCACCTCTTTAGGGGATGGGAATGGAACCCTGGGATGGGGGAGAAGCTGTTCCTGGAGAGCAGGGGTCATGGTGACCCCTAGATCCCCTCCAGGCACTCCCTGCCCTTCTTTGGCCCCCCAAGGAACCAACCTCCCCCTCTCCCCGAGGTAAAGGCTCCCAGCCAGTGAGCCACTCTTTAACATCAAAAAGTAAAACACGCATGAGAGGTAAAGTGTGTGTGTGTGTGTGTGTGTGTGCGCGCGCATGCACGCACGCGTCCCCCAGGCTGGAAGGGCTAGGGAGGGGAGGGGCAGGCGGTCCCACAGGGTGAGGACAGATATGGTCCTTACAGCTCTCAAAGGGGAGATGCCCAAGGAAAGGCTGGGCGGCAGCTGCCCTCTCGGGCACACAGCATCACAGCGTTCACAAACAACAACAAAAACAACAGCAACAACACCCATCGTCACCAATCTGGACATAGTCATTCGGCACTAGATTCAAGGCCCCCACTGCTCGGGGTGGGGAGGGGCAGGGGCGGTGAACGGGCAGATGAGGTATCTGTGCAGGCCCGAGGCCACTGGTTGACACACTTCCAACTCTGGAATGGCCTCAGGATGCAGGGAGGTGAGGAGAGCTTGAGAGGAAGGGCAGGTTCCCCAATGCTTCTCTGACTGTGCCCTGGGCGCCAGGCCCAGCGGGCTCCCTCTGCTCTTCCGGTTGTAATCACTCCAGGAAGAGCGGAAACTGGTTTCCCCAAGAACCAGGGTGGCAGGCCGGTGGGTGCAGGGGCAGGAAGGCAGCACGCTCACACGAGGTGGGAGTGCTGTGCCGGACCGGCTGTGGGGCTCTCTTAGAGGTCTCTAGGGTGTCCAGAGGCCCTCTCTTTCCCCACCCCAGGAAAGACAAAGGAGAACAGTCCCCTGGGAAGTCTCCAGGACCAGGAAGGAACCGAAAGGGAGTTCTTAGGTGTCCAAATCTGTTCAGGACCTTTGCCAGCCTCAGAATACTGCAGGCCACTCCTCTTGCCCCCAGCCTGTCAAAGCAAACGCCACACCTAGGGACACTGGCTTCCTCTCCCCACACCGAAAGGCCCTTGTGTGTAAAGGTGGGGAGCCGAGTGCACGTGCTCACAACTGAGTGTGTCTGACACAAGGCCACTTGTAATAAATACCCACATAAAAAGAAGCCAAAGCAGTCTAGCGAGGCAGAGGCAGGGAAAGAAGCATGCCCCCCACCGAGGCCCCCTCACTCCCCACCCTGAGCTCAGTCCTGCCCTAGGGCCAACTGAGGACCCTCCTCAGAGGAAGGTTGTGGCACACCACAGCCTCTGCTGAGCGCACACTCAGAACAGCCCACTGGAGAAAAGTGGATGTTCAGGGGAAAGAGAGATGCCAGAGACAGAGAAGTTGGGGCAGAAGTAGCCGCCCTCCTCCCGTCTCTACAGGTCCCCAGGGAATCAGGGAAGGGGCTTGGGCCCAGACCCTGGAACCCAGACCAGATGCTAATCCACTTCTCTGAGGCCTCAGGAGGCACTCAGGTGGGCATATCTCTCAGGAGTGCATGGCACCAAACAGAGGCCAGGGAGCCAGGGAGGGGGACAGGTCCAGGGAAGCTCTCTCCTCACTCGTACCCAGGCCAATGGGGGGGACGGGCAGCATGGAGGCAGGACAGCCAAGCCCTTCCTTCCCAGCCCCCACCCACCCTCAACCTGCCCTCCTGAGGTCAGGAGCCCAGTGGCAAGGATTGGGTACTCAGGGAGCTTAGCAACAGCATGGGTTCAGTTGTTGAGAGAGACTCCTCCTAAGTAGCCTCTGCTGTGACAAGTCAGTGACTGCAGCTGGGGGGGTGGGGGACAACCCTAGGCTGGTTCCCATCTGTGCCGATGGAACTGGCGAGCAGCCGCTTCCTGGGATCTGTCACGTGTACTCAGAGCAGAGCCCTCCCATGGTACCCAGCTTTCTGGGCCAAGTTGCTTCAGTTCTGCTCCCTCCCGCCTTTCCCCTCCAAAGGCCTGGGGAGAGAAGTCGGAGCTCAGGACGGAGGGCCCGGCACTCAGCCACCTCATCAGACAGAGCAATAGCAGCAGCAGCACAGGAAGGCAGGCAGGGTCAGGGAAGCTGGAGAACACAACACCCACGTCGCACTGGTTGCAGGGGACAAGGTGGGGAGGTGGGAACGGCACTGGAGCGGGCACCAGGCCGGACAAGTGGCACATTCACCAGAGTGTCTCATCACTTTCTCAAGTCCTAGTGCAGTGGGGTAACCCCCTGCCCTGTGCCCAGTTCCCTGGGGGGGAGGGGGACTCCCTCCCCTGGCTCAGAGTCTCTGCACCCCCTTCCCCTAGGAGGCCTGGGGGTGGGTGTGGTGGGGCGGGCCTTGGCCTGGCTGGAATGTGTGGAGCTGGTGGGTGGGAGAGTGGGGGACGGGTCCCCCTCCCTGCCCCCACTGGGGGCCTCTGAGCGGCCTCATCCTCAAGCCAGCTTGAGCGTGCTGACCGGGAAGGAGGGCATGGTGACCATGGTCACAGGGTTGAGCACTGTCTGGCCCACCAGCTGGGGGTGGTGCACCACCTGAGCCCCCACAGCTGGCTTTGCCATGACAGTGGCTGGGGGCCCCAGCCCCGCTGTGCCATTCACTTGCTGGTGTGAAAGGGTGTGGGCAATGTGGCTCACCGCCACAGGCTGGCTCACTGCCACGGGCTGTGGATACAGGGGCAGCTGGGAGCCGAGGTGGGCCACATGGTTGAGGGTGGCAGGGTGCACTGTGATGTGGCCGATGGGGGGCGTGGCAGGTGCCAGCTGCACAGCAGGGCTGGGGGCTGAGGGGGCAATGTGGGCGATGTGCTTGCCGCCCGGCCCCTGTAGAACGTGGTTCACAGTCTGGATGACTGAGGCGTGGGTGGTGGCCGTGTGGGCGATGACCGTGGAGCCTCCGCCAGTGGCAGCCACCAGATGGGCTGGGGCGGGCACCAGCGTCTGGGCGGGGGCAGCCGCTGGGGGAGGAGGGGCTGGCAGAGGTGTCTTCTGCGGTGGTGGTGGCTGCTGCCCAGGAAGATGGACAGGAGACAGGGCCACGGGCTGGGAGTGGGGGTGTGGATGGGGAGGCAGAGGTGCAGGGGCAGTGCTGGGCGGTGGCTTCGGCAGCTCCGGGTGGGGGCGATGGCTCAGTTTAGGTGGGCCCAGGCCGGCCTGGTCCTCCTCCATATCCTCGTCTATGTTGTCCTCACCCTCTGTGGGGGGACATGGGGACAAGGACAGGTCAGAAAGGCTTGGGAAATAAGAAGCTGGAGTAGTAAATGCCCCTGGGGTCTGGGGGCATGGAGCAGAGCGGGGTGGAGGGAAAAGGCCTGACCGGGGAGGGGCAAGTGGGGCTCACCAGAGGCCGTAGAGGTGGAGGCCTGGTCGTCCTCCGGCTGACCAGTCTGCCGGAGCACGCGGTCGATCTCCAGCACGTCCATCCACTGGCTCAGCTCGTGCTTGAGCTCCGCCAGCCGCTGCTGTGTGGCGATCTTCTCTCGTGCCAGCCGCTCCATCTCATGCTCGTATTCCTTCTCCTTCCTCTTCAGAGACTGGAGAAGAGCCAAGAGCCCTAAGGATACCCTGGCAGAAGCCACAGCGTCCCCAGTACTGCAAATCCCTTCCCACTGCCACCCGCACCTCCAGGTCACTTAGCCACCAGGGACAGGTCTGCATTGATAGGGCCACTGGGGACCACACCCACTCCTGTGAGGTCCCGGGAACCCCGTGTCCTGGGGACTGTGGACTCTCCAGCAGGCACCATTCAAAACAAGCACAGGGGCACTTGGGTGGCTCAGTGGGTTAAGCGTCCGGCTTCGGCTCAGGTCAAGATCTCGCGGTTTGTGGGTTGAAGCCTCGCATCAGGCTCTGTGCTGACAGCTAGCTCAGAGCCTGGAGCCTGCTTCAGATTCTGTGTCTCCCTCTCCCTCTGACCCTGCCCTACTCATGCTGTCTCTCTCAAAAATAAATAAAAAACATAAAAAGAAAAAATTCAAAACAAGCACAGATCTAGGTCAGCCCTGCTCTATGATGTAGGCCTTCCCCCACCCTCACATCAAATTTGTCCTGAGGGGCTTTATGGCTGGCCGCTGGCCCTATCTACCTCCTGGCAGCCACCTGCCTCCATTCTGCAGAGGACAGAAGGGGTACAGACTTCTCCGTGCCGCTCAAGGCCCTCGCCAACAATCACACCATGTGGTCAGTCACCATGCCGCAGGCTACCCTCCTGGGAACTCATTCCCCAAAGAACCTCAAACAATCCTGCTCTTCATTCTACAGCATCATCCACTAGTCTCCTTAACTTCAATGTCCCCAAGGATGCCTGATGCCTCTCAGCCTTTGTAGCACAGCCTGCAGCCCCCTGCATTTCTTCTTGACCTGCCTCCATTGCAGCCTCGGCAGCTGCTGGCTCTGCCCTCCTCTCTGAGCGGGGCTAGTCCCCATGGTACCTACCTATGCTGCCTCTCGGCAACACTGTTTTCACCCTGCCCGCAGCCCTCCAGATTCCCCAGGCTGCTGAATGATTGATCCAAGCCCTGGAACGTGCCCCTCCTTCCACACCTGTAGCGGAGTTGCACTGACCAATGAGAAACAGCTCAATGGCACCCCTGACACGGAGCATCAATGGAGACACTTCTATCCTTCACCACAGGTTCCACATTGCTCCTGCTCCCAGGACACCTCGCTAAGAGCACCAACAGGGAGCTCCCTTGTTCACAGAGCCATCCCTGCCTCAACTCCTCCAGGCCCACAGCCTCTTAGGATGACCAATCATGCTGTTGCTGGATGCCAAGCCTTCCAGACTGTGGCACTGCCCTCCTATCAGAAGTGTCTCAAGGGGCATATGGATGGCTCAGTCGGTTAAGTGTCCAACTCTTAATGTCAGCTCAGGTCAGGATCTCAGAGTCGTGGGATCAACCACTCAGCACGGAGCCTGCTCAACATTCTCTCTTTCCCTCTCTCCTTCTCCCTGGCTTGGTGTATGTACTCTTGCTTTCAAAAAAAGAAAAAAAAAAAAAAAGGAAGTGTTTTGCAACTCCAAAAGTCCATCTTGTGTCCTATGCCTCACCTCTCATCCTCCATGACCTCCTGAAGCTGACACTTGCTGGCTGGTCACAGCCAGGTACAGAACCCACCGACTCTTCCTACACCGAACTATCCAGCTTGTCTTAGTTTTCCTCTCGGAGTCCCGTGTCACACGTAGACCATCCTTCTTGCCCCTCTACATCACGTGCACTTGTGCTCCAAGACCACATCTGACCGCCCCCCACACCCTTCCCCATCTCATGCCCTGACCAGTGCATCCTCTTGCCCTTGAGTCCTTCTTGGCACCGCACAACACACTTCAGCATTTAATAAGACTGTCAGGTAGTCCTTAATCAGACACTGGCTCATAATACCCCTAGAAACTTCATATTTTGTCCTTCCACCTCCACACTGTCCCTTGTCCAACGCTGTGAGTAAAGGCAAGGACTATTTTATCATCAGCTCTATCCCCTGACCCTACCAGTGCACAGGATTGAATTTGCACATCTTAGCCCCAGGGGAAGGATGTGTGAGGATGGAGCATGTTGACTCCTACCTCTATTCTGTCCCTGTGCTTTATCACAGGAGAATCACAGGCACCCATTAGACAGGAATTTCCCTATTCTATTTCTACAAGCGGTTTTATAGCAGCCTTCCTAACCGTTCACTTGGCCCTCCTGGGCATGACAGTGTCTTCAAGTGCACCCACTAAACTGGGCCCAACTTCCCACACTTCCTTGTGCAGCCCCAACTCCTGTGTTTCTGACCTCACCATTAAGAAATGCCTCAAAACATTAGAGCCTGCAACACATAACCCAGATACAACCATGTACTGTTCTGGCCTGAAATTTGGTAGTTTTACAATTCTGGTGGCAGTCCCAGGCCTTGTCACAGCCTTGTCTATCCCGGCTTTAAGATCTAACCTATTTTTCCCCATATTTATGCCAGAAAGATCCCTCCCTTACACACACACACACACACACACACACACACACACACACACACACACATATCTGGCTTCTCACCTGGCTCTACCCTGAGAGGCCAGTGCTGGACATGACATCAGATGAGGCCATATCAATGATGGGCCTGTGGTGAGTCAGCTCTCACTTGAACCTGGCTGCTGGGGACTGGAAGTGGTGTCCTGAACTCTACCTATCAGTAGGAAGAGTAGATTTCTGACTCAGGAAGAAACTCAGGGGCCAAATCCTCTTTTTCTTACCTAGCTCGGTTCTCCATAGGCCTAGAGGCCCCTTGAAAGTTTCCCAAGAGTCTAGCTTTTGTCCCCATTGCTTCATTTTAAGCACATTTCCTAAAACTGCCTGGATGCCTAGTTTGGTACCTGCCTATTCCTCTTCCTGTTTTTGTCCACATCACTACGGCGTTCTTCAAATCTTCCAAACCACTCTGAGTCTGGCTGGGGGCTACAGCCTTCCTACCTCAGCAAAACCCACGCTTTCGGTCTACACATCTTATGTGTTCTCTCTGCTACTCCCTTTTGTCTCCCATCTAGTGCTCTGCTGCCCCCCCTCCCCCATCTCACGCTCACGGCCACCTTTAAGTTCTAAAACTGCATTCTGCTCCTGCTGGAGTAATTTTGCCCTTCTGCCCTCTGCTTTGCCTCAGTCACCTTGGAAGCCAGGTCTCAGTTCAAATGCCCCTTCCTCAGCAACAATCTTCCCCACTCCCTAAAACAGATCCTATAATCCCTGTCCCTGTCCCTATTACATCCTCATGGCACAGTCCTTTATTTATAATCTGCCACCAAGACCAAATCTATGAAGACAGAGGCCCACACCTTTTTTTTTTTTTTTTTTGCTCCCTGCTTTATCCTCAGAATCAGACACAGAGCTGTCCAAAGTACCTGAGTGAATAAACAAACGAATGAGCTTGAGGACTGACAAAGCCTTGTAACTTTCGTTTCTGCTTCCATGGCCAGCCCCAGAACAAACTTCTCTTACCAGGAGCCTGGGTACACCTCCCACCTTGCTGCCTCCTCAGCCCAGGGCCATGTCTGCTGGTTTTACTAAGTCTCTGTTTCTGATTTATTTTCAAATCCAGACGTCGTGCAAGCAAGGCTTTCCTATGTGTCTATTAAGCAGAATGTGCCATCCTATTCTTCCTACTTCTCAAGAATTGCTATTAAGTTGGTATTTATAGAAGGCCAATCCGAACATTCGTATGATACAGATACTACTATTTCTTCCCGTTTAGCAAAATGGCAGTACAAAAGAAACTGATAGTCACAGAAAACGTCACAGCATTTGGACAAGGATTTGCTTCTAGGACACCTAAGTGCCTATAATTGAAGGACCAGTAACATTCTCAAGCCCAAGTTCTGCAAAAACATGTCAGCAGTAGGACTCCTGCAGACCCTCTGAAGTCCACCTCCCGGGCTTCTCCCCCTCCTAGGCCAGTCGGGCCACCAGCGAGGCCCCGCCCATCCCGGAGCACGCGCGCACCCACGCGGACCCGGCTTTGCAGCGTCACTCCCCTCCCCGCCGGCAGCACCCTCCCCTCGGAGCGCGGAGGCCTCGCCCCCAGCCGGGTCCCACCAATCCGCGAGCCCGCCCCCGCCCCTCCAGGATGCCGGGAAGAGGGCTGGAGGCCTGCCAGCCCCTCCCCCTCACCAGCAAGGCGGGCGGAAGGGCGCGCGTCTGCGGGAGGCTGGGAGGGAGCCGCCGGCTGGGAGCATCGCCTCCGCCCCCCCCCCGCCCCGAACAAGTCAGGCTCCGGTTACCTCAGGGCTGTGACCCCGCAGTCCGGGCCGGGGGAAGGGGAGGCGCCCCGCCCCTGGATCAGAGCTCGGTCTGGCCTTGCTGGCTACCCCTCCCACAGGGACCTTATTGCTGCCCGGTCCTCCAGCTGACCAAGCTGCCCCCGGTCCCGCCCCGCGCGGGAGTCCCTCCCACTCCCCAACGGCTCCGTTCCGACTCCGTCTCCGCCGCTCGGGCAGCCGAGCGAGGCCAGGCGCCCCACCCCCACAGCCTCCTTTCCGGCACGCGGAACCCTCGGCCGGTTTCCAAGGAAACCGAAACACGGGGCCGTCATGGCAACTGTCTTATCTGGAGGGCGCCCCCCTCCCCATACTGCAGAGGGAAGCCAATGCCCAAAGGGAGGGAGGAACACAAGGACTGGAGGGCCCCTTGAAAAGGGTTTTTTTTTAAATCCCAGGCATGAAGGAGAGCCTAATTTTTTAACGTTCGGCGACCCCAGCACTGTTTTGTCACCCAGACCACATTTCCACAGCCTCCAGGCTTAACCTCCAAACTCCAGTAGTGGCACCTCAATGCGCTCACTGGAAAGATCTTAACCCTTTGGGAGTAAAACGGGGAGGGGGGCCTCACCGGCGCGCTGCCGTGTGCAAGGAGCCAGGCCCAGGGGACTCCCCACCCCATCACGCGCGATAGATTCTTGGGCCGAATACGGGTTCCCGCCCAAGCACTGCGGGCGGGCTGGAGGCACCGGGGCCGCTCCACGCCCTTGTCACCGCGGGGGCACTAAGAGCGCCAGGCGGGCACCCGGTCTGAACACCGAGGTGCGGGGGCGGCGCAGATGGCGGGGCTCCGCTGGGCGGCCCGAAGGGGAAAGGCGGGGAGGAGGGGGGCAGAGGGGAACGCCGCGGCCGCCCTCCCCCGCGCACGCGCGCCCGTCTTCCCGCCCCCTCGCGGGCGGGGAGCCCCGCTGACGTCAGCCGGGCCATGTGCTCAGAGCCCGCGTGGAGGCGGGCGGGGGAGCGGGCGAGGGAGCGAGGGCGGGGCGGGGCCGGGCTGCGGCGAGGGGAAGAGGGTGGGAGCGAGTGAGGAGGAAGTTGGCGCAGAGGCCGCCGCCCGCCCTCCTCTCGGCCGCGCTTCCCTCCCCAGTACCTGGATGTACCGCAGCGCCGTCCGCAGCACACTCAGATTCGACGTCTTCTTGTCGTCCACGTTGGGGATGTTGCGCTTCAGGGTCTCAAAGCATTCTTTCAGATGGGCCCTCCTAGGGAGAGGGAGTGGCGCCGGTTAGCCAGCGCCTGGGGTGGGGGGCGGGGGCCAGGGCGGGGAGGCAAAGCCCTAGGAGAGCAAGGGCGGGACCTGCCCCCGGAGCGGGCGATTGGGGCCCAGAGACACACACGCACGCGCACACACACCTGTTCTTCTCCAATTTGTTGTGGACTTCTCTGGTTCCGATCCTGAAACCCAGACAGACAGGAGGCTTAGGGAGGAGGGCCCAATTAGGTGGCCTTCCGGGTCCCTGCCCCCACTCCGCAAATGTCACAGGCGTTTTGCCCCCCACGTTCTCCGTACAAACAGCAGCCATGGGGAGATGTTCACCCTGTGCAGACGTGCTTAAACCCCCTGGAGGGCACACGTATGCTCGTAATTCACAGCCCGTTTAATCCTCCATCCTACCCAGTCCACCTGTGAGATGGAAGGTCTCCTGTGGCTCAGAGAACTAGCCAGTTGACCCCCAGCCCTCACCCAAGAGTTCCCCAATCCAGTACTCTGTCCAATGTAGTGGAAATGCCATCGGCCCATCCTTGAGGGGGTCAGACAACACAGAAGCCTGAGAACAACAGAGGGCAATGGCCATTCCCCACCGGCACAGTGCGAACTGTCCAAATAGAATACCGTGCTGCTTGGATGGGGAGGTAGGACACAGCTTTGAAGGACTGGCTCCGGAGGGGAGGTTCTTTCTCTTACACACACGGCCCAGGATGTGGGCAGTTCACCCCACCCGCCCAGACTCGGCCACACCTCACTCACCCCCCAGGCCTCTTCTTCTGTTCGCTGGATTTGACTTCTTCGGCTGGTGCCAACTTCAGGGTCCCAAGAGTGGGTGGGGGTGGCTGCTGGGGGGCCAGCTGGGGCTGGACTCCAGGGTGTGGTGCTATGGTCAGGATGGGGGTGGGGAGGGGCTGCAGAGGCTTAGGGCTGCCAGTGGGCGGAAGGGTGGTCTTGGAGTCCGGCAACAAGGGAGCAGGGGTGGGCACTTGTGGCCTGGTGGGCAGGGGGGCAGCCTCCTTAATGCTGAGTCCAGGAGTGCTAACCAGGGCTGGCTGGCGGGGCGCCAGGGGCAGAGGCTGGGCTGCAGGAGGCAGTGGTGGAGGCGGGGGCAGAGGCTGAGGAGAATTGGTCACTACTGGGATAGGAATGACAGTCAGCGGCGTGGGGGTGGCTAGGGGGGGTGGGGGTGCTGGCGGGGGTGCCGGCGGGGACAGAGGTAGGGGTGGTGCTTCAATTCGAGGCTCCTCCACGGGCAGGGCGTGGGCCAGCCTGGCCAGGCTGCTGGCCTTCTTCTGCTCCTGCTCCCTCTCCCGCTCCAAGCGAAGCCGCTCCTGCTCCTCTACGCAGACAGAACACAAGGGGTTTCTCAGTGGGCTGGCAGTCCTGGGCCCCAGCTTTTGCCCCTGTCCCAGTTAGTGCTCAGTGACCCCCCTGCTCAGCCTGAGACACTGCAAATACCCATCCACACCCAGCCAGGCACTGGGGCGAAGTACTGGGGACACAGCAGTGAACAATAAAAACGGACCTCGTCTCTGCCTTTGGGGAGCTCAAGGCCTGGGGGAGGGGGTTGAGGAGAAGGACAAATAGCACCGGATAACAATTCGGGCTGGGAGAGGAGAGGGGCTGTGGGAAGACAGAGCACAGGCTGTCAGAGAGGATGCCTGAGGCCTGGCAACCTGAAGGTTGAGAGGTTAGGCTGGTGATGAGCAGGGAAGTTCAGCAACAAGGCTGAGGGGAACAGGTGATAGATAAGGTAGGCAGAGGCCAGTCAGCAAAGACCTCACAGGCTACCACAGAAGAAAGGAGGGTGGGAGGTGGATGGATCATAGCTTCTGGGGAAGGCCTTCAAAAGTATTTACTAAGTACTTTCCAGAGGGCAGGCAGCACCTTCATTTCACGGATGAAATAAATTAGCTCAGAGAGGCAAAGTGATTTGTTGAGGATCACACAGCAAGTCACAGGTAAAACTGAAACTAGACTCAGCCAGGAATCCTGACACCTGGTACATACCCATACTTGATGTGTCAGCACCTGCTCACTAGGTGTCTGTACACACACACACACACACACACCTCTGGATCCTCACAAGAGTCCACACCACAGGCAGGCAGGGACATCACCTTCAGATCACACTGAGGAAATCAGGCCCAGGACTCCCAGGCCAGGTCCCAGTGTCTGATTTCCTCAGGGACAACACAAAACACATTAGGTCCTTCTCTTCCCTTTGCGGTGCTAGAACTCATTGTTCCCACATCCCTCCTGTCCCCACAACCAGCGGCACAACCAGGAAGGCAGAGGCAGGCAGGAAAGAAGGGCAGCCTTGCACCTGTCAGCTCAGCATCTCTGCTGAAAGAGCAGCTGCCAGGTGAGGCCTGCTCAGGAGCCGGCTGAGAACAAGGGAAAGCAAGGGCCCCTCCTGATCCACCCAGACCCTGTTCTCTGGGCCCCACTTTCAGGTTCCCTTGCTCCAGGGCTGGGCAGAGGCCCTGAGGAGCAGCTGTGGCCCCCAGGCCAGGGAGCAGCCTAGTCAACCAACCCTCCAGCCCATCCCGGACCCTGATTGGCCATGCTGCTCACTAACCGCAGTAGCTGGCAGGCACGCCCCAAACACACCACCTCACAAGGGGTGGGGTCAAGGTTGGCTAAGAGCCCCTTGCGGAGGAGGGCATCAACCCCACACTGGTCTTTGGGGCTCATGGCCCCAGAAAACATGAGGCCTCAGGGCCCTTTGGCCAACCAACAGTTTGAGGGTGAGCCAGGCCTGCTCCAGGCCCCTCCCTCCTACAGGGGAGAAGAGGCGAAGGAGGAAGTAGAGAGTGTTGTGAGAGGGGAAGCACTCAGCGGTTTCCCAGCAGCCCAAAAGGGAGCTGCCAGGCCGGTGCAAGCCTGTTCCATCGAGGGGAGGCGTCGCTCTCCCAGGCCTTTCCGGCTGGCACTGGCTTATGTTACAGCCCCAGAGAAAGCCAGCGCTCTGCTCTCCGGCTTCCCAGAGACCACACCGGCAAGGAGTTCCCCCTACCAGCTACCCAGTCCACCCCTCTCACCCATCCTCCAGGCAAGGCCCTGGAGTTCAGGGCCCAACACAGTCCACCTTCATTCCTTTAAACCAGGACCCAAACTTTCAGTGCTTTGGGGGTGAGTGTTCCACTCTCCCTTTAGCAGTGGGACAGAGGGGACCCCAAGCCTCAAGGACAGGTGTCCAGGGAACCCAGCCTGAAAGTAAACCTCATTGCCCATATTTTAAAGAAACTCTACAGCTCATCCAGGAGATGGCAAACTCCTTCTCACCTACCCTCTCTCTTCCAGAGCCAGGCAGGTATGCCTCACAGGTGCCAGGAAGGTGAATGGCCAAGCTCTATCGCACCTGGATTGGCATGAGAAATCTTGACTGGTGGTGAAGAAGATGGGGTGTCCCAGACCAGATCCAGCCCACCAAAGCTTCCTGTGTCCTCCCCACCCAGCAGCAGCCCTCCTCCTGTGCCCTGGAGAGGGGGAAACTGAGTGCAGATGGCAAAGCGGCAGTTACTCAGGGACCTCCCTCAGGAACAATACGGGTTTAGACTCTTTAAAATAATGCTCTGCTGCACCTGTGCCACACTCCCAACCATGCACTCGCACACACACTCTGACACCTTCCCTGGGCTCTGCCCAGAGGCTGGCCCCAGAGAAGTGGGCATTGCAGGTCAGGAGTGATTCAGGCGTTGCAGCGGGCTCAGGGTTGGGGCCTGAGGAATTTACACTATGTAGCCCCGTTTTCAGGAGAAGTTCTCCCCTTCTTCGTGCTAATAGGGAGGTAAGTGCATAAGGCCGCCCCCAGGTGTGACTAGGTCAGGGAGAAGAGGCTCCCATTCGAGCCACCTCCACAAATGCTGGAAATGACCAGACCCTGCCGCTGACCACCAGGATGGCCTTGCCCTGCCTCTCCTCCCTCTCACACATCCACGTGCACGCACATCCTCAGGTTCATCATGGGAGCAGTCTGGCTGGTCTAGGTCAGGAAACCCACCTTTGAGATTGAACTGCGGCAGGGACAAGAGGCGCCCGGTTCAGAGCTGCTCATCAGGTACATACCCAGGGAAGCTGCTCTGGTCAGCAGGTCCATACATCACCCCTTTTCTTCCATTTTCCCCACCCCAAGTCAAAGGATAGAACCTTAAGCTTCCGGAGTAGACCTGGCTTTGTACCATCCATCCCCTAAGACCTCCTGCCCTGCCAAGAAGGAGAGGGGTGACTGGTCAGTTAAACTAAGCCTCTACTCAACTCCCTGCCCCCAGTTCTCAGAGCGTGGGGGAGGGGCAGGGCTCTGCAACTTCTTAAGACCGAACCAGTCCCAGGCTTCCTCACACTGTTGCACGCATCATCACTGTCCTTACGGCCAGCTCTGGACTTATTATTTGGGAAAGCATGGGAAAGAAAAGACTAGAGGGTCTTCTCCCCTTCCCCAGAAGGCCAGTCAGCCTGAAGGCAAAATGAAGGTGACCTGAATGTTCCCTTGGGGCAACAGCAGGGTCAACCCTGTTCACCTCTAGCACAGTGCCTGGTTGACGGCAAGGACACAATAGGCACTCCTGAATTGCACTGTGTTGATGGTGGCAGCAGGTGACTCAAGTCTCTCCAATTCTTGTGCACGCTGCCCTCCCCCCAAAGCCTGGTCGCCGGACCTGAAAGCAGGACATTCTCGACCACCACCACCAGTGTCAGGACCTGACCCTGCTCAGCACCCCGAAAACAAGGGGAGGGGCCCGTGGGCTGATGTCCTGGCCCATCAATTCCGCAAAATCCAAGCATGTCAGTCTCACATATCTCGAGTGGCTCCTGACCTTGAGAGGCCGGTCGGCCGAGCAGCCGGGCGGACCCGGCGCTCCCCCGCCCCTAGCCCGCTGCTGCTCCCCCCACCCCACCCCCTCCGCCGCCGCCGCCGCGGCACAAGCTGCAGGGCGCGCGCGCACACAACACACACTACTACCTCCAGCATGACTCATCATTGAAGCAACAATAGGCAGAGAGAAAGGAAAGGAGGGCGAAGCACTCTCTCTTCCACAACCAACTCGGCAGAGGGGCTGGGGAAGGGGGGGTTGGGAGGACAGGAGTCCCCGGATACTGCACACACAGACCGATCCGGGTCCGAAAAACGGAGGTCTTTCCCTCCAACCCCTATTCCTGCAGTACCCTGAAGCCTGGGACCACCGACAGAGAGGGTGGGACAGAAACATCTGAAATCCTCCTTTCCTGTCGAGGGAACGTCAAAGTTTGCCCCTTCTCAAGCCTAGCTCACTCCATAATGGCCAGGGGTATTGCCAGGAGGTCCTGGTGAGAACGTTCCCGAAAATGTCAGTGGGAATATGTGAGTTCTAAATGTCCTGTCGCCTGCGAGTCGGAGGGTTTCCCTTGCCCCAGGATCAAAAACAGAAGAAGGTTAGGGCGAGAGTGGGCAGGTGAGCTCGGCGGCTCCTCCTTCCAGCGCACAGGCTCTCCCGGGGAGGTGCCCGGCGGCCGGAGCCAGGGCCCAACCCGGCGCTAGGCCACTCGCCAGCCCCGCCCAGGCCCCGCCTCCGGCCCAGCGCAAGGCAGCCGGGAGGGGCCAGGCCGCTACGTCCCCAGCGGGAGTGTCCCCCGTGCACGTGGTCGGAGGCGGGGCCCGTCCACGTCACCACCCGGTGTAACCAACGGGCTTGGAACGCAGGCACACGCAACATTCCAGCCGAGAGCGGGTTTGGAACGCACAGACACGCCACATTCCACACCGGCTAAAGTGGGGCGCAGCCAGGGGGGCCCGGGGACTGCCCCCAGCGACCTGCAGGCCGTTTCGCAGATACCCAATTAGCCGGGTTCTCACCCAAACCCCTGAAGCGCGGACCCAGCCCAGCTCTGGGAGGCGGGGTCAGGCGGGGCTGGCCAGGATCATAAGACACGCGATGTCATTTCATTCTGCAAAGGCCGCCTCCGCCCCAAGCGGCGCGTAGATCGGCCGGGAGCGCCCCCCGCACCCTCCCCACAGGGCCAGGGAAGCCGGGGAGCCGCTCGGCGTAGAGTAATTCCCACCCCCCACTCCGTTACACACACGCCCACTCGTATGCACTATACACTCGCCCGTGTACACGTCCGTTCATCCGCTCTCCTCGAGACATCACAATCCCCTTTGCACACACGCACACGCGGGTCTGCCACCCCCACGCAACACCATTCTGCACCCCACCCCCCACCGGCTCACACATCCTCAGCGCTACCGAGGGCGCCGCTGACCCATGCGAAAGGAGCCCCCACGAAAGGTGCACACAGGGTGGCAGGCAGCTGAAGTGGCGGTCACAGGAGCCGGGTCCTTCACTGAATGTTAATGAATTCGTTATTAATTTTGCTGCCCCAACACTCCTCCCCGGGCGGCGGCTCTTGTGTGGAACCTTGCGCTGCCCGGCTTCGCGGGCCGCTCGGGAGGGGGTCCTGCCCGGGGTTTCTCGTGGGCTCGGGGCTCGGAGACCAGGGTCGCTCGTCTCCCCTTCCCCGGTGCCCCAGGGGCCCAACCCGGCCGCTCACCACGTGCTCTCTGTTGTTGCTGCGCTTGCCATTCCAGGAAGCGGGCCGCCTCCAGTAGCGTCTCTATGCTCATCGCGCCGAGAGCTCCCGGGGGCGCGCCGGGGCCGAGACTGCGGCCCGCGAGCCGGGCACAGGTCAGGCTGGCGGGCAGGCAGGAGGGAAGGATCACCTTCGGGGGGCGACAGGGCTGGGCGGCGCAGCGCACTCCTCAGGGAAGAACGGGAGAGCACGGAGACAAAAATTAATGTTTCCCAAAATATTTGCAAAATATAATTTGCAAATTTAAAAAATTTTGATGCAAAAAAACAAAAGGCGGCACTGCCTCCCTCCTTCCCCTCCCTCTCTTTTTCCCTTCTGATGCCTCCCTCCCCGCGGCCCCCGGGAGTCCCGCCGACAAGAAAAGGCTTTGCAACAAGATGGCGAGGAGGCACCGACACACACAACAAGGGAAGGAGCCGCGCTGCCCCCGGCCGCCGCCCCCGCTACTACACCGGGGCCGCAGCCAAAGCCCGGACCGGAGCCCCCGCCCGCAGGGCCGCGGCGTCTCAGGAAGGGAGGGGCGGGGTTCCGAGCGAGCTGGTCCCGCCCACTACAGACGGCGCGCGCACACGTGGCCTGGGTGGGGGTGGGAGATTCTCCAGCCTCGTTCGCGCCCTGCATTTCCGCTTTCTTGCCTCGCCCCGCCCCGATGGCAAACCACAAGTTGAGCAAGGGCTGCGTGTTGTGGTCTTTCACAACGAAATTTATCCTGCTGGAGGAAAGGAAGGGTGGAGAATTTAAGACTTAAGTTAGCTCAAATAAGGATATTCCACGTCAGGGAAACCTTAGGACGGTAGAGACTGACCTGACCCCAGGGTCTCCTCTCTCGACCCACACGTGACCTAATTCCTGCAACCACCCGGCTGTCGCAATTCCCCCGGGATCCGCCCGTGGGCGGAGCTGACGGCGGGAGTCTGCCAGAGAACAGACGAAGGGAGCGGAGTGAGAATCCGGTTCCGCGTTTTGCCTCCGTTCCTCCCCCCGCAGTGCGTTCGCATCCTATTAGGCGACGTCACCGGGCCGCGAGCCAATGGGAGGGCAGGACAACACGGCATGGAGCAGCTCCACATGGACACCCCGCACCGCCAGCCTTCCGTTTAAAGGGCCAGTGTCCAACACGGTCACATTCGTGGGTGCGGATGGGCCCACTGTAAGAACGGAGGGTGAGACGCCGACAGGGAAATTCCGCAGTTATGCAGTTACTTTTCACCACCTTCCCTTTAAAACCAAGTCTCTCTTTTTTCTTCCCCTAAATGCTTGTCTTTGTCCACGCGTGTCTGATGTGAATGGAGTTTCGAACTGTACCACCCACAGGCAACCCTTTGAACTGGGGCCGGGGCGGGGGCAGTGAAGGCAAAGTCTCCACTGCCAGACTAAGGGGGCGTGGCCCAAATCGGGAACAACAACGTGGAGGGCGGAAGCCTGGCCCTGCCAGCTGCTAGGCTACTGAGGCCGTGGGCGGGGCTCGGGGTCCGGACGCTCTGCCCGGTCTCGACCGAGCACACCCGGAGGGCAGGACCCCCGGCTGGCGCTAACTGCCGCCGCTTCTAGCGCTCCTGTTTAGAGGCGCCTCCGGTACAATCAGAAAGTTAGACCTTTGTCAACTTACCCAAAATCTCTCATTTTGCAGATAAGGAAACTGAGGCCCAGAGACGAGAAAGGACTTGTCTAAAGTTACGCAGTACTTCAGTTGCTGCTTGCCCCATTGGGAGGAGCATTTATCCCTGACCCCGTGGACGACTCTTTTGAAGGCAGTTCTGGGCAAGGCACCCTATTCGGAAAAAATCATGGAGGAATATCAAACTGCCCGCATGGGAAGTGGTCTGTCCACTTAATACATTGTAATCGGGGCCTCCAAAATCTGGACCTGAAACCCTGCTGTTCTGCTTCTTTGGTGTAGGCCACACAAGCCCCACTGGTACAGTTGGCACTTTTGCAGCACCCTGGAGCATGTACAGCTCTGCTGCCCCAGTGCCCCAAAGCCAGCAGTCCTACGGGCCTTGGATCCTAGCCTCAAATTCCTTTCTTTGCTACCAGTTCGAACAGAAGGGGGCAATCCAGTTAGGTTCAGGATCCTGCAGCCTGGACTTCACCGTTATACAAGGCCACAAAATAAATCTGAGGACGGCTGAGTGGCAGACTACCCTGCCAATCCATCTCGTCCCATCCTATCCCATCCCCACTGTGCCCTTAGAGGGCTATGTTCCTATTCTGAGGTCTCAAAAAGGCCCCAAATTTGTACAGAAATGCATACTAAGGGAAGATCTGCACAGATCGTGCAAATCAAGAGCCTAGTGAAGGGGGTGTTTGCCAACAGCAGTCTATAGAGGGCTTTGATCTTTACAGTGCCTGCAGCTGAACACAGAGGCCGTCACACACTGCACGTGTCACTAGCTTTGCTTATGATAGAGCTGGAAAGGAAGGTAATGGGAACTGGGTGGGGACAACTCAGCCCAGTTCTCCCTCTGCCCCTCGATGAATGCCTAAATGCCCTTTTCCTGGGAGAGTGAGAGCTGTGTGGGTCCTGACATTGCTTCCTTTTAGATGTCTGCCACCTGCTATTAGTGTGGTTGGCCCTGGCCCACTTGTACAACCAAAGAAAATAGTAATTTTAAAGGCAATACTTAGGGGCACCTGGGTGGCTCAGGTGGTTAAGCATCCAAGGACTCAGGTCCTGATTTCGAGGATCACAAGTCAGAGGCCAGGGCTGGGCTCTGTGCTGACTGCTCCTGCTCGGAGCCTGGAGCCTGAATTGGATTGTGTCTGTCTCTTGGCTCCTCTTCTAGCCCCTGATTGCCCTCTCTCTAATAAATAAGGCATAAAAAAAAAAAAAGGTAATACATAGCTATGTGTATTGGGGTGGGTGCTAAACAGTATATGTAGTACACATAAAAGTGACCTAAAATAATATTGACCAAATTCTTGTTTTGTTTGGGGTCAGCACTATTCTGTCCAGTGGCCCAAGATGCTCAGAGAGCTTCATCCAGCTGTACCTTCTGCCTTCCTCAAGTGCTCATAGCACTCATGTAGCCCTGAAGTCTCTCGTAGAGGCTGAAGTCCAAGTTTTTACTTTTGTCAGGGACCAGCTCTATCCCATTAAGGTGGCACCCTTTTGAAAAGAAGCATACTTAAGATGCTTTTCCTTCAGGGGTGGGTGAGCGAGAGATAAGTGGGGTGAAAATGCCAGCCTCTCCCTTGCCCCCAATATCCCATCTGCTCCAGAGCTTAGTGGAGATGCTTGCTATTTAAAACAAACAGCCTTACTGGCTTCACATGATCATCTGTTTATTTGGGTCATGTGGGGACAGCAGCCAGGGGATGTTAGGCAAAAGCAAGGGTTTAGAAAGGAGGCTTTTTCTGAGCCTGCTGTTGCCTACAGGAGCCTGAAAGTGGCTAATCAGAATTTCTCACCAGCTAGGGCTTCCCCCTTTGGAGAATGGAGTTAGGGGGGAAAACCTGCAAGCATGGTATAAAAGAAAAAGGGAATGGATAGAAGAGCCATTTAACATTTTAGCCTCAGCTTCATGTTCCAAAGGGATGGAATTGGGGTAAAAGCTGACAACTGTATTCATTCAAAGGAAAGAGAAAAGAAGTTTTCTGTTGTTTCAACATAAAGGTGAGCACATCATGGGACTGATCCAAAGCCCAGCCATTTCCAAAAAGCTGTTCAAGTTTTTTTTTTAAATGGCTTCTAGGTGCTTAGTACCTTTGGAGCAGGACACCTGGGCCACCCAACATTGTGTACATTTAGCTTTTTTTTTTTTTTAATTCATTAATGTGAGAGAAGGAGGGAGGGAGAGAGAGCAAGCTGGGAGGGGCAGAGACAAAGGGAGAGAATCCCAAGCAGGCTCCACGCTGCCAGGAGAGCCTGATGCGGGGCTTGAACTCATGAACTATGAGATCATGACCTGAGCCAAAATCGAGCGGGATGCTTAACCAGCTGAACCACCCAGGCACCCCAATCACGGTGTACATTTAGAGGACTTCTATTTTGTCTTCCTCCTAAAATCTTGTGCATCCCAATGCCCAGTTTAAATCCCTCCCATTTTTTAATATGCTGAGCTAGAGACATCCCCTTAATGAGGCTACCTTCCACCCCCACCACAACAAAGCATCACATACATATGCAACCCCAAGAGCTATGAAAATCAGTTTCCTGACCCCTACAATGCATACATACTAATGGCAAAAACAAAGCCAAAGTACAGGTATTTACATTAGATCCCGGAAGATGTTCAGGCCCAACTTCTCAAATTTTCCAAGTAGTTTTAGGAAGCATTTCACGTATCATAATTAGATCAATACCAAAGGGAGAAAGCCAGGATGAAGAGGAAGACACTCAGAGACACAGCAGACAACACTGGTTTAACAAATATTTATTGTGTGCCTGACATGTGCCAGGCACGGCCTAGGTAGCCTTGTAGCCAAGGCCAGCTGACCTTTGGTAAGCTAGGGTGGGGTAAAAGGTCAGAGCAGAACTCTTAACTGCACAGTAATATCTGGAAAAGGTTAGCTTTGCTCTCTACCACCATGCTGGACATAGCACAAGAGATCATATGACCACACAAAGACTCAAGAATGCTGATGTGCTCATTTAGGTTAGGTTCCTAGAGAATCATACTTTTCTAAGAAGGTATAAGAAGCAATTAAGTGGACTTTAATTTGGTCCACTTAAGTGGACTGAACCTGATTCCTGACTGACTGATGAGCCCAGTCTGAGAGATAAGCAGGGTTCTGAATTGCTCTGATAGAGATGTAACCATCAGTCAGTCATCAGTGAAGCGGGCTCCTCAGAGCTGGAAGTTTCCACCACAGTTTGTACCTACCTTCCTCCACTCCCACTGAGGAAAGGACTTCTGAACCCACAGAACAGGTAAAACCAAGTCATGGACTGCCCCCTCCCTTTACTTACCTCACATGACCTCACAGCTGCAGAGCTGAGATTATCTAGCCTACCCTCCCAAAAGGAGGTGTCTTATCCAAGGTCACAAGGCAGCACAGTATCAGCCGGCATGAGAAGTGGCCTGGCTCTCCCTGGACTCCGTGGGACAGCCAAGCCTGGGGAAGTGGGTCCAGAGTCCTTAAAAACCTCACAGAAATGGGTGATGATAGATAACTTCACCCCTTTTGGCTACAGACAGGAATAATCATTAACTTTGCTTAGTGGTGCCCAATAAACAGGCTTAGCAGATGAGTGAGAAGGCAAGGAAAGAGAATGACTTCGGGTCTAGAGGCTCGGATGACCTCGGAGGACACTGAACCACATCAGGCCACCGAGGAATTAAGAGCCTCTAATTGGGACCGGGTAGGTAGCCATTCTTCGCTGGTACTTGTGTCTAGCCTGAAAAGGTAACTGGGGGAAAAGGGGCAGATTTTTATCCAGGCAAACGCCCTGGGTGTGGACACTGAGTAATAAGGAAAGAAATGCAGTTCGGGAGCAAAAGGGAGGAGCCACGCACTTTGAGCTTTTCTGAGAAACCAAGCTAGCTAAACACAGCAGCTAGAGGCGGGTATAGAGGACTTGGGAGGAGGAAGCTGATCAATCTGGAAAGACATGGAAGAAAGGATGAGAACTTCATCTATTCCTCTAAAGAAAAAAAGCTTTATGAGAGAAAATGAATTCAAGTCAATGGGAGTGAGACTGGGCAAGGTTGTGAACAGCGAGTAGTAGTAACGTGAGTCAAGACCCGGCTGGGTCAAGTAGAGGCAGGGAGTGTCCATGACAGGGGAAGCCCCCCAGGGCAGAGGGGCTGCACTGTGATGCCCCTCGGAAAGGGCTGAGGTTGACTGTACCAGCAACCCAAGCTCACATCTAAAAGGCAGGATGCAGAATCAAGTCTGTAAAACCCAAGAGATCAACGAGCTATCTGTGCCACCAAACGGATGCCTTCGAAGAGCAGTGGCCTGTCACTGGCTGGACTCCTAGATTCAGGACTCCGTCCACACCCACGACTGGACTTCTTTTAAAGCCAGGGCTCGCTGGGAAAGTCTGTACTAGACAGGGGTGGGGACACTCCAGGAACCACACACCAGCCTGTGCCTCTCGTCTGACTTCCATGCTGGGGACCGATACCGTCCAGGACCCCATCCCCACCCCCCGCAGCGGCTGGAGCACCTTTCCTATCACAGCAGTTGGCAGTCATCTCTATGAAGAGTTGCTCCGTGAGAACTTGTAACTACTCGTTAAACACATTTAGGTCCTTAAACCTCACATCAGACACCAATACAAAGTCAAGTGTTACATGTAAAAAATAATGCCAAAAAGAG
Organism: Suricata suricatta; assembly: GCF_006229205.1. NCBI lineage: Eukaryota > Metazoa > Chordata > Mammalia > Carnivora > Herpestidae > Suricata > Suricata suricatta. The sequence goes on along the minus strand of NC_043716.1, from coordinate 13,266,466 downwards.
CCATAATAAAATACAAGCAAACATTTTTTCTGCTCCACGGGTGGTGAAAGGAATTTCTACCCTTAAAGGAAACAAAGTAAATATGAAGGCAGAGAATGACAGATTTGGTTACATAAACCCTCTACAAGCCTCTAACTGGAAAAACAAAACAAAATCACCACAAATAAAAAAGTATATGAAAAAATAGAGGTAATATTGGCAAATTTGTCCTTGCAGTTCAGTAACAAAAAATAACACTTGTATGGAAAAATGAACATAGAACATAATTTCATAAAATATAGGAGATAACATATATAACAAGTACGTATAAATAACATAAAAATGTCTGGTCTTGCTAATACCATAATAAAACAAAACAATGAAAATATTTTGGTCTATCAGGTGATAAAGAATTTTTTTTAAGATTTTATTTTTCAGGAATCTCTATACCCAATGGGGATCAAACCTACAATCCTGAGATCAAAAGCTATACACTCTACCAGCCAGCCAGGCACCCAATAAAGGATTTAAAAAAATCAGCCTCGTGGCGCTAGCAAAGGCGTGGCTAACACTGGCACTATGGAAAGTAAAGAGCACAACCTTGTCAGTGACCACACTGGCAATACACACAGAGCCTTTAAAAAGGTCATATCCTCTGCTTCAGTGATTTTTTTTAATGTTTATTTATTTTGAGATAGAGTGTGAGCGGGGAAGGAGCAGAGAGAGAGGGAGACAGAATCCTAAGGCGCTCTGTGCTGTCAGTGCAGAGCCCAATGTAGGGCTTGAACCCACAAACCGTGAGATCATGACCTTAGCCGAAATCAAGTCAGATGCCCAACTGAGTGGGCCACCCAGGTGTCCCTGCCACAGTAATTCTTATGGAAGTTTATCCTAAAACAGTAAGAAAACACATCAAGATTTTTAAAAGTAAACTCTATACCTAATGTGGGGCCTGAACTCAGGACCCTCAAGATCAAGAGTGACATGTTCTACTGACTGAGCCGGCCAGGTGCTCCACACATAAAGATTTCTATACAAAGATACTCACAAAAGCATTATTTACAATAGTGAAAACCAGAAAATTAAAATTTCCAGCAAGGAACAATTGGTTTAGTGAAGTGACACTAATAATATGATATGTAAAGAAAACAGGCTGTTAATAAACCCAAAATATTGTAGTGGCTGTCTCTGGACAGTGTGATTAACTTATTTTAATTTTTACAAGTTTTCCAACACAGAGATTAGTTTTGTTTGTTTGTTTTTTCAATATTTTATTGTCAAGTTGTTTTCCATACAACACCCAGTGCTCTTCCCCGTAAGTGCCCTCCACCATCACCAGAGATTAGTTTTATAATCAGAAGGTTATCACAATATATTGCTACATGAAAAATATAATAAAAGTCATATACAATGTGATCCCACATTTGTTATTTAAAAATATATATGCATATAAAAATACTAAGATAGCAAAATGTAAAATAACTCCATTTTAGTGGAATTATAAATTTCTAATCATTATTTTCTAAACTCTTATAATGAAAATGCATTATTCTTTTAACTATGAAATTGCTAAAGAGGGGAAAACGTTCTCAGGAAGGGCCTCAGATCTCTTCTCAACTGTGACCTGTCCCCATGGATTTACTTTCCATCCGGTCCTTCTGAAAGCACTCGTTTCACTCCCCTCGGTGGGTTTCTTCATCTCCCTCCACGCCACAAACCTATCTAAATCTCTTTCTGCTGCTCAGAAGTTCCCCAGAAATGGTTCAGGCGACCCTTCCGACCCACGGGAGAGGTGAGGAAGAACATGAAGGTGGTGGCACTGAGGATGCAGAGGCTGGGCTGAATTTGGACATATTTGTAAGATGAAAGATTTCGGTCCCTGGTGGTGAAGGAGAGAGAGGGACAGAGATTTCTAATCTGGACAGCTGGATGGACTGTGATCAAGAATGTAAGAGAAAAGCAGGTATAGATAAGGTGAATTTGAGACTACCATGATCCTGGGGAAGACGTTAGGTATGTGGATGTTGAAAATTCAGAAAGGTCTAGACTCAGGAATGATGAATCTATAGGTGAGTAGCAGCTGAACTCATGGGAGTGGACGCGGCCAGCCAGAAGTGCTGGGAGCAAAGAGCAAATGAGGAACCTACATAGAATCTTTGGGATTCTTTCTTAAGAGGTAGGAAGCACTCTAAAAAAAGGAGGGCAGGCAGGAAGCCGACTTGAGTAGCTGAGGTAAATGAGACTTAGCAAAGTGGAGAGAGTATACATATATAAAATGTTTTTATTTATGTTTGAGAGGCAGAGAGAGACAGTACGAGCAGGGGAGGGTCAGAGAGAGAGGGAGACACAGAATCCGAAGCAGGCTCCAGGCTCTGAGCTGTCAGCACAGAGCCCGATGCGGGGCTTGAACTGTGAGATCATGACCTGAGCCGAAGCCGGACAATTAACCCGGACGCTTGACTGAGCCCCCCAGGCGCCCCAAGGCAGTAAATATTTAAACATTTCTACCACCTGGTGGTGAAAGAGGTCACAAACTGATGACCTACCAGGTTTTACAGAATACTGAATTAACTTTCAGAATTTACAATTAAGTAAACTTCTCATAAATCTGGATTTCCGGCTTCTTGCAAAAAATCAGAACATCCAACAAACACTATTTTTGCATGGCAACAACCAACAGGAATCAAATAAAAGCTACTCCCTTTTAGTCAGATGAAGAGCTCTATTCCTCCTTGCCTGGCCCTTGAGGTAGAGGATGAGAGAACATATTTCCCTTTGTGAATGAATAAAATCCTTATATGTGCTCACCTAGAGTTCAGAGAATTTGGCTCATAAAGCCCCACACTTGACCCCCACAGCAGGAATCCTAGGACAAACATAGCTGAATTAAGGATCTTATGCCAGAGCAGACCAGGAACCCCCTTTCCCAGCTCTAAGAGATATCAAAAAAATTTTTAATGATTTATTTATTTTGGATACAGAAAGAGACAGAGCATGAGAGGGGGAGGGGCAGAGAGAGAAGGAGACACAGAACCAGAAGCAGGCTCCAGGCTCTGAGCTAGCTGTCAGCACAGAGCCTGATGTGGGGCTCGAACCCAATAACATGAGTTCTGACCTGAGCCGACGTCAGAGGCTTAACCAACTGAGCCACCCAGGCGCCCCGAGTATCAAATCTCTTGAACCACAAAAACTACGGGAGCAGGCCCATGTCTCAGCCACTGTCCCAGGAGGGGCCTGGCCCCACAGTGCTCTCTGCATGGTCTTCTCTTTTTCTCTGCCATTTCCCTGGAGGCTGACTGGCTGCTGAAGCCAGCCAAGTCCCCTAGCTGGGAATTTCCTGGCTCCAGTTTCTAGACTCTCAGGCCACACTCCCTGAATGGGTCCGCCACATGGCAGGCAGCCTTTTCTTTCCTTCACATTTACATGAGTTCAGTCCCCTTACTTGGGGAAGAGGACTTGCTGTTTTTCTGACAATTGTTACCTCCTCCAGTAAGATCAAAAAGCACATCAATTCTGTAAGTGAAATATTTGGAACTGCCTATTAAAATATAAAAAAAGTAAAACCCATCTTCATCATACAATTATGTATTGTCAAAGAGTCATTATCTAATTATCAGTTATTTTACATAGATTCTGATCCAGCATGTGCTTGCACTAGACATTTTATTATGTGGTTTCCCTAACTACTTAATTATCTGCACTACTGCCAAATACAAAATTCTATGAAGATTTGGTAGCATAAATTAAGAACTAATTATAAGCAATTTCATTTATCAAATCTTGCTCATTGATCACAGGCTACAAAATAATGCTACCTTCATTTGTGAAGCTGGGTGAGAGAGGCTCTCTCCCCTAGAGGCCAAATGAGCCCAAAAGTCCATCTCCACATTAGTGTAGCATTTGTTACGAACTTTAAGATCTCGTACAAGAACCTATTCTCAGATTTTTGGACCTGAGTTCAAACTTCATCTCTGCGACTTAGGTCTGTAAACAGCCTTAGGGCAGTTCACTTTGGCTCTCTGAGCTTCCATTTCTTTAAGCTATCACAGAAGGACATACACCACTGTGCTGGGTTATTAAATGAGACAATTTAGGTTAGAAGATGACCAATCAATCTAGTTCCCTGTTTGTCAGCCCAGTACACGGAAGCAGAGGTTTTGTTTTTGGTCAAGAAGTGGGACTCTACACCAGCAGTTACATACTTCAGGTCTTGGACCCCTGACAGGAGTCTACTGGTAGATTTCCTGACCAGAAATGGAAAACTCAAAGAACACATACAGATGAGCAAGTTGAAAAGCCCCCTCTGCTCACACACTCCTCTGGGTGTCTTAGCACTGCTCTCACATAACGGCTGCTGCTGGGAAGCAAGAATCCTTCATCTTTTGTGTGAGGACGCCAAGGCTTAGTGAAACTGATTTACGCCTCAAGTGGAACTGGAACGTAAACCCAGGTCTGATGACTGCAAAGTCTCTTTTCTGCTTTTCATCCTTCTAGAGAGGTTGGAGAAGCATCTAGGATTTATAGATCCTTTGCCCTCCTGGGAACATCATATACAAGCCAATTCTGCCAAACCCAGCTGCAGATTCTGGTCTAGTCCATCTTTCCTCAGTTTCTTGGCTCATAAGGAGTACCCATGATCCTCCACTTCCCCATGGAGAGCCCGGAGTCCCTAATGTTTCTGCTTGGACTGAGACAGACAGGTCACACCTCAGAGGGTATGCAGAGATGCAAGCAAGGCCTTTGCTCAGTCACAACACGGTCCCCTGCAGTAAAAGCACAGCCTCCAAAAGGCAGCATTAGCTGTTCCAACCAGTAATTAAAAAAATAAACTGATGTTGTAGTCATTTGGGTGAGTCACAGCAGAGGATCTGAATGTCTTTCCAGAGCAGAGCAGGAACTTCCTGGTATGTGTGTGAGGCCCTACTGCTAGCGGGGTGAGCCCCACGCAGGGCTTTCTATTACTGTGCTGGCGCGAGCGCCCAGACTTTGTACTTGGGAGCATTTAGAAAGGTTCAAGACCATCAATGCTCTACTCCAGAAGGCAAAAGCTAATTCCTTCTCACTGGTAAAGCTCTTCTGGGTTTTACTGGGGTTGGTGCCCATTCAGCAAACTAAATCTCCTGGGCACCAACTTCTCTAAAGACTTGGTCACATTCCTTTCCTAAGGGTCCTTCGTGGGTGGCTATAAATGTGATGCACCTTTGAGACTTTCCTTCTCCCAGTGGGCTCCTTACTTTTACAAATTGGAGCCTTTTCCTCCTAATGGGCAGATCTGTTGGGCCCAACACTTCTGATCCCGTGCCAGAAAAATCGATGAGACTTTTCCGTGAACTCACACAGACTCCAGCGTTAGTAATATCTATGTTCTGCACAGAAACACCCTGTGTAGGAAACAAGGCCCAGCTAACCTATAAAATACATACAACACAAAGCCAAGTGTGCCAGCTTTGATGGAAACAACATACTACATGCAATGCTAGTCCACCAGCCAGACCAATCGAAACAAGAATTAAAAGACAAAAGAACAGTGAAATGTTTCTTAGAACTCTCTATATTAACTCTACCTGGAACATAAGACTTCTGAAAAATTACTGTTTAAGATAACTAAACATTCCCCTCCAGTACCTCCAAGATACTAATAAAAAGTTAGTCCAAAGGACTTACCCAGCCTGTATATATTCTAGAGTAGCAGGACACATGAAAATAAAATATTGTCAATTGGGACCATAAAGAAGCATAAAACGGTTGAAATATCCATAAAAGATCATAGAGTGATGGGTTTCCACCTTTTTCTTTTATTTTTCAAATTTTAGTTATGTGAAAAGGCACTTGTTTACATGAAAAATATTCTCTGGGCAGTAAAGGGATATTTCAAGAAAATACAAAGGGCACAATTTTATTCATTCACAGAGAAGTTAAGGTGCTTGATAAAAGGGCCAAAGATGCCCTCCTGTGGCTGGAAGGGAAAATGCTGTGGTTTAAGAAAGATGGAGAGGCCACTCCCTTCTTTTAAGAGGCCCTGGACTTCCCCTGGGCTTTTGCACCTTTTCCACACCTTGCAGTTTTATTACTTGTCAAAGCTTAAGACATTGGTATGCTCACATCATTTCCATCAAGAGAAGAGACATTTCGTATTTCAAAAAATATACACTAAAATTTTAAGTAATCAACACGAACCCTTAAGACCAGCCGAAACTCCACCACGGTGACACGGAGCCTGTAGGACTCACGGCAGCGCCCTGGTGTGCCAAGAGCAGGGCAAGGGTGGGGGATGAAGGAACCAAACTGCTGGAAGCAAAGCAGATTCCAAAGAACAAAAGCAGCTTTAGTCCCTCATGGAAAACAAGTTCAGTTTCTGTTTCTACCTTAGTTATCAAGAGATCAGAAGCCAATGCCAGGGACCAGAATAGAAAATACCACAAAGATTTAAGTCCATATAATCCATCAGCATGAACTTGACCTCCAGACCCTTAAGGCAAACCTCACTCAACCTTATCATACATGGGTTAATAACCTATTTCTTTTAAAGAAAAAATTCCTTTTTCCCTTATACCAGAGATGTATATATCACATATCACACAATTATAAAATATATGTATAACAAAAATAATTTTTAAATGTTTTTATAAAACGTTTTCAATGCTCTCTCATTAGACAGAAATAAACTATTCTTCTCAGAGAAGAAAATGAAGGCATCCAAGTGCAAAGAAGGCACTCAGAACTGCACCTGGAAGCTCTCCTCAACACACAGCTTTTAAATCCTGAGGGTGAGCTGCCCACCTATAAAACCTCCTCCAGGACGCCGAGCCCCAAATCTGGGGCTCTCAACACACAGAGACGCCAAGTCACGTCTTTTGTGCCTCGGGTCACAATTAACATCCGGGCGGCTCTTGGTACCAGACTCAAAGGAAGGCTAATACTGTGCCCGAAATGGGGTTTGAACAGGCAAGGAGTGTACGTAAACACATCACTCATCTAATACAGAAAAATACAAGATGTTAAGTGAAGAGAGTGTAATATAAAATTAAATATACAGCATGAGTACAAAGTTAAACCCACACATTCATGCACCCCCCCATCGATAGACTAGAAGAAAAACATTAAATATCAACAGTCGTCATAACTGAGAAGATTGATTAGGGGTGATTTCGTTAGTGTTTCCTACTTTGATTTTCCAAAATCTTTAGTGAGCACATGGTACTCTTCTTTAATCAAACAAATAAGCAAACAACACTTATTGACCATTTATCCAATAAGTAATTGCCACCTAATTCAATTATCCTAAAATTCTGTCAAGATAGACACAAGGTTTGGGGTCCACATAGGATTTAAATGTGTCAGAAGGACAGTGGGGGTGGGCACAAGAGAAGGTTCCCGAACTGGAGGAATCCAAGGGCATGGATTCAGTCTTGGCTCTGTGTGAACCTGGGCACTGATTTCCTCATCCTGTCAAGTGAGCGGCTGGGCTAGTGCTTCCTAATCCTCAGTGGACCGCTGACCCAGGTCAGACCTTCTCTCCGGAGAAGTGTGGTGGTGGTGGGTCCTTACAGAGCTTTCAGAAATAATCCAGGAGTTTTATGGACTTTCTAGAGGCCCTTAGACCAGGTCAAGAACATTGGTTAATATGTTCTCTTCTGCAGCTCTGTCTCCAATGACAGAGGGAAGCAAAATATGGTCCTATTTTCATTTCTTGAATTTTTGCTGAGGGCCGGGTCTAGGTGCTGCCAAGATATGCCAAGGTCATCAGTTTTTTGCCCTAACCAACAGCCACTTTTCAAAAAAACCTTTTTAATGTTTATTAAACATTGAGTGTGTACATGAGCGGGAGAGGGGCAGAGGAACGTGGGGAGACAGAAGATCTGTGCTGACAGCAGACAGCCCGGCACAGGGCTCAAACTCATGAACCCTGAGACCATGACCTGAATGGAAGTCAGACGCTTAACTGACTGAGCCACCGAGGCACCCCTAGCCACCTTTCAAAAGCATGGTTTAACTACTCGGCCCTGCTGGCTTTGCAGATAGGAAGGAGGTCCAGCACCATACTCAACAAGTTCAGTCCAAACAGAACATGAGACTACTGGTGTAAAATCAAAATCAAGGTGTGAAAGTTTAGCACAGCAGAGGGTAACTGAGACACCAAGAGACCAACAATAAAAAGACTCCTTTTCCAGAGGCGTTCCTGCTGAACCCTGACATTCCAGTGAGAAACAGGTTTTCAGAACATGGTCGCCCCAGCCTCAGAATTCTCTAAGGCAAACAGGTAAGCACGGAACGGATTACAAGGGACCCACAAAAAGCATTATTTGATCAGCCACAACATCTCTGCTAATAGATGAGACTTTCTTAAGCAACATACTGCTCATAACTATCTTGCTCCATTTATTTATTGTTTTTACTTTTTATTTGAGAGAGAGAGCAGGGCAGAGGGGTAGAGAATCTTAAGTAGGCTCTACACTCAGCACAGAGCCCCATGCAGGGCTTGGTCCCATGACCCTGGGATCATGAGTGGGCTCAGATCAAGAGTTGAGTGCTCAAACGACTGAGCCACCCAGGCGCTCCCCCCCAATTTCTTATTTCTATCATCAACCATTTATTCATTCAAAACTATGAAAATGTTTCCCCCAATCGCAGGATTCACACAGGATGGACAGATTTGAATTCTGAGTATTCTTATATTAAAAATAAAACAAAGCTCCACTTTAAATGTCAAAAAATAAATAAACAGAAAACCAAAAAATACCAAACCCAAACCATACATCAGTAAAACTGTTACAAAACAGTACTTTCAAACAGGCTGGAGGTAGGGTTATGGCTTCACTCTGTTGTATCTCCGTCGCATCCGGAGTTTTGCTTACCTAACTGTTTCTGAAATAAACAGCATCAAAACAGCTATGAATCAGGAGTGCGATGTTCCCAGGAGCCCTCCCAGGTCAGCCTTTCTTCCTGGCATCACTAAGCTCCCCCCCCCCCCCCCCCCCCCCCCCCCCCCCCCCCCCCCCCCCCCCCCC
>NC_043716.1:13221398-13257379 GCF_006229205.1 Suricata suricatta | reverse complement strand
GTAGTTCTGACCCAGGCCAGATTCCAAAAACAATCCTTTTGGCCTCAGCTAAGCTAAGGTGATCAGCTTAAGTCAGGTTTAAATCCCTCCTGAATTTACTGATGGCTTTGTATTGATGCTGGTAACCACAATTTTCTCTCACGAATCACCATACTAATGCCCAGTGACTTTAACAAGGGGGATTGGGCAGGGGTTAAAAATAGATTAATTTGTTTCTTTCCTTTTTTTTTTTTTATTAAAGATAACTGCAAATAATGACCAATGGACCGATGGTGGAATACCTCTTGCCACCCCAAGGCAAGCTACTTTACAGAAACTTCCCAGGTGTCCGAGAATTTAACTAGCAACAAGCCTGAAAATTTGGTTGCGTATATAGGTACAAAGCTGGTTCATCAAATCCCTATTCTGGCCCTCAACCCAGTGCATTTCAACTAAAGCATCATCTACCTCCTTCTTTACGTTTATCAAACACTTGAATAGGTAATGCCCAGCCACTCCTTGGAGATGGCTCCCTTTTTCAGACACTTGGCTGCTGAACTGCTCAGAAGCCTCTCGGTCATGGGCTCCATTGCCAGAGCCTTTACAATTTTCTGAAGGCGCCATCCCTCCCTTTTCCTCACTCCTTTCATCCTCGACAGGTTCTGGGTTTTCATCCTGGGAAAGCGGATCCTGGTTTGAGGAATGGCCCTCGACAGCGGCGGATTCACTTTCCTGGGCTGCAGGCCCACACAGGGTGCTCTCCTGGGGGCCCTGGGCCAAATCCTGGCTACTGCCGGACTCTCTGGGGGTGGACTTCTTCTCCTCCAAGGCTTGGATGACATCCTCAGGAGCGCGGGGAACTTCTCTCAACTGTCTCACTCGCTCCCGTTTCTTTCTCCTTAAATGAATCCAGGAGTTTTCTATTGCCGTTAGGAAAAGGCTAACCTCTTCCTTTCCACAGGGGACTCGTTTATGCTGGACCTATTTGGAGGAAAGACAGAATTTTATAGGAAATCACTTTTCTCAAAACTTCAAAAAGAAAAAAGATTATTGTAAGAAGTCTTCAATGTGCCTTCAAAGTACCTTCAGATCAGTGAGGATCTTTTCAATCCATGTTGTCACAACTACGATGCCTTCCACTTTTTCAGAGCCCAAAGAGGACGCTTTGAGGGATAATTCTTTCATCACAGACTCCAACACTACAAACGTAATGGGTTTCCTTGACTTCTCTAGTTTTCTTCGCTTACTGGGTGGTGACTGAAAGAAAAAGAAGGCATGAGGGAAGAAGAAGTTACCCCAAATAATCAAATTTCATGTATTATAATGAACTCAGCTAGGGACGTTTCCATGACTTCTACTACCAAATGTAAAGCACGAAAAACGCAAAGACCTTTGCATGTTTACTTTCAATACGTGAAACAGGTTTATCACCTCTCCATTTACAGAAGGAAACTAAGATACAGAGAGGAGATGTAACCAAATCAAGGTCACATAGCTAGTGATTTGCAAAATTAGGATATGAACCCAAAACTCATGTTCTTTCTGCCATACGATGCTGTCCTGTTTCAGGTTATCTGCATATAACACCCTCCAATTACTAAATGTCCTTATGTATGTGTTGTACCCAACACATGCCTGTACAATTATTCATCTTATAGCAACTCAAGGGCCCTGGGGGCTCTGTGTTTTATCAAGAACTGCATGGGGGTGTCAGGGTGGCAGTTGGTAGAGCATGTGACTCTTGGTCTCAGGGCTGTGAGTTCAAGACCCACATTAGGTACAAAGCTTACTTAAAAAATTAAAATTAATTAAAAAGTAAGAACTGCACGGTTTAAAACTGCCTCGTTGTAGTCTAAGTTTATACTTGTTGAGGCTTGAAGGAAAGCAGCCAGTTAGCCACAGCCTATGAGATCACATGTGAGGAATGACCAGGGCCAACTAGGATCACATGGGCAGAGAAGAAGGCCTGCTGCATCTCAGCTAATGTTGGGACCAAAACAATGGCTAGCCAAGCGCTGCCTCTCTGTTAGAAGAAGAGATGCCAGTAGTGATGAGAACAGTGGATTTGAAAGCTAGTTCCACAGAATTCAAGACTATCATCTTTCTCTCTACTTCAAGCTTTAAATGCGAATTATACTCTACCCACTAGAGGGACTCAAGTTCCATTTTAAAAACTAAATGACATTACTGAATTTAAAATTTGTTTCTTTAAATACTTAATAAAATTTTTAAATGACTCTTAGCTTAGGCCAGGTATATTATGAACACTTTAAGAGAGACTTCCACCTGTTCACAAAATCTATCAAAACGTTACAAAATTAAGATAATTCTAAGGGTCAGGGTCAAAGTGAGCAGGTGCAGATTATAAAGAGAAAGGCTCATAAAGAGAAAACATTTTAGTCAGGTTTGAAGACCTCTTCCTGCAAAAAGCAGTCGCCGATAGCTGTGCTGCCTGCCGTTAACTGCAACGGTGACGGCGCACACGGTGTCGGGCCTGCTCGCCGGGTGAGGCCTCCTGAGAGCTAACCGGCACCTCCGTCTCCCACCTGCCCACACACCGGAACAGCCAGAAAACGTCCAGATCGTATTTCTAAGCAACAATCTATATTTTCCGTTTACACCAGAGAGTAAAAAACAAAAAGCAAAAACCCCCAGGAAATTAGAGAACACTAAAAAACAAGCTTAGAAGGACCAAAAACAAAGGATATGTATGTGGGTAAGAACCTACTTTTGAACAACAAATCATGGACTCCAAGCTCTAAATCTGAACTTGTTCAATTAATGTTTCAGACAAGACAAATTCATATTGATATTAACACAGTAGTATTGTTATCACTCAATCACCAGCCTAAGAAACGTTTTTACAGTCTACTGAGATCTAACAGTTTTCACTAAGGAGCTTAAAATATGACTAGCAAGCTGGGGAAGAAGATAGTGGCGTGTAGGAGGGGAATGGGAGACAAGAACCAGGTTCCCCATTCCACTTCCTATACGAGGCTGTTACTATGGACAGGGCACCGAAACAGGATCACCGCTGACAGCCCACCCAGCACACCAAAGGTCACCGAGAAATATACCTAAAAAGGACAGTGCCTCTATCTCTTCTGACAGAGATGGTAATCCTTTGTGTTTACAAATTTCAACCAGCAAAGTGAAGATTTTGCTGTTTCTCGACTGGTCATGCTGGAGCTGACCTACAATACTCTTTCTCCAAGAGACAGAATAGACTCATCATCATTTCTAGAAATTAAAGGAGAGAAATGTGTCCTCATCAAACCTAACAAGAACTCTAAGAAGGATCCACTTTCCAAGTTTCAAGGGAATCAGAAGTAACAAAATAGACAATTTATCACCCTATTACCCAGGATGAAAATGAAAACTTCTGCATCTCATTACCTTGCGTTCTGGCCCCAGTTTCCCATATAAAATAACAACTGATAAATCTGGTATTTCTGAATATTCTTAGTAAACTACTTTAGTACACACATACACATACAGAGTCCTCCCAAGACCATTTCAGTTTTACTCTATTATCGAAACTAGGCACTCAAGAAGACAGATAATTTATATGCCAGAAATTCTCAAGTTTTTAAATGATTAAAGTTTAATATAAGCTTGGCTCAAAGCAATCATTTCTTTCTCCCTCTTGTTTGGACTGAAACCCCCTCCCCTTTTCTTTAAGTTTAGTTTTGAGAAAACAAGTGTGAGTGGGGGAGGGGAGGAGAGAAAATCTGGAAGCTGGCTTCACTCTAACAGCAGAGAGCCTGATGTGGGGCTTGAACCCATAAACTGTGAGATCATGACCTGAGCAAGCTGCTCAACTGACTGAGGCACCCAGGGGCCCCTGAAATTTTTTTTTAATGTTTTATTTAGAGCACCTGGGTGGCTCAGTCGGTTGAGCATTCCAACTTCAGCTCAGGTCATGATCTCACGGTTCATCGGTTCAAGCCCCACGTCGGGCTCTGGGATGACCAGTAGCTCAGAGCTGGAGCCTGCTTCGGATTCTGTGTCTCTTTCTCTCTCTGCCCTTCCCCTGTGCACGCTCTGTCTCTGTCTCTCAAAAATAAATAAATGTAAAAAAAAAGTTTTATTTATTTTTGAGAGAGAGCATACGTAAAAGTTGGGGAAGGGTGGAGGAAGGGACAGAGGATTCAAAGTGGGCTCTGAGCTGACAGCAACGAGTCCAATCACTGAGGCTCAAATCATGAACATGAGATCGTGACCTGAGCTGAAGTCGGATGCTCAACTGACTGAGCCACCCAGGCGCCCCTGTACTGAAATTTCTTAGTAGGCAGGGCTAGAGTAAAACACAGGAGCAGGCATTGAGAAATTAGTAACTAAATTCAACCCCACAGGTCCCCAGTAGCAGGTAATCTTATACCCTGTCACAACACTAGGAAATAGAAGCTGTTTTCCCCCAACTGAGGTAACTTGTTGCAAATATGTGTATAATCTCAAACAACAAATATATTTTTTAATGTTTTATTTTTTTTTTTGAGAGAGAGAGAGAGAGACAGCATGAGTAGGGGAGGGTCAGAGAGAGAGGGAGACACAGAATCTGAAGACAGGCTCCAGGCCCCGAACTGTCAGCACAGAGCCTGATGTGGGGCTCGAACCCACAAACCGTGAGATCATGACCTGAGCCAAAGCCTGACACTCAACTGACTGAGCCACCCAGGCGCCCCAAACCACAAATATTTTCAACAAAGGGTGCCACACTCAAACTGTCATCATCCATCTAGTTCAAGCAGGCAAAGTAACATCAATAATTCAACATTTTAAAGTGTAAAACAAAATCATTATTTGCAATGGCTTTTTCAGTTCAATATAAAGAACTGCATGGCGAATTTACAACTAATTTTGGATTAGAAAATATACTACTATATTCCCTAGCTGAAAATCAGGACAATGTGAAAGAAGTTTCAAACTGCAGGAGGATACTAGTTTTGTATCTTCTGAATCACAAGGATTTAATGAATAACAATCAACACAAGGAGGGGCCTCGAGTGTCATTTTGTTGCATCGTTAAGAAAACCTTAGATTGAAAACATAAATTGAAAAAGTTCTTTTTTTCTTTTTAATGTTTATTATTTATTTTTGAGAGACCGAGACTGAGCCAGACTGAGCCTGAGCGGTCACGGGCAGAGACCATGTTCCTCTGGAGACACAGAATCTGAAGCAGGCTCCAGGCTCTGAGCTGTCAGCACAGAGCCCTACTCAGGGCTCAAACCCATGAACCATGAGATCATTACCTGAGCCGAAGAAGTCAGACACTTAACCAAATGAGCCACCCAGGCTCCCCTGAACAAAATCAGTTCTTAAATTAAAATTTTAAAATACACTTCACGTAGCATGGCTGTCAATAAATTTCTTAAATCCTCACTCTTAACTTTTATTTCTAGATCTCAGAGGTGCATCAGTCAAGAGACTTTCAAAATGAGGTGTAACTTGACACAAACCTACGGAGCATCTGCTGTGCTGCCAAATCTGTGTTGCTAACTATGGCTGAGGCAAAAACTGTTGAAGAAGCCACAGGCTACAGGAAACCATTCAGGTCTCCCTAGTATCAGCAGGAAAAGAAGGTAGTCACTCACTAGAGATCTGCTGAGCATGTAGCCACAGCCTCCTTGTTTGACAATGCAGGCTTCAGAAGGGTCTTAAGGGGAAAGGAGTGCTCTTGCTTATGGCCACTGCAGGGGAGTCTCTGCTGTTCCGCTGCGCTCTGAATGGCTGCTGCCCCAGGTCCTCCAGAACCAAGCAGAATGCCTGTGAGCTATTATTCTGCACAGACTACCATTATTTGGAGAAAGAGAGCCAAGGGGCCAACTCGGACGCCTGACCAGAATACAGACAGAGGTGTGCTGGGAAGGCCGGCCAGCCCACCTCACCAGCTCTGCCTTAATGTGTATCAGCTCTGCTGCCATGAAGTGGCCTGGATATTTTGTTGTCCAAGGGTGTAGCTTTCCTAGTAACAGTTCAGTGGGCATTTCTATTGCTACCTTAATCTGACAGGTCACCATTTAAAATGTCTTCAAATTGAGGCGCCCAGCTGGCTGAGTCAGTAGAACATGTGACTCTTTTAAAAAATAGTTTTACTTTTAAGTAATTTCTACCCCCACTGTGGGGCTCAAACTCATGAACCCAAGATCGAGAGTCACATGCTGTACCAACTGAGCCAACCAGGTATCCCGAAAAGGAGTGGTTTTAACCCTACATGTATATTTCCTTATTTGACAAAAACAAACAATGGAAGGATAAATTTTAAAACTGTGTAAATAACAACCCATGCAGCAGTGAAGATGTTTCAAAGCCATAAGAAAAGCTAGATTACTGACTATATATATACACACACACACACACGAGAGATCTGATTTTGAAATAATGTATTTTTCACAATTACAAAATTAAATACCACACAAGGAATCCCTAAGAAATGAAACAAATGTATGAAAGGACTTGGTGGCATAAACCCACAAAGAGGAAACATTCCAAATGACTTTAAAATCCATCATGAGACAGTCCCCAAGGACAAAAGAAATGGAAAAAAAAAAGGACAAAACAGTTATTTTTACAAATCATTTTGTTGGTGATAATGTTAATTTTGAGACTGTTGTGGTGAATTCTAAGTCAAAACAAATGAGTAATTATGTTAGCATGGTTGAAGACCAGCCTGACTTTTTAGAGCCCCCAATTCCCTCATCTAGCAAGTGGGCACAATTCTTCACTTGTCAAGTTTAAATAAAATGATACAACATGTGTGATGCAGTCACATAACAACCCCTCTATGAAGCCAGCTCTGGCTAGACAGCTGGAATCCCTCCCATTTCGGGAGCTCCCTCACTCCCAAAAAGTCGTCCGGCACGGACTCAGATATAATTCTGCAGTAATGCTCTGCGTGCGTTTCACTCCCACAGAACCAGTCATCATAAGAACAGAAGACGGTGTCTTTCTTTCTTTGGTGTCATCACAATGAAGACCATACTTAATAAGATAAGTAACTAAGGAGAGGGTCCTTAGCTCTGGTTTAGCTCAAAAGCTCAGTTCCTTAATTATCTCATCTGTTTTACAGCCTGCTGCATAGCCAGGTACGGTGCTGGTTTTCAAGCCATTTAACAGAAAAACCTTTGAAGAAATAAAGGCAATACTAATATTGATGTAATCAGATCATTTCTGGGTAAAATGAGAGCAAAGCCCAAAGTCCCAACCTGACATCCGCCCCAGCTGCCATCTCCCTGTAGCACCCTCCACAGAATGCCTAACCTATCCAGAACGAGTCTGAAAACCTTGCAGTGGTAAAGAGAGCACTGCCAGGAGACTGTGACACTAACAAGGCAACCTGATAAATCTGACCCCTCCGTCCCTCTGCTCTCCAAAAGTCTGCTAGCTTTACTCCCTAGACAGGAAAGTCCCCAGGCTTAAAAGAAATCTCTTGAATGCAAAGGGATAATTCTTTTTAAAACCAGAGTTCCAGGACAATGCTCAAACTAAGAGTACACAACTTACTGGGGCCACACTATTTTTCCTTCTTGTTTTAACAAGTGTGAAACTTCTGAATGCAAAGCAAAGCTAAAATAACATCGTGAGCAATGAGAGGAGAACCTGGGACAAAGAGGCGCTCTGAGAGGCCTGTGGGATCTGTGAAGAACAGTCCCCACGGTGTGCTTCCTTACATACATCATCAGTCAGGGATGACTGTACAAAAATTCTATCAACACTAGGATTTATCCTTTTGTTGCTAAAATAAATCCAGACAAGAGCAATGGACTTAGTATAGGCACTTGAATCAGTTTTTTTTTTTTTTTTTTTTTTTTTAGCATTCAGCACCAACAGCTACGAGTAAGTGGGCCTGAGATAAGTGAAAATAGAAGTTGCCATAGTAACTTGCACATTTACCCTAAAAAGGCAGGAGTGGGGGTGGGGTGGGGAAGTAGGTCAATATTTCTACTTAACTAGCTCTAGTCCTTGGCTTCCTCTCCTCATTGAAAGCAGCATCCTCCTAGCTACCCACCCCAGTAGAAGCATAAGGGAGAAAGTCAGGTGAACATTTCAAAATGCAAGAGGTGGGGAGAGGTCCGAGTAGCGGAAAGGAGAACCAAGAGGACGGCCCACGGAAAACCTCAGTGCCCTGGGACTACCCCTGGGAAAGCAGCTGCTGATCGAGGGCACCAGTGCTAAGAAACTGTTGCTGGGTTACTGCAAATCAGAAACTGCCATCTTCCCTGTAGCGGTGTAAGTGCGCCTAACGGAACACTTGGGAACGCGTTATTAACAGCTCTGGGTTGAGGAAAGTGGTGGGGAGGGATGAGTACTCTGGCATGGGAGAACCCGAGGCCCTTTGCAAGAGGCATTCTTTCATGGCTGAAACTATGAATAGGGCTCAAGGATGGCCTGCAAGACCAGGAAGGAGAAGGTTCCTTTTCAAAATAAGCTGATTCTGCTAACAGAGAAACACAGTGCCCTTTGATATTTTCATCTGAGACAGCTACTAATCCAAGAGGGCAAAGGGGACTCTGGGCTCTGAGATGGCATGGAATGTGCCAGAGCCCATTAAAAGCTTTTCTACCTGTGGTGCCAACAAATGTGGGAAGCAGGTTAAAGGGAAATCATTAGGAAACAGACACAGTTCTACTTTCCTGCCACTGTTACTATCTGCACAGGGATAATAACCCAGTGTCTGGGCAGGGGTAACCTAGGGCATTACTAATAGTTTTAACCATTTGGTGTGAAAGCCCCAACATTCTAGAAAATGACAGAAAGGATAATCTGTCAGGGAGGTAAGCAAACAAACAAACAAAAAACCCAGAACTATCTTTTTAAATAGTGAACATCTTGGGGCGTCTGGGTGGCTCAGCATCTGACTTCAGCTCAAGTCATGATCGCATGGTTTGTGAGTTTGAGCCCCACATCGGGCTCTGTGCTGACAGCTCAGAGCCTGGAGCCTGCCTCGGATTCTCTGTCTTCCTCTTTCTCTGTCCCTCCCCCACTCATGCTTGCACATGCACACCCTCTCTCTTTCTCTCAAACATAAACATTAGAAGATAAATAAATAAAAATAAACAGTGCACATTTCAGGGGTGCCTAGGTGGCTCAGTCAGTTAAGCATCTGACTTATTTCTCTGAGCAGCTCGGAGTCTGCTTGGGATTCTCTCTCTCCTCTCTTTGCCCCTCCTCTGCTTATGCATACATTCTCTCCCTCTAAATAAATAAATAGGGGCGCCTGGGTGGCTCAGTCGGTTAAGCCTCCAACTTCGCCTCAGGTCAGATCTCACGTTCGTGGGTTCGAGCCCCACGTCAGGCTCTGTGCTGACAACTAGCTCAGAGCCTGGAGCCTGCTTCCAGTTCTGTGACTCCTTCTCTCTCTGACCCTCCTCCTCTCATGCTCTGTCTCTCTCTGTATCAAAAATAAATAAAACATTAAAAAAATAAATAAATAAACTTAAAAAAATAAATTGGGGCTCCTGGGTGGTTCAGTCTCTTAAGTGTCCAACTCTTGGTTTCAGCTCAGTCATGATCTCATGGTTCAGGAGTTCAAGCCCTGCATTGGGCTCTGAGCAGAGAGCACAGAGCCTGCTTGGGATTCTCTCTCTCTCTCTCTCTCTCTCTGCCCCTCCTCCACTCGTGCATACCTTCTTTCTCTCAAAATAAACTTAAAAACCAAAAAACAGTGAACATTTCAAACACTAACTTCTAGTCTCCCTACACAGCATTGTACAGAGGGAAGCACACGCTTCCACAGGATAGGACATTCAAACTTAAGTGGGACATTTATTTCAACCCAGCAGCACACCCAGTAGCAGAATACAGGAAGGACAGGCTTAGTTTCAAGACTGAGCCCATGTAATCAGAAACATCTGCAAATTGTCCTCTTGTACTTCTGCACATATGTCTACTCCTCTATCCTGGGAGAGAAGGGGAAGAGGCTCACAGACACAGCAACATTTAAGACTTGAAAGACCAACGGGCGCCTGGGTGGCTCAGTCAGTAAAGTATCCGACTTCGACTCAGGTCATGATATCGCGGTTCATGGGTTTGAGCCCCGCGTTGGTCTCTGTGCTGACAGCTCAGAGCCTGGAGCCTGCTTTGGATTCTGTGTCTCCTTCTCTCTCTGACCCTCCCCTGCTCACGCTGTCTCCCTCTCTCTCAAAAATAAATAGAAACATTAAAAAATATTTTTTTTAAAGACTTGAAAGACCAAGAGCAACCAAGACTTTGGGAAAGGAGCACCCAAAACAAGCCTATTGTATGGACAGGGGATCAGAGAGATGAAGAACTAGTTACTAGGCCTCCATTATTACTATGGGAAGACGGAGCACAGTGCCCAGCAATGTGTGCAT
The DNA here is from genome assembly GCF_006229205.1 of Suricata suricatta. NCBI lineage: Eukaryota > Metazoa > Chordata > Mammalia > Carnivora > Herpestidae > Suricata > Suricata suricatta. Next base: position 13,247,066 of record NC_043716.1, on the reverse strand, counting down.
AAACTTAAGATGGTAGGCTCCAGGAGACAAGGCCAATCACTCTTGAAAAGGAAATGTTAGAACAAACATGCTCTTCTATTACCGCCTCTCAGTACAGCCCAGAAAAATTATTCAGTCTAACCAGTTCAAAAGTATTTTTCCATTACATATAATAACACAGAGGACAGAGAAATTTGTGGAACAAATCATTCTTTAAAACATTCTAGTCCAGAAAATGTTCAAGCTTAAGCATATGCAAAGTAGAAAGAATAGGATAATGATCTATCACTTGGCTTCAAAACTGATCAATATTCTAGTGGTAATCTTAAAGCTAAGACTGAACCCTTTACTGGAATGATCCCTAAGTGTTACATATCAAAAGCCTGCAACCAAAAATGGTAATTTCTGCATTTACCAATAACCCTAGGAGACAGCTACTCTATGAAAGCACATCAACAATAAAGAAAAATAAACAGACTTTAATTTCAATTCTTAAGGAATATCCAACAGAATTAATTATACCTGCTAGGTGTTTCTACAGGTTATATGATGTGGATTTTTAATTTCCAAAAGGTGCATTTCTAATTCATTTGTATTGCTAAGCAAGAATTATGGTGTGGCATAAACCCACAGAGAAAGGCTGCGTGGTCACCACAGTCTACCTGTGCCTTGTTTCACAACACTTCCCATTCTGACATAAGCATCTGGGGCAAACTTCAGGGAAACAAGACAGTACAGATTTATTTATGACCTACCCACCCACCAAGTGCTGGCATTTGGAGAAGCTATAACCAAGTCTCTACTTACTGGCACTGTAACATCATCATAAAAACTCCAAGCTAAAGCCCATCTCATTGTCCGGCCTTGACAGAATTCAGTGTAGGTAACTTTAGGAACCTGAAACCAAGAAACATGTCATCCCATCAAATTGAAGTAATTCTACCAATGTTTTGGCTCCTGCTTCATGATAATTATGTGTTGGTCTTTCTTTTTATCAGTTAAGAAACACTACTATCCCCAGACAGTTATGCACAGTTGTCTAATAATCACTGAATAAATTATCTCTCAACAAATTTGTGGGTTTTTCCCTCTCCTAGAACCCTAGAGAGAATTTACAGTTCTGACTTGTAAGTCCAAATATACAAAACACCTAAAATAACACAGCTCCTTCAGAAAACCACAGGTAAATGATTCACATGTTTCTGTTTTGTTTTGTTATCTTTTCTTCCTTTCTTTTTGAGGGAAAGAAAGCCACCAAAGCCTGGCTAGATACAGCCATGTAGTCTCCCTTCTATCTGTCGGGTTTTATGGGAAAAAAATGAAATCACTTTATAGCTGTTACAATTTTAACAAAGAAAAGGTGTGACAGGGAAAACAGGATGAGTACGATGTCAGAGAGAAACCAGAAATGAGAAACCTGGGTTTCTGCCACCGACTACACATCTGACCCCTTCTCTGAAAAATCACCTGGCTCATGCTTCCTTGTGACAAAAATATCATAAACTGGGAGAGAAGTCAGGGGGCAGTGTTCATCTCCTAACTGCTTTTCAAAACAGAAGCAAGGATCTGAACTCATGTGGACTGTACCTAAAGGGAACCATGCTTGACTGAAGACCATTCTAGTTACAGCTGATCGCTGAGAACTAGACACGTGACTCAGAACAAGCCCCTTAACTACGCAGCCTTAACTTTCTGTAATTACAAAGGAATCCGATGTGGGGTCGGTGGCAGGTGGCACCAGGTTTTTTCATTTACAGTAGCTCTCGGAGACTGTTATCATCCTGTTCTCCCTATCTTTTCTCTGTTATAATTGTCAAAGGAGGCCTTTTACAAATAACTTATAAAAAGCCTCTTTTAGCCCCAGAATTACAAAATTCAAAAATAAACAAACAAAAAAACCCAAATTTAGAGTTTTAAAGTATAAAGGGAAATTCTACACTCCTAACTGCCATCACAAGTAGACACACCAGAGCGGCAGTGAGAAAGCCTCACCCCTTGTATGCGAAGCTCTTCCTTTAGAGGAGCCAGGCTGCACTTTTTCCCCAGCATACAGCTGTACCACCTGGGGAGGGAAATCAGAGAAGTAAGACACTGCTTCATGTGCTTACATATTTAATTTTTCTCAAGTGAACAAAATGAGAACAGAAGCAAAAAATTCTAAGTTACAAGTGACAATAACATGAATTGTATATAATGTATTTAGACAAAGAACAACTTAACAAATGAAAACAAGCCCAAAGTAAATTAAAAATACAAAAACCCACTTGGCCTCTCCAAAAACCACTTTTAACAGATGTTAAAATACCATTTTAACAGAAACTGTAAAATCTGGCATGAACCTATACCGAGATGGCTTCACATGCAAATAATTCAAGGATATGTATTATATTAGTATTTCAATAATTCCATAGTTAATACAAATCTAGAAGAGGGAGCGGGGAGAAGACAGAGTGAGCTGGTTAAAAGGTAACAGGAGGGCACCTGGGTGGCTCAGTCTGTTAAATGTCTGCCTTTGGCTCAGGTCATGGTCTCACAGCTCATGGGTTCAAGCCCCGCATTGGGCTCTGTGCTGACAGCTAGCTCAAGCCTGGAGCCTGTCTTCAGATTCTGTATCTCCCTCTCTCTCTGACCCGCCCCTGCTCACGCTGTCTCTGTCTCTCAAATATAAATTTAAAAAAAAAATTTAATAAAAATATAAAAGGTAAAAGAATAATATTTAACCTATGAAGAATTAACTATGTTTTCTACCACAAGCAACTAGAAAACTTGACAAAATACACGTAACATTTATTTTTCAGGCATTGGACAACTGCAGTAAATACCTATCATCTCAGAGAGAAACAAGCAAGGTGAGCCCCATAATTCCGAGAGCTTACTGCCTGAAGAAAATTTCCAAGTAGCAGTGTAGGAAAAGGACATGCAAAAAGATCCCAATAGTCTTGCTGAATTGATGAGGGAGAGATGGATTTCAGAAGCCCACACAGTAAGAATCTGAAGAACAAAATACAAGAGAGGAAGGAGTTGCATAAAGAATTATGGCCATCTGCAGAAGAGTTCCCTGGAATAGTCTGAAGAATAATGATTTGCACATGTGAGGTGAAACTCCGTGAGGCTGGGAAAAGAATTCCCAGAAAGCAGTCAGCCGAACAACTCTTAGAGTCCAAACAGAGCTGGACTAGTTTGTAGTTCTACTGGCCAGAGCAGAAAACCCTTGTTAATAAAGGGGCATCTAGCAGAGTCCTAGAAAGGATACTGCTTTGAAATAGGGCTAGAGGCTCTTCTAAATTTACCCTAATGAAGCTTAAAAGCAAGACTCAAAAGGATCAAAGTGATCAGGTAACTTAAATAGGCATCAGAACAAAATCCAACCCTTTTTTAAAGAAACACAATGAAATGCAACATCACAAAACATACGATTTGCAATGTCTAGCATCCAATCAAAAATGACCAGACATTAAAAAGACAGGGAAAAAATAAGGCAGGAAAATTACTCACAACCAGGATTAAAAAAATCAATCATTAAAAACAGATCAAGAAATGCGAGATAACGAAATCAGCAGATAATGATATTAAAACAGCTCTTAGAAATATGCTCCCAAAACAAAACCTGGACACAGTGAGGAGAATAGGAAAGATATCAAAACCAACCAAATGGAACTTCTAGACATAAAAATTATGATACCTAAAATGAAAATCTCACTGAATAGGATTAACAACATATTTAAAAAAATTTTTTTTAGGTCTTTATTTTATTTTGAGAGACAGAGACAGAGAGTGAGTGAGTGGGGAAGTGGCAGAGAGGGAGACACAGAATCTGAAGCAGGCTCCAGGCTCTGAGCTGTCAGTACAGAGCCTGATGCAGGGCTCAAACCCACAGACTGTGAGATCATGACCTGAGCCGAAGTCAGGCACTTAACCGACTGAGCCACGGAGGCGCCCCAGAATTAACAACGTATTAGACTCTCCAAAAGAAAAGACCTGTGAACTTGAATACATAGCAATAGAAACTATCCAAAATAAAGCACATGGGGGAAAAAAACGACTGGAAAAAAACACACACAGCACCTATGACCTGTGGGACAGTATCAAGCAATACACTGAAGTTCATTTCAGAAAAGGGAAGGAGACAAAAAAATTTTGGGGGAAAAAAGCCAATTTTTTCCAAAATTGAAAGAAAATAAAAGCCTACACACAAAAAGTCCAATGAACCTCACTCAGAAGAAACATAAGGAAAACAGTATCAGGCTACCTTACAATTACTGAAAATGAGGGGCGCCTGGGTGGCTCAATCAGTTAAGCGACTGACTTCAGCTCAGGTCATGATCTCACGGTTCGTGGGTTTGAGCCCTGCATCACGCTCTGTGCGGACAGCTTAGAGCATGGAGCCTGCTTTGGATTCTGTGTCTCCCTCTCTCTGTGCCCCTCCCTCTCTCTCTCTCTCTCTCTCTCTCTCTCTCACACACACACACACACACACACACACACTCTCTCTCTCTCTCTCTCTCTCTCTCAAAAATTAACATTAAAAAATATTAAAATTACTGAAAATCAGAGATAAAGAGAAAATATTAGAAGTATGGAGAGGCTGGAGACACTTTTTAAAAAAAGATTTTATTTATAAGTAATCTCTTCATGCAACCTGGGGCTTGACCTTATAACCCTGAGATCAAAAATCACATGCTTACTGACTGAGCCAGACAGGACCCCCAAGCCTTGAACATTATTAAAGGATTAAAATAATACAAAATACAGTTTTGAGGTATAATAATTCATTAGACTAGAAAACATAAGAGAATCATAATTTTCAGGTCATGATTTCACGGTTCGTGGGACTGAGCCCTGCATCGGGCTCTGTGCTGACAGCAGAGCCTGCTTGGGGATTCTCTAACCTTCCTCTCCCTGCCCCTCCCTGGCATATGCTCATGCAGTCTCTCTCAAAGTAAATAAATAAAAAAACTTAAAAAGTTTTTTCTTTAGAAAAATAGAAGAGTTCAAATATCCAAAACAGTATTTTTTGAAAAAGAACAAAACTGGAGGACTTACACTACCTGAATTCAAGACTTAGTATGTAAGTTCTGATAATCAAGACAATATGGTAATGGCATAAATACAGACATACAGATCAAGAGAAAGGAATATAGCCCAGAATCAGACTTCTTTATATGATGAGCTGATTTTAAACAAAGGTACCCATGGCTTGCTCTTCAAAAGACATGGTTATAAAAATAAAATGGCAAACCACAGACTGGGAGGAAATACTTGAAAAACACATCTGATAAAGGACTTGCATTCAGCATGCATAAGGAACTCCTACAACTCAGTAAGATTAATAAACAGATAAAGATAGAGACTTCTAGTTTCTAGCCCAACATGTTAAGAAGTTGCAAGTTGCCACACTGTTTAAGTAAAATGCTGAACCAACAACAAAAAAAATTAACAACTCTTCCTTTATCCATCACAGAAGCAGCTCATAGGGGAAACCACTGCCTCTGAAATTAAGAGACACCAACAGGTGAATACAAAGAATCACAACTCACCAGGGCAAAACTCCAGGAACAAAACCTCCATGGGAATCAGTGTTGAGGTAGAGAACCCTGAACTGCAGCTGACAAACTGCTGGAGACACAGCATGGACAGGTCTGAGAGACAAAACCGCCCCCCCACCCCAGACTCTGTCATCAGGACCCCAAAACTTTTCTCAATTTTATATGCAAGAGCTTGACCAGGTTCTCACAGTGAATATGGGAAAAAATTTCTGCTTCCAGCAGGGTAAAGGGAAAAGGAGTAATTTCAAAATAGGCTAGAGCATCCTGTTCTTATCAAGACCTGCCCTCGAGAGAAACCGGGTAACCAGATCCTCATCTGTTAAGGTATTATCAGAACCTGACAGACCTAGAGAAATGGCATCATCCAACTCCAGCCTACTCTAGCCATCTTGTCCCACTGAGGGGGCGAGGAAGAGAGGAAGGAGAGACTGAGAAGCAAGTGTGAAGTTCACAATCCAGAGGGACAGGCTCACTGAAAGACTGTGATCTACTCACAAGACTATAGAATGTCTCCCCTCTCCCACACCTCACCCACACATTACTAAAGGTCTATTTACAGCAATTCCTTTTACCCAGGACATTATGTGTTTCTATCAAGAAAAAATAACAAGGGAGAAACTGGTTGGGGCTTGAGAACCGATTGGAGATGGAGCATTACTGTCAATTGCAGATTCCTTCAGTCACTATGTCCACCAGCACAGATGTTTCTCTTTCTTCATACGATGAAGATCAGGGATCCAAGCTTACCCGAAAAGCTAGGGAGGCACCGTCTGTTCCCCTCGGAATGGCGGGGTTTGTAGCAATCGCTGGATATGGGCTATATAAACTGAAGAGCAGGGGAAGTACTAAAATGTCTGTTCACCTGATCTACATGCGTGCGGCAGCGCAAGGCTTGGTGGTGGGAGCGATGACACGTGGTGCGGGCTATTCCATGTGTAAGGAGTTTTGGGCAAAACCTAAGCCTCAGAGGAAGAGAAGCTGTCTTGGTGTGTTGGTGGTGCTCACTCCAGACATCTCATGTTGACTCTGTATGTTCATGTTGAAAATAAATGGTTTGAATGGGTCAGACAATAACACGATCATTTACATACTGGTTTCCTTTCTTGCAGACCTGATTTGCCTGGTAACCAAATTACCAGTGACCAGTTAGCTAGGTCATTCAGGGGAGTCAAATTAGCACAAAAGAAACATGTCACTTTTCAATGTACTTGTTAGTGGTAAAACAAGCATCTTCTGAAGTCTTCTGATGAGATGAGTTACAGAGAGAACGACGTGGCAATCCCCAAGTTCTCCCGTTGCTGCAGATGATCACATGCTTTTGATGTTATGTAGGAATTCTGCTTAATTTAACTTTTTTGTTTTTAGGGCTGGTTGGCTCTTAGAACCCTTTCGGAGCAATGCATGGAACATAACATTATAAACTTCCCCACAACTGAAAATATGTGTGTGTGTTTAAACCAAACCTAAAAAGCTGATAACAGCTGCTTAGAAGTAGTATTTATTTCAGAATCATTTGTAAACATGAGAATAAATTAAGTATGGCATTTTAGTTTAGCATTTTTTATAACTGCAGAATTATATTATGCTGTTGTATTAGAATAACTTTTAAATGTCATCTTGAAATAGAAATGTGTATTTTAAGTACTAATGCAAAGGTAAATGAAAAACACTTTTTAAATGTATGAAAGTTATTTTTTTTGTAAGAATCATAAATGTTAACAAATTACCTATAATTGAAGTGATTAGTGATTTATCAGCAAGGTGGTTTGGTCAGACATTATACACAAACTTTGGTATACTCTAGAGTACTATCGCACTTATAAAATTTTCTTGTCTAACCCGAATTTACATTCCATGGTGATAGCATGGTAAATGTAGTGTTATTAAAGTAACTGAACACATCAAAAAAAAAAAAAAAAAAAAAAAGAAAGAAAAAATAACAGGGGCTCCTGGGTGGCTCAGTTGGTTGAGCATCCGACTTCGGCTCAGGTCACGATCTCACAGTCCCTGAGTTTGAGCCTTGTTTTGGGCTCTGTGCTGACAGCTCAGAGCCTGGAGCCTGCTTCCAATTCTGTGTCTCCCTCTCTCTCTGACCCTCCCCTGCTCATGCTGTCTCTGTCTCTTAAAAATAATAAATAAAAAACACTTAAAAATAAATGTTAAAAATTTTTTAAAAAGAAAGAGAGAAAAAAAAAAACATATTAAAAGCCCCCAAACAGTCTGAAGACACAGAGCAAGCATCATAACCACATATGGCAAGAACGTGAGTTATCAGACCAGGAATTTAACACAACGACTAAGATGCTAAGGGCTCTAATGGATAAAGCAGACAGCATGTACAAACAGATGGGCAATGTAAGTAAAAAGATGGAAATTCCAAGAAAATGAAAAAGAAATGCTAAAAGTCAAAACCCCTGTAATAGAAAGGAAGAATGCCTTTGATGGGCTCATCAGCAGACTGGACACAGATGAAGAATTCCTGAGTGTGACGATATCTCAGCAGAAACTGCCAAAAGTAAAAAATAAAGAGAAAAAGTACTGAGGAAAGAATGAATATAATATCCAAGAACTGTGGGACAACTACAAAAGGTGTAAAATATGTGTAATTGGAATTCCAGAAGACAGAAAGACACAGAAAAAATAACTGAAACAATAATGACTAAGAATTTCCCTCAAATTAATGTCAGACACCACACCACAGATTTGGGAAGGTAAGAGATCACTGAGCAGGCAAAACACCAAAAAAAAAAAAAAGAGAAAAAGAAAGAAAAGAAAAAAAAATTACACCTAAGGCATGAGATTTTCAAAATATGGAGAACCAAAGATAAAGAAAAAATTCTGAAAGAAGCCAAAAGGGAAAAGCCACATTATTTATAGAGGAACAAAGAAAAAAATTACACCAAACTTATCTTAAGAAACCATGCAGGAGGCACCTGGGTGGCTCAGTCGGTTAAGCATTTGACTCCTGGTTTCAGCTCAGGTCATGATCTCATGGTCTGTGAGATCGAGCCCAGTGTGGGGCTCTGATGTTCATGAGATTGAGCCCTACATTGGGCTCTGCACTGACAGCAGAGTCTGCTCAGGATTCTCTGTCTCCTCTCTCCCTGCTCCCCATACCAGCTCCCTCTCAAAATAAATAAACAAACTTTAAAAAAAGAAAGAAAAAAAAAACATGCAAGCAAGGAGGGTAGAGTGAAATGTCTAAAAATACTGAGAGGAAAAAAACCCCACCAACCTAGCTAGAATTCTGTACTCTAACATTATCTTTCAAAAGTGAAGCCGAAATAAGACTTTCTCAAACAGAAATTAAGGGAATTTGTTACCAGTTCCTTCTCTAGAGACTTCTCTTAACATTTGCAAGGCCTTACAAGAATGAAAACTGACTCTGAAACTCAGATCTATATAAAACGAAGAACAAGGGAGAAAAAATAAGTGGAAGTTTAAAAAAACAAAAAATCAAAACTTTAAAAATCCTTTTTCTGTGTCATTGTAACTACTGTATTGTAAATGATGGAAAATAATTGCATATGTTAAAAAAATAAATTGTGTAATATAAAAAAAATCCTTTTTCTAAAAATTTTTAAATGTTTGTTTTGAGAGAGAGCATGAACAGGGGAGGGGCAGAGAAGGGGAGGAGGAACGAATCCCAGGCAGGCTCCATGCTGTCAACATAGAGCCCCAAGTGGGGCTCGATCCCACAAACTGTGAGATCATGACCTGAGATGAAATCAAGAGTTGGACACTTAACTGAGCCACCCAGGTGTTCCAAAACTTAATTAATTGAGCCAACAGGTAACAGTTTATTAAAAATAACAACATCAAGGGCACCTGGTTAGCTCAGTCAATTAAGCATCCAAATCTATTTTGGCTCAGGTCATGATCTTGTGGTTAGTGGGATCAAGCCCCACATTGGGCTCTGCGCTGACAGTCTTGAGCCTGCTTAGGAGCCTTGAGCTTGCCTCTCTCTCAAAATAAATAAATATTTAAAAAATCACTAACAACATATTTGATTATGTATGCTTATTAATATACATATGTATAAATGCAATGAATGAGAGCAAAAATACAAGGAACATGAGAGGGGAATTTTTACATTTATATTAGTTTTACTGAGATATAATTTGTATACAGTAAATTTTTCCAATTTTATTTTTTTTAATGTTTATTTATTTTTGATAGAGAGGCAGAGTGCAAGCAGGGGAAGAGGCAGAGAGAGAAGGAGAGGAGACAGAATTGGAAGCAGGCTCCAGGCTCTGAGCTGTCAGCATAGAGCCCAATGCGGAACTCAACCCACGGACCGAAAGATCATGACCTGACCTGAAGTCAGCCGCCTAACTGAAGATGCCACCCAGGCGCCTCTATTCTATTTAAGTAGTTTTCATGCCCAGTGCAGAGCCCAATGTGGGGCTTGATCTCACAATCCTGAGATCAACACCTGAGCTGAGATCAAGAATTGGACACTTGACTGAGCCACCCATGCACCCCCTTTCTTGAAATCCAATTTTATGTAGTTCAATGAATTTTGACAAATGTGTAATACCACCACCACAATCAAGATACAGAATATTTACGCACTCTAGAAAGTTCCCTAGGGCCCCTCTGCAATCTTTTCCTATCCTATCCCAGCCCCCCATGACCACTGGTCATTCTGTCTTAATAGTTTTGCCTCTTCTAGACTTTCCTGTAAATGTAATCACACAGATGTTTTTGTATCTAGCTTTGTATTGTAAATACACTGGCAGTTTCATATGGTTCCAATGTAATACATTAAATAATATAAAAAAAATTTTTTAATGTTTTATTTATTTTTGATACAGAGAGAGACAGAGCACGAGAGGGGGAGGGGCAGAGAGAGAAGGAGACACAGAACCGGAAGCAGGCTCCAGGCTCTGAGCTAGCTGTCAGCACAGAGCCTGATGCGGGGCTCGAACCCACGAACGTGAGATCTGACCTGAGCCGAAGCTGGAGGCTTAACCGACTGAGCCACCCAGGCGCCCCTACATTAAATAATATAAATGAAAATCTTTATAGAACTATAAGAAATACTACTATACTGCTCTAGAAATAACATGCACTAATATTTTGTCTTCACTGTTTGTGGGCTCAGTACTAGGTGACTGCCGCTATTTTTGTTTAGTCAATCATTTTCCCCTTTGAAAATACAAAGAAAAAAATTGTTTTACCTAAACCACTTTAAACAAACATGGGTAAATTTACTTAGAGCACAATCAATTTCATCTGGTGGTTTAAAAATGCTTAGGACAAAAACAATATGCTCCTGTTAAGAAGACAGTATATAAATGGAGAAATCATTAATCAGGAATTAAAAGACTTTGGTATGTTAGGAACAGGTAGAAAAAAAAGAAATTAAGGGCAATCAGTACTCAAATAGTAACAGTATAAAATAGGTTAACACCTTTCCTTTAAAATTATAATTCCTGAACAGATTAGATCAGAGTCACCAGACACCAAGAAATAGCCCAGAACAGAGACAAATCAAAGATACTGTAAATTTCCTCAGGAGATGAAAGAAAGCAAATATTTAGGTAAGTAAGGCTTGTTATAGTTAAATGTCATTGGTAGTTAATATACACTTGGCAGAGTTCATATTTCTTTTAACCCTTGCTGTAAACTGAATACTAGAATTGTGAATCTTTTAAGATTTAATCTCATCAATACACTTAACTGTTTCCTGAAACACTTATATTTCTTATAGGACAAACAGAAGTTACAGCATGTATTAAAAAATTCTGGGGCGCCTGGGTTGCTCAGTCTGTCAAGTGTCCAACTTCGGCTCAGGGCATAATCTCACAGTTCGTGGGTTCGAGCCCCGTGTCGGGATCTGTGCTGACACGCTCAGAACCTGGAGCCTGTCTCGGATTCTGTATCTCCCCCTCTGTCTGCCCCTCCCCTGCTCGCACTGTCTCCCTCTGTCTCTCAAAAATAAATAAAAAACCCAAAAAAAGTTTTAAAAAATTCTGAGCTGACTTCACTCTAAAAAATGCCTACCCATTAGATCCTAGCTACTCTCACAGGCATCTTGTGACAACTAATCAAAATTCAAGAAGAAAAAAGATGAACAAAAGGGAAGATCTAGTTACCCAGGAGACTGAACCCATTATACTATTTTAATGATGAAAGTAGCACTCTACTCATTACAGCATTACAGGAATTACTAAATTCCTCTGAGACAGCAGCTTCAAGAAAATGTATTTTGAAATAATTTCAAACGCACAGAAGAATTGCAAGAGTTGTACAAATGATTCTAGTATACTCTTCACCCAGAGTCATCAATCAACATTTTCCTCCATTTGCTTGCTCTGTATGTTTTGTTTTGTTTTAAATATTTTGAGTGTTAGCTATAGTTATCACCATGCCCCTTTTAGCCTTTAATATTTTGGCATGTCCATTTTAAAAACAAGGACAAATTGAGAAAACTTAACACTCATACAATACTATTATCTGAAATACGGTCCATTTTCAAATTTCACCAATTATCAATTATCTCAATAATGTCCATCATGGCAATTCTCTCCCCTGACGCAAGATCCAATCTAAGATCCTGCATTTCATTTACGTGTCAGGTCTCTTTAGTCTCCTTCAATCTGGAATAGTTCCTCAGATTTTTTTTTTACTTTCATGATCTTTCTCTTTCTGAAGAAATGTTTTATAAAACCACTCAAGCTGATTTGTCTAGAGATTCCTCAGAGTTCGGTTCCAGTTACATGAAGAGCATGGAGTGCTACTGTGTCCTGGGTACGACATCAGAAGGTGATCATCCGCTCAAGGCGGGGGTGCCCCCGGCTTCTCCACTGTAATGTTACCATATATCTTTATGATTATAAGTCATCTGTGGGGAGATACTCTGAAACTGTTAATATTCTCTCTCCTCAAATTTTCCATCGTTGATTTTCCATTACTCAATTATTACAATAATGACTGACAACTGCATGTCCCAATTGGGATTAAAAACAAGTATTTTAACCCTACCATCTGCTTCTTATCCCTGTCAGGGACTAATGCAGCCAATCCCCCCGTCAGGGCTGGTTTAAGCTGAAGCCAATGCTCGATGAACATTCAGAAAATCCTACAGCCCTGAAGAATTAATTTACTCTACATGAGCTCTATAAAAGGAACAAACCTTGGATGACAGCACAATATTTATAACATAGTTTACTGAATGTTTTAACCCCACTGTTGAGACCTACTGCTCAGAAGAAAAGATTCCTTTCAAAATACTGCTGCTCACTGACAATGCACCTCATCACCCAAGAGCCTTGACAGAGACACACAATGAAATAAGTGTTGTTTTCACACCTACTAAGATAACATCCATTCCGCAGCCCATGAATGAAGAATAAGGACTCAAATCTTATATTTCAGAAAATATCTTACATAAATAAGGCTACAGTTGCCAGACAGTGACTCCTCTTATGGAGCTGGGCAAAGTATGTTGAAAACCTGGGGGCACCGGGGTGGCTCAGTGGTTAAGGATCTGACTCAGGTCATGATCCTGCATTTCATGAGTTTGAGCCCTGCATCAGACTCCGCACTGACAGTACAGAGACTGCTTGGCTCTCCCTCTCTCTCTGCCCCTTCCCCACTCACGCGGTCTCTCTCAAAATTAATAAACTTATAAAAAAATGTTTTAAGATAGAGAACCTTCTGGAAAGGATTCACCACTTTAGATGCCACTAAGAACATTTGGGATTTACGGGAAAAGGTCAAAATCTCAACATTAACAAAAGTTTGGAAAGAAGTTGATTCCATCCCACATGAATGACTTTAAGGAGTTCCAGACTTCAGTGGAGGAGTAGCCACAGATGTGGTGGAAACAGCAAAAGAATCAGAATTAGGAGGACTTGAAGAGGGGACCCAGTTGCTGCAATCTCATGATGAACCTTGGATGGATGAGGAGATGCTTTCTGTGGATTGAGTAAAGGAAGTTTCTTGAGATGGAATCTACTTCTGGTGAAGATGCTGTGAAGATTGTTGAAACAACAACAGAGGATTTAGAATATTCTATAAACTTAGCATGTAAGCAGCATGAGAGAACTGACTCCAATTTTGAAAGTCTACTGTGAGTGGCAATGTTTTCAGACAGCACCACATGCTACAGAGAAATTGTTTGAAAGAAAAAGTCAATGGATGCAGCAAACTTGATTGTTCTTATTTAAAGAAATGGACACAACACCCCAGCTTCAGCCACCACCAGTCAGTAGCCATCAACACTGAGATTCCCCCCACCAGCAGAGAGGTTACAACTCACTGATGTTGAGGAAAACTGCTCACATAGTTAGCATTTTTTAGCAGTAATGTATTTTTTAATTAAGGTATATACAGGGGCGCCTGGGTGGCCCAGTCGGTTAAGTGTCTGACTTCAGCTCAGGTCATGATCTCACGGTTTGTGAGTTCGAGCCTCATGTCGGGCTCTGTGCTGACAGCTCAGAGCCTCGAGGCTGTCTCAGATTCTGTCTCCCTCTCTGCCCCTCCCTCACTGTGCTCTCTCTCTCCCTGTCTCTCAAAAATAAATAAATGTAAAAAAAAAACCTTAAAAAAATTAAGGTATATACATTTTTTTTTTAGGATTTAATGCTATTGCACATTTACTATAGTATAGCTGTATGTGCACAGAACTTTCACATGTACCAAAAAACCAAACAATTCATTTGACTTGCTTAATACTGCAATATTCACTTCACTGTGGTGGCTAGAACCGAACCTACAGTACCTCCAAGATGTATCTGTATGTGGCTTTCATCGAGTTGCATAGTGGCTTAAATACTGTCAACTATAAAAATATATACGAGGAGATGAACTGGTACTATGTACAAATGAAAAGTCACCATGGAACAACGTGAAATTATAAAAAACACTTATGAGCAATACACTCAAAAAACATTGCTTTATTCTTTTTAATACAAATAAGTTGATCTCTTCCTTATAATCCCTTTCAATCTGCATGAATCCCAACAGAATGGGAAAAACTGCTGAATCCTATTTTCAAATAAATCATAAATGGATAATGTTTCCCGTCTGTGATACCAAACTCAAAATGGTCAGGTCTCCAGAAGTATGATGGACTCTTGCAATATATCCTTCCCAGCAAACATGTACCTTTCATTCAATTTGGGGGCAGCCATGGAGCCAGGTATAGGCAGACCTGGAACATACGGATCAATTTCTCTCCCTTAAAATGGTGTTCCTTTAAAACATATTTTTGGGGGCACCTGGGTGGCTCAGTCAGTTGGGCATCTGACTTCGGCTCAGCTCATGATCTCACGGTTTGTAGGTTCAAGCCCCGCATCAGGTGTGCTGACAGCTCGAAGCCTGGAGCCTGCTTTGGATGCTATGTCTGCCTCTGTCTCTGCTCCTCCCCCACTTGTGCTCTCTCTCTCAAAAATAAATAAATGTAAACATTAAATAAAATAAAAATAATACATATTTTTGTAGTTCAAGTGGTACTTCATCTATTAACAGAAATTTACTGATTAAAAGCCTCCTGAAAACAACCTTCCCCATTTTCCTGGTTGGCTCCAGTCCCCTGAAAAGCTGACCGTAGATTCTGGAATGGCCTCACGGTCCTATTTACCTCTTTTCACGAGTTTCAGTGCTCTGTCACCTTAAGTTTATTTCACTCATTCAGACTCTTCCCAACACTCAGTGTAACTTAAGTCACTTTCTTCTTTATACCTAATGTGTCACTGAACAAATCAATTTAAAGCAGAAACATATTAACCTTTGGCTTGAACAAGGTATAAATAAATCCTCTGAGAGGGAGATCGCCCAATAATCCAGTTGCTTTCCAGGAATGTATAAACTCACATTAAAAAAAACAGGATATTCGTTGATTTTGGAATTGGCCCTTTACTAAGATAAGCAGCATTAAACACATATGAATCCAAAAGAAGGAGAAAAAAAGTCTTCCTTATTCAGCAATTTCACTCTGGGCTTATATCCAAAAGAACTGAAAGCAGGCTCTTACAAGATACTTGCACATCTGTGTTCATACCATCGTTACTCATAATAGATAAAAGAGAGAAACAACCCAAGTGACCATCGACAGATAAATGAATAAACAGTGTGGTATATACATACAATGGAATATTAATATTATTCAGCCTTAAAAAGGAAGGAAACTGTGACACATGCTATAACATGGATGAACATTGAGGACATTATGCTAAGTGAAGAAGGCAGTCACAAAAGGACAAATAGTATAAAAAGTCCCTACAATAGTCAAATTCATAGGGACAGAAAGAATGCTGTTTGCCAGAGGCTGAGGCGAAAGACAGGGAAAGAGGAACTGTTGTTCTGGAGATCAGCTGCATAACAATATAAATGTACTTAACACTACTAAATTATACACTTTATTTTTTTAATGTTTATTTTTAAGAGAGAGAGACAGACAGAGTGCAAGTGAGGGAGGGGCAGAGAGAAAGAAGGAGACACAAAATCCAAAGCAGGCTCAGGCACAGAGCCCCACGTGGAGCTCAAACCCATGAGCAGCTGAGATCATAACCTTAGCCAAGTTGGATGCTCAATCGACTGAGTCACCCAGGTGCCCCTAAACTATACGCTTTAAAATATACAGTTTTATGTTAAACCTGTTAAGTTTTTGGGGTGCCTGGGTGGTTCAGTCGGTTGAGCATCTGATTTTGGCTCAGATCATGATCCCAGGGTAGTGGGATTGAGCCCCACACTGGGCTCCAAGCTCAGCGTGGCACCTGCTTAAGATTCTCTCTCTCTCCCTCTGCCCCTCCCTCACTTGCACAAGCTCTCTTTTGTGCTCAAAAAACAAAAATGAAAACCCATAACTATAAATTTTATGTTATATGTATTTTACCACAATTTTAAAAAATCTTCTCTATGTCCCAAAGCTAAATGCTAGGGTTAAAAGACCTTTTACTTTTTGAACTACCACATTATCCATCATTTCAACACTTGGCAGAGAGAGAAGTCAAGCGAGAGAAAAATAGCACTTTTCGAGTACCTTATGCTGTTTTAATGACAGGCATGTTGTCTGAAATAATTAACTTTTAAAAAGAAATAGCCTTAACTCTTCTCTGGAACTGGTTAGTGATCTCAGTTTCCCTTCATTAAGTTCTTGACAGCTCAATGTCCTCACATCTGTCATTGTTTGGGAGACTGATTCCAAGAACATAAATTGCTTCAAGGACTAGGCAACAAATTTATTCTGGTTCACGGGAAAGATCTGAACCCATCTGTTTTCTAATCAAAAGCCATATTTGAATCAGTTTTGTTCCACCACAGTACCATACCAATGCGAGCAATACAATCATACGGCATTTTCTTTCTATCCATGTAGTGTAGACAATTACAAGAAACACAAATCAATTAACAGCACAACAGCTTCCTCAGAAACAGGGTCTCTGCAGACTGTAGATCTGTTTATTCTCCAGGCTATGTGATTACATCTCCTCTGAGGACGTGGTTTCTTTCAGAATTACATAGGGAGAAAATAGTCCCACGTTGTAATAACTAACTTACCTTAACCTTTTTTTAAGTTGTAAACTGTCATGGATGATCCTTTTAACAAACTCTAATTCCCCTCCTTCTGCCATGATTTCTGTGATACCTCCTGTATTTACAGAACTAGGTGGAGGTCTCCGAGGATTTCGAGAGTTTACTCCCTGTACAACAACAACATCGGAAGGAAAATTTTTACACCATAAGACCAACTCTTTGTCTGTAATCCAGTTCTAAATAAGAATGCTTAAATTTAATTTTAGTTTCCAAATCATCCCGGTAGACGTAGGATTTAAAAATCATATAGCAATTGCAATATTACATTTTAAACAAATGCATTCGCACTAATAATCTTCCCCAGGGTCTTTTACCTTCCATCTTTGTGATTAAACATACAAAAATGTTACCTTTCTTCCAAGTCGAATCTGTCACTTTTTCTTTATGTTTCGTCTTGGTACCATGCACAGGAAATATTCCACCCAATGATTATATAAATATTACTTATGTTTTCTTCTAGTAATCTTAGGGTTTCACTTTTTAAATTTAAATATTTAATCCACTCCTACCTCAAACTAAATTAAAAAATTAACTCAAACAATCAAAGATCTAAATACAAAAGGCAAAATTATAAAACTCTTAGAAGAAAACATAGGAGTGTATCTTCATGGCCTTGGACTACACAATGGTTCTTATAGAAACTGGACTCCTCAAAATTAAAATTTTGAGCTGCAAAGGACTCCATCAAGAAACTGAAGAGACATCCCACAGAATAGGAGAAAATGTTTGCAAATAATAACTCTAGTAAGGGACTTGTGTTTAGAATACATAAATTCTTACAATAGTTTAAAAAAATCCAATTTTTAAATGCGTAAAAAATTCTGAATTGGCACTTCTCAAAGAAGATACACAAGTTGTCAATAAGCAATGAAAAGATGTTCAACATAATAAGCTCCTAGGGAAATACGCATCAAAACCAAGATGTGATACCGCTTTATACCACTTCACACACACTGTAATGACTATCATCAAGAAGATATATGACAGAAGTGTTGACAAGGATGTGGAGAAACTGGAAATTGGAAGCCTCACACACTGGTGCTGGTGGAAATGTAAAATGGTGCAGCCACTTTGGAAAACAGTCTGTTTTCCAAACCAACTAAACAACTAAACACAGTTACCATATGACCCCGTAATTTCACTCCTACACAAACATTTGTACATGAATGCTCACAGCAGCATTATAACAATCAAAAAGTAGAGACAACCCAAATGTCCATCAACTAATAGATAAGGAAAATGTGGTATTTCCATACAATGAAATATTATTTGGCAATAAAAAGAAATGAAGTACTGACATATACCACAAAATGGATAAAACTTGAAAATATATTATACTTAGTGAAAGGAATCAGTCACATAACATAGGATTCCACTTACATGAAATGCCCAAAGCAGGCAAATCCATACAAACAGAAGGTACGTTGGTGGTTACCTAGGACTGCAGGAGCTGCGGGAACCTGACAGTAACTGCTAACGGAGAGGGTTTTTTCCTTAGTGGCAGAGGGGGGAGCTGGGGAACGAGGAAAATGACTGCGGTGACAGCTGCACAACTCTGTGAGTATTCTAAGAATAATTAAGTTCTACCTTTTAAGTGGGAGAACTGTATGGCATGTGAATTATAGCAATAAAACTGTTATAAAAGGAAATTTATTTCCAGTGCTAGTAATATTCTATTTCTTCATCTGGATGTTGGTTCCACAGGAGTGTTCACTTTGGAAAATCCAATTTACACTTACAGCATGGGTACTTTTATATATATGTGTTCATATATAAATATATTGATTTCTCAGATATGTAAGCCAGTAAAACTTGCTTTATTAAGTCAGTCTGAAGTGAGTCTTCAGATGCTTGATACCAGAAACATCCTGCTACAGCCTCCAAAATAAAAGGTATTCTTTGCTCTTATCTTTGCAAACATCAACAACTTAGGTAAATATTCAATTATTTTAAAGCAGAAGATATTTTACCTTGGCTTCCAACTGATTGGCAAAAAAGGGTGGGTTGCACATGCAAAAATCATAGATTATCTCAGATTCTTCTTTAAGAGCATCCATCAGGAGTGTCTTCTGTGGTACTTTTACCACTAGGAGAGAAGACAGAACTGTTAACTACTATTAATTTTCAAATTAACTACTATTAGTTTTCAAATATGACCACAGATTCTATGACACTCGTTCCTTTAAGAGGTGGAGCTTGATATCCCTCTCCTAGAGTATAGGCTGCACTCAGTGACTCACTTTTACTGAATAAAACAAATATGATACAGTGACAAGGTGCCACTCCTGAGGGCTCCTCCTTGCCCTAGGTCTTGAATTACCTGCACCAAAAGAAGTCAGCTGATACGCCTACGGATACTCAACTGGGCCAGAGGGAAGATGCACAGGAATGAACCAAGGCTTCCTATCAATCGCCATGTAAACAAATGGCTTCTGGAAGCAAATGTAGTCAATCCTTCAGATGACTACAACCTCATGAAAGACCAGAACCACCTAATAAGGCCATGCCCAAATATTTCCAGCCCACAAAAACCATGACATAAATATTTATTTACTGTTTAAAGTTGCTAGATTTTTGAGTAATGTGTACTACAGGAATGGACAACTGAAGAACATATTATTAGTATCTTCCCTGAGAATAATATGTTTAAGACTAGTGAGAAAAGTCTAGTTTTTTCCAGAAAGAGACATAAATTCTCTTGAATGAAGAAAAGAAAAAACAGCTTTTTAAATGTAATAGTAAGCACAAATATTCCGAAGTAACTGGTCACTAAGGGAACCTGATTAATAGTAGAACAGTTCCATAATCTGAAATGAAAAAGATGGTATACTATAACCAACAGCAGGGTTTCCCTTCTAAAATCTTGGTGATTAGGTGATTTCATATATAGCTGATACCCAACATTCATGGTAGTTCTGTTCTATAAAGTCAGCATAGACACTGAATCGGAACCAGTGGCTCCTAAGAGAAATATCTAGGGTTAGGGAACTGTGAGCAAGCCACTGGTCAAACATTCTCATCAACTAATCAACACACAATTTTGTTTCATGTGTTTCTGTTTAAAAACACTTTATTCAATATACACTGCTGATTCATTAACACTGAAATCACACCCCCAACACTAGAACTCATGTCTGAATGAGGCTTATCTAATACACGTATTTCCTGAAAGGTGCACCCGTCTCTTGTATTTAAGGAACACTAGATTGCACTTCATACTATGTTTAAACAGCAAAGTCACCAAAATAAAAGCACAAAAATGCCAAAAAAGGGGAACCACATAAACTACAAAAAGGACACTTGTTTAAAGCAGAGAGCTGAAACAAGACAGACCAGCACATTGGACAACTTCAGCTGGAAACAGTTGGGTGACTCAAAGTTTTTGCCACTCTGCACATATCTATGAGTGACCATAAAAGTACCAGAGTAATTGATTTTGGGGTTAAATATAACCCCAAGTAGGCAGATTTAGCAAATAGGCAAACTCACAAATACAGAACCCACCATATTATGAGGATCAACTGTATTTATTATATTTCTTTCTGCATTAATACTGATAACAAAGCTATAAGCTCCATTACAATATACTGTACCATATTTTAAAAAATTACCGGAGTCTGTATATTAAAAAAAGTTAACGTTTATTTATTTTTGAGAGAGAGAGAGAGAGAGAGACAGACCATAAGCAGGGATAGGGGCAGAGAGAGAGACAGACAGAGAGACACTCTGAAACAGGCTCCAGGCTCCAAGCTGTCAGCACAGAGCCAATGCAGGGCTCAAACTCACAAACCGAGATCATGACCTGAGCTGAAGTCGGACGCTTAACAGACTGAGCCACCCAGGCGCCCCAAAAGTCTATATCTTGAAACAAAAAATGAGATGTCTTAAATTATAAAGACAGGTTGACACAAGTGCTTGAAAGACGTATTTGTTCTGTAGAGCTAACCTTTTATAAGATCAGATAAATTATTCTGTTCCACATTTTTCTTTGCATAGTTGAAGCACATATCATCCACTTCTGTTGCAAGGAAATACCAGCCATTTAAGGTTGTTCCAAGTAAAGGATAGATGCAGGATGCCCCCGTACCTAGTAAAATGAAAATTCAAAACACATTTTACACACCAGAGGGAGAGGTGAGAATAATAAGCAAAACACCATTCTTCCCCCTCTTAGAATTCTTACAACCGTGACAGTGAAAATCCTAAGCCAGGACCTGACTGCACACACTCCGAAGCTGCTGGGTTCTCTAGTCCTTTCAGGTGTGTCAGTCCTACCTCATACCTGGATTCAAATCTCATAGAGGACAGAAACCTCGCTCTTTTGTGTGCTGTATGTAATGAAGTGTGCATAACCGGCTGGCGATCAAGAACTACAGGACTTATGAACTTAAAACTGTCAAAATAAGTTCATTTACTCTATACAATCTTGCCTTTTAAATCTCACACAAAACTTGATTTTCTTAAAATCAATGCTTAAAATAAATCAATGTACATCCCACTCCCCCAAAGCAGAAAGAAATATACAGGGTATAAAATTGTTATGATTATTTAAATGACCAACGTGCCTAAATATCTGTTAAGTTGTTACTTGAAGGAAATCAGAAGTTTAAGAACAAACAAACAAAACAGAGAACTCCTCTCTTCGATGTGATGACATGGAAAGAGACTTGATCCCGATCTAAAACACCAATCACTGGCTTCCCCTACTATAGTTTCAAGGGAGATATTCAAAGGCAAATGTTCCAGACAAAAATCACTCTTTGACAACTACTGTTTGTTCCTAAATTCATATGTAGATCCTCTAACCATCAACTGGACTACACGTATACTAACCACAAATACTGTTTTATGACCATTGACTAATCTTGGACAGTAAGATCCAAAAGCACACATTCAAGAGAAGTAAAGCCAGTGTTTATCCTGAAGGCCTACAGTAGTCAGCACCCCCCCCACCCCCACCCCAGGCCATTCCAGGCCACATCTAGGTGCCACTCTAGTCTTCTAAGGATTTGGCAGCCAGAGATGGGGGCTAGGGATACTCCTCACCCAGAGGAAACCTAGAGTCTCATACTGCTTCCTCGTGAAATATTCTGAATAGACTAATAAAAGACATGACAATAACCAACAGCCCTCAACAGTCACCATGATTGCTATACTTCCTATCATGTTTACCTAATGGCATCCTGGCCCTGGTGCTACTGCGCAAACACCCCCTCGAGAAAGTGTGAGGTAGTGAAGGAAGGATGGTAGAGGGAACTCCTGCTCCTCTCAGGGGCACAATTACGGAGCCATTCTGGTAAGCCAGAGGTCATTCAGAGTAAGGAAATTTAAGAAGCTCTGTAGGAAAAATATCTAGACCAGATACCAGGCCCTTGATTCTCACAAAACAGCCTCTCTCTTCATACTTCAATCCATTCAAAAGCAAAGAGCAGAAAGAAAAAAGTCCACTTTCCTTCAGCTGCCTCCAGGATAATAAACAGAGGCAAAAGACATGTTCTTTGCCAAAACAAAACAAAACAAAACAAAACAAAACAAAAATCAAGTTTCTCAATTCTTAAGACCAAGAGACTTGAATGCTAAAATCCTAGTCTCCCCAGAAAGCTGAATGACATTTTTAAATGGATAATAACTCTTGTAATGATAAATAATGGAAACTGTATAATCACAAAATTAGAGCAAACTGATGGAGTCTGGGGAAAGAATTCATATAAAATCCTAATTAGAATGAATGTGATTTCAGCCAAGAGTGCCCCTTGTGAAGAGCTAAAATCCATTAACCTACTATATCCCCAAGTGTTATTTTAGACAGTTTGGGGCATAATTAAAATAAATCAGTACCAAGTAGGCTCTTAAGTTTTCTATAACCTGTCAGCCAAACCTCTGCCATGAACATAAAAGAGCAGAGCTTTAGCTAAACCCCTCATTTTTACATAGTGCTTAGCTCATATGGGGTGTTCAGATTTTTGAATGTTGAAAGAATGATGTATTTATCCACGAACATTCAACAGATTATTTATCAGACACCTACTACATGCCAGAAACATTGCTAGGCTTTGGGATAGTATAGTAAACAAAAAAAGTTAACAGGCTCTGCACTTTGCAATCTAGTGGCTGAGAGAGACATTAATCAGATAAGTGAAAGTGTGTTAAAAATTAAAACAAATAGCCTGAAGGAAGAAACATGGTTTCTAAAGCTCATAATCAAGAAACCCACCTCATGCTCGAAGGTCAGAGAAGGCCGTCTCAAGGAAGTAAGCCTCAGTTGACAACCACAGTATAAGTGAGATTAACAGGATGACGGGGACGTTTCAGGCAGAGGGAGCAACAGGCACCGCGTCATGGGGCCTTATTAGAAGAACTGAGGACCCCCACTACAGAAACACAGAAGGAAAGCACACTGGATGGGGCTTAGAGAGGGCCAGCGAAGCGGGCAGGGAACAGACCACGGATGTTTTAACAGCCTAAATCAGGGTACTGGGTGTTCATCACAGAAGCAATAGGAAGCCAGTAAAGTGATAAAGATGTGACCAAGTATGTACAGATCTATCCATACTTTATGGAGAATGAAATGGAGAAGCAACAGAGTGGATGAGAATAGTTAAAAAGTAATTCTGTAGACGAGGGCAGAGAACAATGACTTGGATTGAGATGGCTGCAGTGGAAATGGAGAAAGCAGATAACTGATGAAGTATTTCAGAAACAAAACCAACAGGAAATGATGATAGACATTCTCGGTGAGAACGGAAAGACATATCAAAGAATATCAAGGATGACAGAGTAGATTGTGGTGGATCCACCGAAATAAGGAACGAACAAAAAGAACACGAGTCTGGTTTTGGACACGGCAAAGTCTGAGATGTTCCTGAGAGGTCTGTGTTGCTGACCCAAACTGGCAGAAAACATCAATCTGTGGGTTATTCGATTGGAGGTGGAAAACAGTCACAGATGTGGATGAATTTGCCTAGAAGTAGGATGCTCAATAGGAAAAGAGCTAAAGATTGAGCTCCAAGGATTCTCAACATCTAATGGCCACACAAAGAAAAGGAAGCCTGGAAGGGAAGAAGAGTGACCAGAAGGGCAAGAGGAAAACCTGAGGAAGCCCATGGAGGAACATGCATACAGGAGAATGGAGGAGTCAATAAATGACCTAAGAAGGTCATGTATGAAGAGGACTGAAAATGTTTGCTGAAAATGAATGCAAAAGTCGA
Source organism: Suricata suricatta (assembly GCF_006229205.1). Lineage (NCBI taxonomy): Eukaryota > Metazoa > Chordata > Mammalia > Carnivora > Herpestidae > Suricata > Suricata suricatta. The sequence continues at coordinate 13,222,786 of NC_043716.1, read as the reverse complement.
AGTTAAACATTTACTACTATCTAGAAAATGTTTCCTATAAATTACACTATAGTTTGAAATAGGGCCACAGAGCTTTGTCCCCATAAAGGACTAGTAAAGGCCAAAGGATTAAAAAGTTTTTCTTATTTTTCTGGGGGTGTCTGGGTGGCTGAGTCATTTAAGTGCCCGACGTCAGCTCAGATAGTGATCTCACTGCTCATGAGTTCAAGCCCCACGTTGGGTTCTGTAGTGACAGCTCGGAGACTGGAACTTGCTTCAGATTCCGTCTCTCTCTCTAATATAAAATAAAACATTAAAGAAATTTTTTTCTTTATTTTTTATTTTGGGAGGGGAAAGCAGATGGAGAAGAGAGAACTCTTAAGCAGGTTCCCACTCCCAGCAGAGAGCAGAGAACCTGATGCGGGGCTCAATCTCAAAACCATGAGATCATGACCTGAGTTGAAATCAAAAAGTAGGATGCTTAACCAACTAAACCATCCAGGTGCTATGAATTAAAAAAATTTTCTCAACCCTATCAAATGAAAATATTGCCTATGATAGGGGGCCTGGGTGGCTCAGTTGTTAAGCATCTGACTTCAGGTCAGGTCATGATCTCACAGTTCCCAAGTTTGAGTTCCACAATAGGTAAGCAAAAGCCCCACTTCAGATAAAACATAAGCCCTGAGTGAGCCCTGCTTCTTTTCTCTCTTTCTCGTTCTTTATCTCCCTGGCCCCCACCATCACCCCTGGCAATCGCGCTCACTGGTGTCCCTCCACACAAATAAAATAAAACACTGGCTATGATAAACATACAATACATTTATAACTGCAAAACATACCCTAGCTTCATTCCCTTCTGTATCTCAACGTAATCTCCCAAATAAAGTCTTTTCTATTATTAAAAGTTTACAACTAAGAGAATATCTTACTTTAAGTCAATGGCCTTTTCCCTCTCTTTGACTTTGGATTAAATGTCTTCTATTAATAAGAGATTCCTGAAAGTATTCAGCCCACATGATCTTTTATTAAATGGCTATCACACAATAACCCAATATGGGGATTACTGTATTAACACCAAATAAATCAGAGTAAAAAGAATGCCCCAAACAGACATCAATATGGTAATCTGAAAAGCTAAGAAAACAAGAGCCTCACTTGCATTCTGCACTGTTATCCCCTTGCTCCCTGTCCAGTGCTAAAAACCCCTTCTAGAGAAAATAAATGGCAGGGAAACACAAATCAAAACCACACTGAGATACCACCTCATGCCAGTCAGAGTGGCTAAAATGAACAAATCAAGAGACTATAGATGCTGGCGAGGGTGTGGAGAGACGGGCACCCTCTTACACCGTTGGTGGGAATGTAAACTGGTGCAGCCACTCTGGAAAACAGTGTGGAGGTGCCTCAAA
>NC_043716.1:13188779-13221298 GCF_006229205.1 Suricata suricatta | reverse complement strand
GGGGGGAAAAGAGATGGTGGTGATGGAGGAGGGCACTTGTGGGGAAGAGCACTGGGTGTTGTATGGAAACCAATTTGACAATAAACTATTAAAAAAAAAAAAAGAAAAGAAATGGCAGAAAAGCCCAAGTGTAGCAAATAAGAACAGTAATATCTATAGCCAGCTTCTTTCACACACAAATACCCAAAAGAGAAGTTTACAAAGAAACTAACACTGCAAATTTTGTGAAACTTATGTTTAACTAAAAAAGAATCTAAAACCATATATACCTATGTCAATTCCTCTTCGTAGAGTACTTTTGTCAGAGTCCTGATGACCAATCAGATCTTCTACCCAATGAATATAGTTGAGTCTCAAGGGAACTGTAGGAATCAGTCTTTCCAGTGGAATATCAATACAAAGTCCAAAATCCTCCTTTAGAAGAGTACAAGTCAGAGCTCTGACTGCTTCAGGGTCTTTAAAATTAAGACTGAGGGATGGAAAAAAGAAAGAAAACTGATTAGTAAGATTCACTATGCTATACAAGCTCTATGTCAGCCACACAATACCAAACACTCATTTGAATTTTCTAGATCACATATCAACAGCAATGTGGAACATTTCGCACAGTGGCATATATACATGAGTGCTTAATGCAGTCACAGTATATAAAAGGCAGTACTAAGTTTCCACCGAAAGCACTGCAGTTTTATACAAGGAGCATGGAGGACAAGAGCGCCTGTGTTCCATTCCTGCCTGATTCTCTCCTTACTTAGTTACCTGACTTTGGATAAGTTATTTATTTCACCTCTATGAGACTGTTTCCTCAGCTGTAAAATGGTGATAATAGCACCTGTATCACAGTTTTGCTGTGAGATAATCTGAGAAAAGTAGTTAGCATCATCCCCAGTACGCAGTCACTATTGTATAAACCCTAGTCTAATTATTATTAAATCATTTGACATTAGCACTTTTTGAAAACCATATTTAAAAGTAGAAATTAGTATAAATTGCTTGATAATGAAAAGAGGATAAGAGGGGCGCCTGGGTGTCTCAGTCAACTGAGTGTCCAACTCTTGACTTCGGCTCAGGTCATGATCTCACGGTTCGTGAGTTCGAGCCCTGCATCGGGCTCCGTGCTGACAGCTCAGAGCCTGGAGCCTGCTTGACATTCTGTGTCTCCCTCTCTCTCTGCCCACCCCCCTACATGCTCTGTTTCTGTCTCAATAGTAATAAAAACATTAAAAAAATTTTTTTAATTAGAAAAAATAATAAATACAGGAAAGGCAGATAACAGAGACTCCTCATATACTTAATTGGTGTTCCTGAATTATTCAAGATAGGCCCCTACCCCCACAAGAACATTCACTGAGCCCTTAGAAAAACCAATTCAGAATTAGCAATATCAACACATATATCAAAAAAGTTATTAGACTCTAAGGATTAAGAGAAAAAATCCTTTTTACATTTTGGCAAAAGATAAATCTTCACCTACTAGGGGGAGAAGGGCAACAGGGTAAAAAGAAAAACTGGCTTCAGGGAGCAGCTTGCTGGTACAGTTGGTGGAACATGTGACTCTTGATCTCAGGATTCTTTTTTTTTTTAATGTTTTATTTATTTTTGAGAGAGAGAGAGAGAGAGAAAGCGTAAACAGGGGAGGAGCAGAGAAAGAGGGAAACACAGAATCCAAAGCAGGCTCTAGGCTCTGAACTGTCAGCACAGAGCCCAATGTGGGGCTCGAACCCACAAACCATGAGATCGTCACCTGAGCCGAAGTTGGACGCTTAATCGACTGAGCCACCCAGGCGCCCGTCCTGACGGATTCTTAAATTCAAGCCCACACTGGACGTAGAGATTACTTAAAAGTAAAATCTTTAGTCTGAGTGGCTTAGTTGGTTAAAAGTCCGACTCTTGGTTTTGGGTCAGGTCATGATCTCATGGTTTGTGAGTTTGAGTCCTGTGTCAGGCTTCGTGCTATGGGTGCAAAGCCTGCTTGGGATTCTCTCTCTCCCTCTCTCAAAAATAAATAAATAGGGGCACCTGGGTGGCTCAGCCCGTTAAGCATCCAACTTCTCACAGTTCATGAGTTTGAGCCCTACACTGGTGTCTCTGCTGTCAGTACAGAGCCTGCTTCAGATCCTTTATCTTCCTCTCTCTCTGCCCCTCACTTGCTTACATGTTTTCTCTTTCTGTCTCTTTCTCTCTCAATAAATATTTAAGGGGCGCCTGGGTGGCTCAGTCGGTTAGGCCTCCGACTTCGGCTCAGGTCATGATATCACAGTTCATGGGTTCGAGCCCCACATCGGGCTCTATGCTGACAGCTCGGAGTCTGGAGCCTGCTTCGAATTCTGTGTCTCCCTCTCTCTGCCCCTCCCCGCTCATGCTCTGAATCTCTCTGTCTCAAAAATAAATAAAACATTCAAAAAATTAAAAAAAACTTTTTTTTTAAAACAATAAAACCTTTTTTTAAAAAAAGTTTATTTACTTGGCGGTGGGGGGCAGCAAGAGCACAGAAGGGGCAGAGAGAGGAGAGAGAATCCCAAGCAAACTCTGTACTGACTCCGCAGAGCCCGATAGGAGCTCAAACTCACAAACTGAAAGATCATGACCTAAGCCAAAACCAAGAATCAGATGCTTAACTGACTGAACCACCCAGGTGCCCCAAAATAATATCTTAAAAAAAAAGAAAAAAAAAGGACTGGCTTCAGACTTCACACAACAGCTCCATTTAACAGCAGAAAACAAAAGGACACAGATTACAAAGCCCTTAGAGAAAAGGAATATTATGCAACAATTTTATATTCCACAAAATAGCATTTCAAATATAGTAACAGACAAACCTTTTTGAGCATATAAGAACTGAAGGAACATAGTTCCATGATCCCTTTGTGGAAAAAAAAAAAAAAGAAAAAAATCCCTAATGGAAAAGTTCAACCAACAAACTATAGCAAGACTAGCAGTGCACAGTGAAGCTATTTTAACTAGAGAACTAAGATTAAAATACCCGTGAACTGTGGCTACACAACAGGATATAAATGTTTGTAAACCATAATAGTGTACACACAACTAAAATTAAGGAGAAATGAAAAAGGAAGAGGTAATTAAGTACATTATTTCCTCAACATGGGTCAAAAGATTTCATCCAAAACTGATTAAGTACAGAGGGATATAAATATACAGTTAAGAATAAACACTTAAAAAAAAAAGAATATAAAAACTAGAAAAATTCAGAGAATTAATCAAATAAAATCAAGTGGTAAAGAAAAGGGAGATGAAAACCAGATCACACAGGGTAAAGAAAAAAAAAGAAGTGATCAAAATAAAGCATAATATAAAATAAATGTAAATGACCAACTCTATCATAACACTCTCAAGTTAGATCACAAAGACAAAACCAATAAGCATTGCTATGAACAAAGGCTATGCTAAAACATAGTGATCCAGGGGCACCCAAGTGGCTCATTTGGTTAAACGTCTGACTTCAGCTCGGGCCACTATCTCACAGTTCATGAGTTCAAGCCCCGGGTCAGGCTCTGTACTGATAGCTCGGTCTCCCTCTCTCTCTCTACCCTTCCCTAGCTTGCACCCTATCTCTTTCTCAAAAATACACAAACATTAAAAACAAAACAAAACAGGTGCTCCTGGGTGGCTCAGTTGGTTAAGCTTCCGACTTCAGCTCAGGTCATGAGCTGCGAAGTTTGTGGGTTCAAGCCCTGCATCAGGCTCTTTGCTGACAGCTTGGAGCCTGGAGCCTGCTTCAGATTCTGTGTCTCCCTCTCTCTGCCCCTCCCCCTCTCATATTCTGTCTCTCAAAAATAAACAAATATTTAAAAAAATAAAAAACAAAACAAAAAAAACATAGTGATCAAAGACTGAAAATAAAAATTGAAGCAAAAGTATGCATCAACTGTAAGTAAAAGAGAAAACAGCAGGTATTACCTTACACTAGATCACTATCAATTTTGAAGTGGGATAAAAAGCACTGAATGAGAAGCAGCAGCAACTGTGCAGGAACCATCAGAAATACAAAATGCTCGAGGCAAAGTCGGGAGGATAGTTCATTTCTACTCCACCCCCACTGCCTTTAAAGTAACTCTACCCCAACTCAGGGCTCGACCTGACAACCCGAAGATCAAAAGTCTGCATACTTTGCTGACGGAGCCAGCGAGGCATCTCAGGAGGATAATAATTTCAAAAGTAATTACTCCTTCACATTTATGTGGGGATTGGTGAGCTTTTAAAGACCAGGTTTACAAAACAGTGGAAGTAGAAGTTTATTGTATATATGCAAGCAATAAAAAAGCTCATTAAAATATATTACGCTTATTGAAAGGTGATTAAGTCTATTCCTAGACATCTAAATAGATATATATTAGTTTTGTCTTTTTTGGGGGCTGATAAAAGAGAATTAGTCTATGAGCAAGCAATGATGAACACATTTCTGCTTCACTCAATCACAGAGCAACTGCCTCAAGCAATTTTCACATTTAAAAAAAATATGGGGGCTCTGGGCTGGCTCAGATAGTAGACCATGCAACTCTTGATTTCAGGGCTGTGAGTTCAAGCCCTGAACTGGGTGCAGATATATACAGATTACTTAAAAAAAAAAATTAATTAATTAATAAAGAACTTCCATTACCTTTGTATTTCTTCAAATAAAGGCAGTACAATCTCAGGATCAACATGTTAAATGATGTAGCATAAAAAAACAGGGGTATTAAATTTATAAAAACTTTACTTTTAATTCTAATAATATTGTATTTTACTCCTGTGAAATCCATCAAGTGTGTGAAAAGATGGGCCAACTCCATTTCCTCCAGTGACAGAGGAATGAGAATCAAACTTTTACACATGGGTGGGGCACCTGCGTGGCTCAGTTAAGCGTCCAATTTTGGCTCAGGTCATGAATCTCAGTTTGTGATCTCTGTGCTGGCAGCTCACAGCCTGGAGCCTGCTTCAGATTAAGTGTCTCCCTCTCTCTCTGCCCCTCCACTCTCGAGCTCTGTCTCTCTCTCAAAGATAAATAAACCTTAAAAAACGTTTTTAAATATTTTTACAAATGGAAAAGACATTCACATTAACATTCTTTATAACAGCAGCCCAATCTAGTAAGCTTCACTGCTGAACACACAAATTATATCCCAATATAATGTCTATAGTTCAAAGCCTTAAAATCTGAAATGTAAAATTTCAAAATTTTTCCATCAAAGAAACTTAATAGCCTAGATACCTTATAAAATATACCTGGGGGGCACCTGGGTGGCTCAGTCGGTTAAGCGTCCAACTTCAGCTCAGGTCATGATCTCATGGTTTGTGGGTTCGAGCCCCACATTGGGCTCTGTGCTGATAGCTCAGAGCCTAGAGCCTGTTTCAGATTCTGTCTCTCCCTCTCTCTCAGCCTCAAAAACAAATAAACATTAAAAAAAATAAAAAAAATATATATACCTGGAACCGGGGCATCTGGGTGGCTGGGTCGGTTAAGTCCAACTTCAGCTCAGGTCATGATCTCATGAATCATATGAGTTCGAGTCCTGCATCGGGCTCTGTGCTGACAGCTCAATGCATGAAGCCTGCTTTGGATTCTGTGTCTCCCTCTCTCTGCTCCTCACCCTTGTCCTCTCTCTCTCTCTCTCTCTCTCTCAAAAGTAAATAAACATTAATAAAACTTTTTTAATAAACATGGAACAGTATTACCTTGAATAGTATTAACAGAAGTGAAGGACATCCTGACATAATTACTATCCTACAACTTCTGAGTTTTAGTTTGCACCAGCACTTTGAATAAAATTATGAAAATCAGGGATTACAAACTCATTTACAAGGTGCTACTCAAAATGCCAGTCCCTAAGAAGATATGCAACTTGTGCATGCCTGTTAATCAGTATACTGAAGAAGTCATTCAACCTAAGTAATGTCTGCTGAACAGACATGTAGCACAAAGTGCTTATGTAGACAGTAACAAATAGTTGTGGCTGAGCAGCTAGTTCAAGAACCACACTTTTTTTTAATGTTTATTTATTTTTGAGAGAGAGAGAGAGAGAGAGAGAGACAGAGTACAAGCAGCGGAGGGTCAGAGAGAGAGGGGGCGAGACAGAATCTGAAGCAGGCTCCAGGCTCTGAACAGTCAGCACAGAGCCCAATGTGGGGCTCGAACTCACAAACCATGAGATCATCACCTGAGCCGAAGCCGGACACTTAACCAACTGAGCCACTCAGGCGCCCCAATAACCACACTCTTAGCAGCATTAAACCAGATGACACAAATGATCACTTCAAAGGGTTATGATCACCTTACAGTTCCAGGTAATTAATGTCCAGTAACTCACTGCCAGTCCAGTTTTGCCAGATCTCTAAAATTTTCAAAGGAAACCAACAACCCATAATCTTACATAAAACTTCCCTGATTCTTAAAATCTATGTGGACAATGAACAACTGCAAGCCTTACACACTCACAGGCTGGCAGGTTGTACCCCATACTGTAAACAGTGGAATTATTTTTAAAAAGCTGGGATACTTGGTTACCTTATACTGTTAATGGTTTTTGGTGTTTTCTTTTTTTGAGAGAGAGGGAGGGAGGGAGAGAGTACGAGTGGGAGAGAGACACAGAATCGGAAGCAGGACTGGCGCTGACAGCAGCCAGCCTGACATGGGGCCAAACCCACGAACTGCATGATCATGACCTGAGTTGAAGTCAGATGCTCAACTGACTGAACCACCCAGGGGACCCCACCCTATACTTTTAAAGATGAAGTATTGGGGCGCCTGGGTGGCTCAGTCGGTTAAGCCTCCGGCTTTGGCTCAGGTCAGATCTCACGTTCGTGGGTTCAAGCCCCGCGTCAGGCTCTGTGCTGACAGCTAGCTCAGGGCCTGGAGCCTGCTTCTGGTTCTGTGTCTCCTTCTCTCTCTGCCCCTTCTCTCTCATGCTCTGACTCTCTGTATCAAAAATAAATAAAACATTAAAAAAATTTTTTTAATGATACATTTTATAGTTTGTGAATGGTATCTCAAATTTTTAAAAAGTTAAAGAGAAGAAGCCAGGTGACAGAGATTAAGTCATTAGGGAAAAAGAAAACCACACTAAGGCTCCTGAGATGAGAGGAGGGTATTCCATCCAAAGGACAGAGCTGATTAAAATACAGTAATAATAATAGTAATAGAATCATGAATACCAACATTTGTTGTGCAAAACCAAAAGCAGACCCATGGTCTTTTGTTGTGTTTTCCACCAATTCATAGTTATCCACAACTGATTAAAAAAATTTTTTAGGGTTGCCTGGGTGGCTCAGTTAAGCATCCAACATTATGATCACATTCTTTTATAAAAAAACAAAATCCAAACAAAAAAGATCCCATGTGTGTATATGCATAGAAAACTCTGGAAGGGTAAAAGCTATTTCTGGATTTGGGAATGATGGGTGGGTGAGAAGATTAGAGTCATATTTTTCTTTTATCTAATACATTTTACATAAAGTCACCTTCATAGTAGTGTTTTCTAACTATATTCAAAATGCTTATAATGTGAAGTGCGGGATAAGAAAGAAAGTCCAATTATCATATCTGTATCAAAATTACAAATACAAAAATTACTATATATGGTAAGGACAAAGACTTAGAAAGGAACATAAAGTCCTTTCATCTGGGGGTGTAAGAACTGTGACTTTTATTTTATGTTTGCAACATTACCATCATAAATGTAGTTAGGAAGGATATATTTCTGTAATTTTTTCCATTAAGGGTTCTATAATGTCTATATAATTAAAAAAAAAACAGGGGTGCCTGAGTGGCTCAGTCAGTTGAGCATCTTGACTTCACCTCAGGTTATGATCTCCCAGTTTGTGGGTTTGAGCCCCGAGTCGGGCTCTGTGCAGACAGCTCAGAGCCTGGAGACTGCTTCGGATTCTGTGTCTCTGTCTCTCTCTTGTCCCTCTGCTGCTTGCTTGCTCTCTCTCTCCCTCTCTCCCACACACAAATAAACAGTAAAAACATTTTTTAATAAAAAATAAAAAAACAAAATCCCCTTTTCAAAAAAAGGGAAACAAGTCCATGGTTCCAGAATACTTCTCAATGGAGGAGGGACATGTCTGTTGGAAACCACGCCAGGAGTATTTCCCACGGTGGCAGCAATCACCAAGAGACTACTACTGCTGAAGCATTAATTACATAGCTTCAGGAAACACTCGGAGCGAGGGAAACAGCATTATAATTAATGTTTTATTAGTGCCTTCAAACAGAGTTGTTGTTTATATCAACAATTCTTGTTATTAAAAAATATACATATATTCACCTTGATGGACTGGAGCATATAATTTATTAATAAACGACCTCCTAATCACCAAAATGTACAAGTCATCAAGCAGAGGTTAGTCTAATTAAAGAAACTGAAAAAAACAACAAAGCTGATTCTTACACTTTGTTAGCAAGACAAGTGTTTATTCTCTTACTTCTAAGAAAACACAGACACTAACTTGAGGGTTAGAAATCCTTTTGTAGGACAAAGTCTAGTCATCCAGCTTTACTGGTTAAATATTTAGGTCACTGTAGCACCCTGGGACATTTAAAAGTCCTGAACACAGGAAAGATCTTTTTCATTCTCATTTCTGAGATCACAAGAACTAAAATTAGCTCACACATGGAAATTAGCAATTTATTCGGTCAGCCTTTGTTGTTTGTTTAACACATCCAGCTTCACAAAACAACCTATTGTCAACAGGCCCATGTCCGATTTCCCCAGAATGACTCCTGCTCTGCTACTGAGGAATACAGTATTATCATTATATAATGATGGAGTTTGGAAGGATACATTCTGGGATCCACGGTTAAAATAACATCCTTCTAACACTGTAGAGACCGAACCTCATGTAACACAACAACAAAGGCTAAAGCCTCCCAACCTAATTTCTAACACTGGTTTCTATTCATTCGATCTTCACCAAGGGGTTAAAAACGTACAGTCATAAAGTATGACAAAACCTTCAATGCTAGGTCTCTGGTTTAAAAACAAATCAGTTCAGTGTCACATTCTAACCAAACTCAACTGACAGGGCTCAACTCAGTTGCATATCCCCATGGGGCTGGTTACTGTGAAAAAGTACAAACTAAAATCTCATTGCAAAGGTCAGACATGATTACAATAAGGCAGTGATGGATGCAGGGAAGAAAAACAGAAAGGGAGATGACACAAGCAATCCTAGTCACCTTATCAATTACACCATGCATAGCAATAAGGGTACCTATCATTTGTTAAGTGTCTATGTGTCACTTTACATTCATTTCACTAACCCTTTGGGGGCACCTGGGTGGCTCGGTTGGTTAAACATGATCACCAACCCTACAAGTACCAAAATATGTCCTTTCATGCGTGTGTTCTTTATTTTGTTTTAAACTTTTTTTTTGAGAGAGAGAGAGACAGACAGCATGAGCAGGGGAGGGTCAGAGAGAGGGAGACACAGAATCCAAAGACAAGCTCCAGGTTCTGAGCTAGCTGTCAGCACAGAGCCTGACGTGGGGCTCGAACCCACAAACCGTGAGATCATAACCTGAGCTGAAGCTGGATGCTTAGCCGACTGAGCCAGCCAGGTGCCCCTCCATGTGTTCTTTAGATGAGGAAATTCAGTCTCAGTAAAGTTAATTATCTAAAACCTTCAGAGCTGCTAAGTGACACCCTCAAGACTGGTCCTTAGGATGACTGACTCAGAAATCTCTCTCTCTCAATTCCACACACACCTGCTGAAGCGCTGAGCAAATGTGGGGTGCCTCACTGACTCAGTCAGTAACTCTTAATCTTGGGGTCATGAGTCGAGCTCTTCATGGGATGTAGAGATTACTTAAATACATAAAATTTTTAAAAGTGGGCATTCATGTTTATAGGTTAAAAAATTCAAAACAGGGGTGCCTGGGTGGCTCAGTCGGTTAAGCCTCCGACTTCAGCTCAGGCCAGATCTCACGTTCGTGGGTTCGAGCCCCGCGTCGGGCTCTGTGCTGACGGCTAGCTCAGAGCCTGGAGCCTGCTTCTGGTTCTGTGTCTCCTTCTCTCTCTGCACCCCCCTCCTCATGCTATGTCTCTCATTGTAATAAAATAAATAAAACATTAAGAAAAAATTTAAAAAAAATTTCAAAACAGAGGCACCTGGGTGGCTCAGTTGGTTAAGTGTCCAACTTCAGCTCAGGTCATGATCTTACGTTGGTGAGTTCAAGCCCCACATTGGGCTCACTGCTGTCAGCACAGAGCCTACTTCAGATCCTTTGTCCCTCTCTCTCTACCCCTCCCCCATTTGCACTCTCAAAAATAAAAAAATGTATTTTTCAAAAATTTCAAAACATACAATTAAATCAAATTTATTGATTATATTTAGACTCCTTATCAGCAGTACTTAAAGTTTTTTGGGTCAATGATCCTTTTTAAAAGTGAAGTTCTAAATTATAGGCTAAAGCTTTGAACCCTATCTCCTCAAGAAAAAAAATATACACAAGTTTTTTGGTTTAAGTAAGCTCTATGTCCAGCATGGGGCTTCACCTCATGACCCTGAGATCAATAGTCTAGAGATGAGCCAGAAGAATGTGCCCCCAACTCAAGGACTTTTATCTAATTGTTTCACAGCGTTTGTGAAAGCCCCTAAGGCCATTTCTCTGTTTATTTTTGTCTACTTGGTTAGAAATACAAGGAAAAGTGTCTCCAAATTATGTTAAACACTTTTTAATTTTTCCTTTTTTTTTTTTTAAAGAGAAAAACAGAGCGCATGGCTTGTGAATAGACAGGGGGAGGGAGAGGGAGGGGGAGAGAGGGAGGGAGGGAAAGAGAGAAAGAATGAGTACCTCCAGCAGGGTCCATGCTCAGCATGGAGTCCAAATTGGGGCTTAATCTCATGAACACTGGGATCGTGCCTTGAGCTGAAACGGCATTGGATGCTCAATTGACAGAGTCACCCAGGTGCCCCATGTTAAACATCTTTTCAATAAAAAAGATACTTCCGTGACATTTTTCAAACTGCTACAGTCTTCATTTTTTTAAACTTTTATCAAAAATAATTTTTAATGTGTATTTATTATTGAGAGAGAGAAAGAAAGAGAGAGAGAGAACGAGCAGGGGAGGAACAGAGAGGGAGACACAGAATCCAGAGCAGGCTCCAGGCTCTAAGCTGTCAGCACAGAGCCCAATGTGGAGCTTGAACCCATGAACCGTAAGATAATGACCTGAGGTGAAGTTGGACACTTAACCAACTGAGCCACCCGGGTAACACTCATTTTTTTAATCTTTTTTTTTTTTAACTTTCAATGAAAGTTATTGCTTTTATTAATATTAAGTAGTCCCTGTGTTCCAATTTGATGCTCTCTTGTCTTCGATTTTACTTTTTCTAATTTGGGGGAACTCTCATTTGCCTAGCAAATTTTTGCTCAGCCCTTTTTTTTCATTAATCCATAATTCAAGCAGGTCATTTGTGAGGTGGGTGGGGGAAGGCAAAGGAGGAGGGTGGAGTGGGGGTGGGCAATGGGTTAAACAGGTGATGCATAGGTAGCTTTTCTGCCCATGGGTCTGTCCCTTTGCTTTAATAAAATTACCTACTTGCACCAAAAAACAAAAACAAAAAACAGGTAATGGGTATTAAGGAAGGCACTTGTGATAAGGACCAGGTATGTGTATGTAAATGATAAATCACTAAATTCTACACCTGAAACTAATATTGCACTGTATGTTAACCAGCTGGAATTTAAATATAAACTCAGAGAAAAAATAAGTATGGTACTTGTAAATGGCACAGAGTGAGATGTCACAGAGGAATTACTCTTGTGTGTTCAATAAATATTTTTGAATGTCTATTACTTGCCAGACACCTTTAATCCATTCAGATATGCTGTAATAACAGATCTGTTTGGTTTGCTTTGAGCTGTATTTTTAAAAATACAAATCCTTTTTTTAAATTTTTAAAAATGTTTTATTTATTTTTGATACAGAGAGAGACAGAGCACAGGAGGGGGGAGGGGTAGAGAGAGAGGGAGACACAGACTGGGAAGCAGGCTCTAGGCTCTGAGTTGTCAGCACAGAGCCCGACGCAGGGCTTGAACCCACGAATATGAGATCATGACCTGAGCCAAAGTCAGAGGCTTAATCGACTGAGCCACCCAGGCGCTCCTAAAAATATAAATCTTAAGGCATCTTAAAATCCTCCTCTGGTTCCTCTGTGTCTAAGCAATCAACTTATTTTGCATGCGATGAAAGGCTCTTTGTGACCAGTTCTTTTTCCTCTCATCTTCCTACTCCCCAGCCTGCCATCCTATGTCCACTTCAGTCCCACCTACATGCAATTCTCCAAACTTTCCACACCTTTCACAAAATTTGGTTCTCTGTACTTGGAATTCTTTCCCCCTTCTTCTTTTTAATGTTTATTTCTTTTAGAGACAGCACAAATAGGGGAGGGACAGAGAGAGGGAGATACAGAATCCAAAGCAGGCTTTAGGCTCTGAGCTATCAGCACAGAGCCCGAAGTGGGGCTCAAACTCATGAACTCATGAGATCATGACCTGAGCTGAAGTTGGGACACTTAACCAACTGAGTCACCAAAGCACCCCTCTCTCCCCTTTCAATTGAATCTTCAGGACTCAGTTCAAAGACCCAGGGCCTGCACTACCACCATCCCATAATACCACTTTGTCCTGCTCTTCTGACTTCCATTTTCAACTGCCTACTAAATAACCCTATTTGAATATCCCACAGTCTTCTCAGATTGCATATAACCCAAACTGAAAATCTCCTCTCCCCCAAAATGAGCTCATTCCCCCTTGATCCTTAACTCAATAAACCAGGTACTACTACCTAGCCTCTTGCTAAATTAGAATCCCAAGCACCATACCAGGCTCACACTCCTTAATTTATACCATGTTCTGCTAATTCTATCCATGAATTTCTCTCAAATTCATCAGTGATTTCTATCCCTCCTGCCTCTACCTAAGTTAGGCCACCAATGTCTAAACTGGATTACTGAAACCATTTCCTACTTCCCTATACCTCCGATCTTAATTTCCCCTGCAACCCATCCTCCGCAAGGCTCCTAGCATTCTGTCTAAATACAATTCTGAACATGTTATTCCTCGGGGCACCTGGGTGGCTCAGTCAGTTGAGGTTGAGCGTCTCACTTCGGCTCAGGTCATGATCTCACAGTTCATGGGTTAGAGCTCCGCGTCGGGCTCTGTGCTGACAGCTTAGAGCCTGCAGCCTGCTTCTAATTCTGTGTGTCCCTCTCTCTCTGCCCTCCCCTGCTCATGATCTGTCTCTGTCTCTCAAAAATAAATAAAAGTTAAAAAAAAAATTTTTTTAATGACCATGGTATTCCTCTACTTTTAAACTCTAGTGGATAAGGATGGGGGGGGGGGTAACTCTGAAGATATAAGAACCCTCTACGCATGTCCTTAAAATAAATTCCAAACTCCTAAGTGGGTCTTATAAAGTACTACAAGCACAATCCTCTCCAGACTCATCTGTCCACTACATCGTAGGCACACTCCACTTTCCCAGTTCTCCTATGCGCAGTGCTCTGCACATACCTTTCCCTCTGCCTGTAACACTCTTCTTTCTGGCTAACTCCTAGTCATTCTTCAGCACAGCCATGACACCACTTCTGTTTCAAATCATTCTCTAAATCCCAAAGTCACAGTTGGGTCTCCCTTCTATGTGATTCCACCATACATCCCACAGATTCTGCCACCCCAAAAGCTTGACTATTTATTTGTCCACTTTCTCTACTAGTGTGAACTCCAAATGCGAAGTCACAGTTTTTCTTGTTTATTATGGCTTTCCAAGAATTTAGCACAAAATGGTTAATCAACAGACATTTGTTAAGTAATTAAGTTCAGTGATAGGAATACAGAGGAAATCAAGAATAAAAAAACTGTATCTATCCTAAAGCTACAGGGACAATTAAAACATGGACATATATATGGACATATATAACCACGAAATAAAGATTTAAGCACAATGGTAGAGAGGATCTAAACAAAGAGAAATACTAACTCAATCCCTCTAGGCCATCTCCGGAGTAAGATGCCAAAAATAATTGTTTAGAGCATGCAAAGAAAATACTAGAACTCTTAAATATATTTTTAATTTCTATTTGCATTATGTTGTCTAATGTGCTTAATACAGTAACACAATGGGTTGTACAAGCATTCATATATGGGGTGGTCCTCAACTTTTAACTGAGTAGACAAAAACACCTTAGAAACCATAGTTCTAGGGTATTTGATCTTTACCTTTGTGAATTGTGGAAGGGGGCCCAGGTTGCTTTCAGAATCTGATGGAAACTAAGAATTACCTCCCAGAAAAATGAGCATGAATGTACATATTTTTAAACTTGTATAGGATTTCTAGAGTATCTTGGCCCTCAGGTTAAGTCCTGCCCCTAGGGCTTCCATTTTTAAAGCCACAAGGAGACTTCTAGTAGAAAGATGTCATTAAAATGTCCGGGGGCTCTTTGATCCTATTATTCCTTACTTTCTCTTTTCTCCACAATCCTGCTCCTCATCCTCCCCACAGTTGAATCACCAACCTCTTCCCAAGAAGGCTTGGAACTTCTAGCCTATAACTCCTAGAGAGTTTAAGAATGCAGTGAAATATTCCCTTCTTAAAGGTATAACATACACATTAGTTATTCCCAAACCATCATCGTAATTTTGCTATTTCCCAAAGCATTCATATTATTATTTTCTTAATTTTTAAAAATAAAATTTTAAACAAATTTAACTTTAAATTTAATGACAACCTAAGTTTTAATGTCTATTTTCCTACGTACATCAAAATACACATACACTTAAAATAAGGACTCTAGACCCTCATCAATACCAAGTGCACAATCCCAAGGTTTCTGCACTTACTCTGAAATCTCTGTAGCCTAAGCAATAATTTGGACTTCAAGTTTTCTTAAAGCCAGAAAGAAACTTAAAAATATTTGGTTCTGAGGTGCCTGGGAGGCTCAGTCAGTTGGACCTCTGACTTCAGCTCAGGTCAGATCTCATGTTCATGGGTTCGGGCCCCACATCAGGCTCTGTGCTGACTGACAGCTAGCTCAGAGCCTGGAGCCTGCTTCCAGTTCTGTGTCTCCTTCTCTCTCTGCCCCTCCCCTTCTCATGTTCTGTCTCTCTCTGTATCAAAAATGAATAAAACAGGGGCGCCTGGGTGGCTCAGTCGGTTAAGCCTCCGACTTCGGCTCAGGTCAGATCTCACGTTCGTGGGTTCGAGCCCCACGTCGGGCTCTGTGCTTACAGCTAGCTCAGAGCCTGGAGCCTGCTTCTGGTTCTGTGTCTCCTCCTCTCTCTGACCCTCCCCCTCTCATGTTCTGTCTCTCTCTGTATCAAAAATAAATAAAAAACATTAAAAAAAAAAAAAGTCTGTTTCTAAAAAAAAAAAAAAAAAAGAATAAAACATTAAAAAAAAAAAGTATTTGGTTCAATCCTATAAAAAAAATAAAACCTAGACACATTAAGTGATTTGTCCAACAGCAGATAGGAAATTTAAGAAAAAGTCTAGGATTAGCATTCATGTATACTATCGGTGCAGTATGTGTTCCACTATACTTATGTCCATTCAGACTGCACTAGAATAACACGGTATCAAAAATTCTTCACCTGTTACCTACCTCACTCTTCCATTCAGATTTATCTGAACATGCTGCTTAAAATCTGGATATTTGGATGCCAAATACGCAAAGTCAGGAGGTTTGTCCTTGTATCTATTCCTTGCATGCATTGATTTACTCAGAGCCATCTTTAAAAAGAAAAAAAAAGGAAAAAAGTCAGTATATTTAATTTAAAAAAACCACTAATAGGAAAAAGCTGTGGTCGCCAAGTCAACAGTTATAGCCAACATATTTTTGCTAATCAACTGAGAAAGTAGAAGTTATATTTTTTTAATGTACACAACAAATAAACACATGAAAAGATGCTTAACATCACCATGAATCATTAGGAAATACAAATCAAAACCACAATACCATCTCATACCCATTAGAATGACTATTAAAAAAGAAAAAAAAGGGGCATCTGGGTGGCTCAGTTTGTGAGTTCAAGCCACCACCCTGCTGTGCCCCCTGCACCCCCGTGAGGGGTCTCTGCTGACAGCTTGGAGCCTGAAGCCAGCTTCAGATTCTGTGTCTCCCTCTCTCTCTGACCCTCCTCTGCTCACACACACTCTCTTAAAAAAAAATTTTTTTTTTAATTACAAAAAAAAGAAAATGGGGGCGCCTGGGTGGCTCAGTCGGTTAAGCGTCTGGCTTTGGCTCAGATCACAATCTCAAGGTTCATGGGTTGGAGCCCCGCGTTGGGCTCTGTGCCGACAGGTAGGTCAGTGCCTGGAGACTGGTTCAGATTCTGTGTCTCCCTCTCTCTCTGACCCTCCCCTGCTCATGCTGTATCTCTCTCTTTCTATAAAATAAATAAAAACAGTAAAAAAATAAAAAAAATAAAAATAAAAATGGTTAAAATTGTATATTTTATCACAGTTTGAAAAATGTACACGACATAGGATTTTTTTTCGAACCATGGGAAGAAACTATTCTTCTGAAAGCATCAAAGGAATAGAAGGCAGTATAAGCTACAGCCACGAAGTAATAGAGGTTAGTTTTTACAATATTCTTGTATGGACTGAATATTTGGTAGTACACCATAAAGTCACTAACGTTCCAAAATACACTTTCTATTTTACAAATTTGTCTTGTCATTCCTAGGTAGCCAAAACCATCAACTTTTTTTTCCTTTTTATAATCTGGAAGAAGACAAAATTGTTTGTTTTCATTTGGTTCTAGCTACCTAGGAGTGACAAGACTGCAACGTATGGTGTACGAGCCCGTACTCGAGGGCCTTACCTAGTTTTTCACCATCAGTTCATGTCACACCTTGCTCTTCTTTCTGTCCCTCCACTCTGGTCTTTACACAGTCTATTCCCTTTGTAATGTTCTTTCCTCCTCCTCTTCACCTAGTGAATTCCTACTTATCCTTTTTTTTTTAACTTTTTATTTCTTTCTGAGAGAGCGAGCACAGCCAGTGTGCAGCCAGCATCGGAGTGGGGCGGAGAGCGTGAGAATCCTAAGCAGTTTCCACACTGTCAGCGCAGAGCCTGATGTGAGGCTGCAATTCTCTAACCCAACCATGAGATCATGACCTGAGCGGAAATCAAGAGTCAGACACTTAAATAGACTGAGCCACCCAGGCGCCCCTCCTATTCATTCTTACCCTCACAGTTCAAACATCTCTTCTTCAGGAAAGTTTTTTCTTCCCTAATCTCCCTAGTTAAACCATATCCCCTATTATAAAGTCTCCTGGCAACAACCACCTTTCCTTTGTAGGCTTATTAGAGAAGTAACTTTATATAGCAATGGATCGAACACTCTATTTCAAGTTTTTGACAGCTTTCTACACTGAAAAAAAATTTTTTTTAATTTTTTACTTCAAGTATAATTTGCATACAGTGTTATATTAGTTTCAGCTGTATGATATATTGATTCAACAATTCTATATATTCCTTAGTGCTCATCAAAGTAAGTGTACTCTTAATCCCCTTTATTACACACACACACACACACACACACACACACACACACCTCCCCCTCTGGCAACCGCCAGTTTGTGGTTTGCATTTAAGAGTCTGATTTTAGGGAGGCACCTGGGTGGCTCAGTCTGTTAAGCATCCAAATATTTTTTTAAATGTTTATTTATTTTGAGAGGGAGAGACAGACAGACAGAGCAGGAGTGGAGGGTGAGAACAGAGAGACAGGGAGATACAGAATCCGAAGCAGGCTCCAGGCTCTGAGCTGTCAGCACAGAGCCCAATGTGAGGCTTGAACCCACAAACTGCGAGATCATGACCTGAGCTGGTATCTGTTGCTTAACCCACTGAGCCACCCCGGCGCCCCAAGAGTCCAACTCTTGATTTCAACTCAGGTCATCATCTCATGGGGTCGTGGGGACAGAGCCACAAGTCAGGCTCTGCACTGAGCTGAATGTGGAGCCTGCTTGGGATTCTCTCTGACCCTCCCCTGCAGATGTGCATGCTCTCTCCCTCAAAAATAGAGTCTGTTTTTTGTTCATCTCCCTTTTTTTCTGTTTCTTTAAATTCGACATGAACAAAACCATACAGTACTTGTCTTTCTTTGACTTATTTCACTTAGCATTATGTCATCTAGGTCCATCCATATTGTTGCAAATGGCAAGACTGCATTCTTTTTTTTTTAATGTTTTTATTTATTTTTGAGAGAGAGAGAGAGAGAGGGAGGGAGAGAAACATAGACTCTTAAGCAGGCTCCAGGCTCTGAGGCTGTTCGCACAGAGCCTGATGCAAGGCTGGAACTTGTGAACCACGATGAGACCATGACCTGAGCCCAAGTAGGACGCTTAACTAAGCTACCCAGGCACCCCAAGATTTCATTATTTTTAATGGATGAGTAATATTCCATCATGTATATATACACCCTTTAAAATATATATACTTTTTGGGGGCGCCTGGGTGGCTTAGTCGGTTAAGCGTCCGACTTCAACTCAGGTCATGATCTCAAAGTTTGTTGAGTTCAAGCCCGGCATTGGGCTCTGTGCTGACAGCTCAGATCTGGAGCCTGTTTCAGATTCTATGTCTCCCCTTCTCTCTGCTCCTCCCCTCCTCATGCTCGCTCTCTCTCTGTTTCTCAATAATAAATGTGATAAATAAACAAATAAAAACAAAAATATATACATTTAAAAATTTTTTAGTGTTTGTTTATTTTTGAGAAAAACATGTGCAAGCCAGGGGAGAAGCAGAGAAAGAGGGAGACACAGAATCCGAAGCAGGATCCAGGCTGTCAGCACAGGGCCCAACAGAGGGGCTCAAACCCATGAACCACAAGATCATGACCTGAGCCGAAGCCAGACATTTAACCAACTGAGCCAGGCGCCCCAACTTTCAAACCATTCTAGGCTTTTCCCTCAAAGTTCTTTAATTTACATTTGTCTGTCCTATCCCCCACCTCACCTCCCAGGCTGCAACTATGTCCATCTTATCTTTTACTCTATCCCCCAGCAACTGGCATACAATAAATATTTGTTGAGTGAATGAATAACTCAGAATTTAGGGGAATTAATAGTCACCTGAAAGTTTTTCAGCACACTAAGCTACTATCTTTTGCCTCTAACATTATCATAGAAACTCACTATATACAAGTTTTAATTTCCTAACATTAATATACCCTTACAGACTATCAAAAAAGAGGGGAGCATAAATCCAGGACAAGAACCAGTCCCCATTAAGAAGCTGACTTCAGCTGACTGAGCCAGCACTGGCTCAGTCAGTACAACATGTGACTCTTAATCTTGGGGTGGTAAATTCAAGCCCTATGTTGAGTGTAAAGATTACTTAAAAATAAAAATTTTAAAAAAAGGAAAATGTTTTCCATTCTTGTGATTCTGGCAAGCAACAAAAGAAAAGTACTCTAACAGTAATTTCGAGGGACACTGGTATGTAAGGCTCTGCAACACATTAAGATCCTAAAGACTACATACATGACATACTCTGAACATATATGGAGCAAATTAAGGTACACATATGGCAGATACAATTTATATCCTACATTAATCAACCTGTTTAATTAGGATACATACAGAAAGAATCAATAAAGTCACCTTTTTGCTAACCAACCTCCTAATGTAGGCGATGGGGTCTTAGCTAAATCTATCCTATTCTGGGGCACCTGGGTGGCTCAGTCGGTTAAGCCTCTGACTTCGGCTCAGGTCATGATCTCACGTTCGTGGGTTCAAGCTCCACATCCAGCTCTGTGCTGACAGCTCAGCGCCTGGAGCCTGCTTTACATTCTGTGTCTCCCTCTCTCTCTGCCCCTCCCCGCTCATGCTCTGTCTCTCTCTGTCTCAAAAATAAATAAAACATTAAAAAAAGAAAAATCTATCCTATCTTGAGTATCAACACTTACCTGGAATAAACAGGGTCATTTCCTGCTTCTCTCTAACTTTATCTTTCTCTTCCTGGCTCATTCTTATCTAGTCACTGGCCTCCTTGTTTTTTAATCAAATCTGGCACACTCCTGCCTCAGGGCTTTTGTACTTGGTCTGTATGGACTGTTCTTTCCCGAGAAATACGTACAAACAAGGTACCTCACCTTGCTCAGGGCTTTGATAAAACCTCGCCTTCTCACTGACGCCTTTCCCATTTTTTTAAAAAATTGTTTTTTAAAGTAAGTGCCATACCCAACATGGGGCCTGAATGAACCACCCCAAGATCAAAAGTAACGCCCTATTGACTGAGCTGATGCCTTTCCTTAGTGCAGTGAGTTAACTCCCTTAATAGTCTCAGTACTCTACACAGTACTGCAGACTTACACAGAACTTACCCATCTGATATTCCATATACAGCATTTACTTATTTGTTAAAATCTGCCCTACCAGCAAGCTTCATGAGGAAAAATATTTTGTCTATCTTGTTCACTGTGATATCCCTGCCCCTAAATTAGGGCCTGGGAGAAGAGGCACTACTCTTAAGTACCTGTTGACTGAATACACGGTGAAACTCTCCACTGTCCCAGAACACTGAAACACAGCACTCTCAATCTTTGTAAACAGTCCTCAATTGGACACTCAAAAAGGATCAGCCCTGCTTAGGCCTGGAGCTTTCTCTTGTGGGTTACAGAAAGCCAAAGTAGTACACCCTTGAAACTGAGGCTTCGCTTTTCTTTGATCTTTGCCAACTCCATGCTGTTTCCTTGGTTTCTCCTGACCTTCTTAATAATAACACTCTTAAACTGCCATTTATCTTAACAAAAAAGAGTCTAAATTCCGCGTCGAATTCTAATTTCCGCTTCGAACTTCGAAATTTCTTCTGCATAAATCTCTCCCAGTTCAAACCCAACCTCCGTTTTCTCTCTTCGCCTTCCTTCATAAATTCGACTTTTTTCTCTAGTTCCGCCATTGCCGGTTCTCCATCTCCTTCACTCCTCCCACACTTTCAACTTACCCACTCAGTCTTCCCGCCTCAGTTTCGGATCTCTCTAAACCTTCACAGCCCCTGGGATCTCTCTTACTTCAATCCTAGCCTCCATTCTATACGTCAACTCCTCCCATCCACCCCACCACCATTACCCCGCTGCACGTGCGCGCGCGCGCATCCACCCACCCAAGCCACTCACTCATGTGGGTCTGTGTCCCTAAACCAAAAGTCAGTACCTCACAGGTGCAGAGCCCGGGCGCGCGCGCGCGCGCACACACACACACACACACACACACACACACACACACACACACACCACCCCCCCCACACACAAAACCACCCACCCAGCGGGTCTGTCTCCCCAGGCCCGAAGTCAGAAACTCACCAGCCCAGAACCCGGGAATAAGGAACTCGGGCCGTACAGAGGTTAAATGACCTCGGCAGTCGCCCAAGAGATATTAAATGACTCACCTCTGAAGTCAACGTTTCTTCAAAAAGACCGGGCTGAAATAGGCCTCTAAAACCCTAGAATCTTAAAACCACCCGCAGAGCGAAGCTCCTAGAAACGCAGATGTTACGCTCCAAGCGCGCCGCCATGTTGGGCAGCCACTCAGCCTCGTGATTGGACGAAGTACTCTCGCGCGACCTGTAGCAGAGTCTGAAGAAAAAGAGAGAACTGCCGCGAGACCTGGAGTTTGCAGCTCCTGACACAAGGAAGGGGCGTGGTAGCAAGCGGAGTGTTTTGCGTAAGGGCACCTGCTTTAGAATTTGCTAGAGAACTTGTTTTTTGTTTGTTTGTTAAATGTATATACTTTAAAATGTATCTTTCTGGGTACCACTTCAGATTACTAAATCACTCTTTGAGGTTGGGTAGGAATATGAAAACGGCGGGTGGAGTGGACTTTAGGATTTGATGGCGAGCCGTTAACGTTTATTGTGCAGTAGGTCTCTCTTCATATGCTGCTTCATTTAATCACCACAGATAAACCAGTGGTATGAGAAGGAGTAATCTCATTTACAGCTTCAAAACTGGGGATCAGAAATATTAAGTCGTTTGTTCAACATCTCACACCTGGATGACATCAAGTCCACGTTCTTTGTTTCCTCACCTGCCACTTGAGCTGGAAGCTCTATTAAATGCTTTTCATTTTTCTTTTCAACTTGGTTATAGTAATTTTTACCCTCTGGTAAATAGAGTGGGCATTAGTCTCATTTCATAATGGAAACGAAAAGGTAAATCACTTTCAAAAGGTACACAACTAAAGCTAGAGCTAAAGTCATGGTCTGGGCCTTCAGCTAGTAACTTTCTCCATTAAAGCTTGCCTGGGTTCTAATAATTAATATGAAAGATTTTGGTGAAGTACTGCTGCAAAATTGAGAGATAGAGGGTAAGGAATGGAGACTTCAGCTTTATGCAGAACAAAGTGTACCAGCACCCAAGGAAAGGTGAGGAGGTGCTCTCGTTATCTATTGTGTATATTGTGTAACACATGTCACCCTAAAATATATAGCTTAAAACAACAGTTTTACTTGCTCACTGTTCTTCAGTATAGGCTGGAATTAGTCCAGCTATTCTTGTTCCGTTCTTGCTGTTGATGGTAGCATCAGCTGGTGGTTGGTTCAGCAGGAGTGACTGGGCCCCTCTCTCCCTGTAGTCTCAAATTCTCTCCCTCTGCATGTGACCTTTCCATATAATTTCTCCAGCAGAGTAGCCAAACTTCTTACATGTTAGCTCAGGGATCCCATAAGGGCAAAACTGTAAGCTTCTGGGCCTTCTTAAGGCTTAGGCCCAGAACTGGTACTTACTGGTACGTTCATTATTCACTAAATTCTATTTGGTAAAGCAGGTCAAATGGCCAGGCAGAGTCAAGAGGAGGGTATTCTGGAGTTCCAGGATAAATTCCAATATTGGGAGCCGCGGTTTGCTGAATCTACCAATGAACAGAATACCACAGAAAGTTTTCACTTTAGTTGGTGTTGACTTTGGTACTGGTTATTTTTAGAATATTTAGTGCTTGCTTCTGGAAAGGTAAAAGAGAAAATGGTTTGGGATGTATGACTGGTAGGGCTGTAAGTGGATTATATCTAAGATGCTGGTGAATTTCTCTATTGGCTCCAAACAGAGATCCAACTCCCCTGTGGGTCAAACCAGAGAGATCCTAGCTCTATCAGGTTTAAATCATGCCCCAACCACATACTAACCCCATGATGATGGACAGTTTACTTACGATATCCAATCCTGGGTGTGCTCAATATTGCAAAACAGGATAATAATCTCATATGGTTGTAGTGAGAATTAAATCAGATAATGCATATAAAGCAGCATAGTTTCAGGCACATAGTAAGCTATCATTATTACTAGTATTATTCCTTATAACTTCTTTGGTCGGTTTCCATTTTTTTTTAATTATTTCATAATGATAAAACATGTTCATTTTAGAAAATTTGTAAAAATTTTAAATAATACAGGAAAGTATGAGAAAGAAAGCAAGAAGTATCTGTTGGGAGCTGCAAAGATTCAGCTGCTTGGCCATTTGCTAGCCAGATATGTCACTCCCTGAGGGGAGTTGCAAAAATAGGCAGGGGAGTGCCACTCCCTGTCAGAGGAGAAGCCAGAAGAACAAAGATCAATTGCTTACCGGCAGGGTGGTATCGGCCCTTCGATGCTGTGCTAAAAACTTTAGTTTGTTTCCTTCTTTACCCTAGCCAAAATCCCTTGACCCTGTTTCCTAGCAACCGACCTAGGTCAGCTGCCTTGTTCTCCCGCCTAAAAAGCTTTATAAGATACGGTGTTTGCTGAATAAAAAAGGAAGAGGCTTGATCAGAAACCTTGTGTTGTGTCCTTACTCTCTGTGCTCCCCCTTCCTGCCCTTTCTCTCCCTCTCTCAGGATCAAGAACCTGCAAGGATTCACCGCCCAGCGGGCCAGAGTGGCCGGGGCAGGACAGGACAAGTATCTAAAATCTCACCACCTAGAGTCCATTACCAAAATTTGGTAACCTTGCTTCCAGACCTCTATGTTTTCATAAGGATATATAACTAAACATTTTTTATAGAAATACCATTATATGTATTTTTTCTCATGTATGATCTCAGAGTTTCAACTATCTCAGTTAATATAGTTCTATATCATCCTTTGTGATGCCTGCATAGGATTCCACGTTATGAACATGCCTCAGTTTTTTTAAACTATTTTCCCTATAGGTAGACATAGATTAGCCTGCTCTTATGGTACATTGATGAATATACCTCCTTCAAAAAAATTTTTTTACACTAAATGAAAATTGTCTAGAGACTCCACAAAATAGTAACAGATTCAACATCAGACTCCTATGGCTTATTTCTGACTTACTCTCAAATTCCCAAGAACTTAATCTCGTAAGAGAAGTCTGTCCAACATCAACCCTGTATCAGAGTTCAATTTAGTCTATTACATCCTTTGCTTTTTGCTGTCTCTTTGTAGTAGAAACCTGAGTCTGCACACTCAGTGGGTAATACTGCTAATTCTGAAATGTTACATGTTTGGTACTAGATCTGCTCTCAGCATCAGTCATCTCCTGGACTGAAGTCAACCCTTGAGGGCATCATACTGAACTCCAACTTTGCTGAACTTAACTATTTCAAAGAACTTGTTACTCTATCCTGCCACTCTCCTTTGGCTAGGGGCAGCCAGTCAACATCCACACATCTCTCTAACTTAATGTCTTCGGGAGTAGTGATTGAGTACTAATTCCTTCTACTCCAGAAGACCATGCCCTCCTTTTGCCAATGTATTCAGCTCCTTCTTAGGGTCCAAATTAATATATCAGAGATGATGACCACCTTAATTAAGTCGCAAAAGCTATGCCCTAATCCCCAAACAGTAACTGTTTTTCAGCCTACATTTACATAACTGAGAGAGCTACTTAAGTGATGCTTTATATTTAGGACACCATATTTTTCATTTTTGTAAATAATGCTAATTCTTTCAAGACTTGAAAAGTAAATTTCAAAAATTAATCGCTGGTAGAAAAACTGGATCTAGATGTACATCTGACTACTTCCTGTTCCAAGTGCCATAAAAGAGAATATATTAATTTAAAAACAATAAATTCCAAATAGGACTGAAAACCAGAAATAGCGCCATTGACAGACCAGAAAATTGGGGGATATTCTGAAAAACGAGGACATGGACAGGAATAACAACTAAACTGCCAAGAGGTTTTTATAGGGAAATGCAGATGATTTTGAAATATATCTGGAAAACAAAATGTGCAACAATAGCTAATAATAGTATTTTCCACTTGGAAAACTATACCACACATAAAAATAACCCCATATGGATAACAAACAAAACAATCATAAAAACAAAATCAACCATAGAAGTGTTAGAAGAAGGCAGAAGAATGTTTTTATAAAAAGAATAGAGAGGGTCTCCTAAAGACACAAAGCTCAAAAACCATAAAGGTTGCTAACTTTGGTTACATAAAAGTTTAAAAATTCAATATAATAAAAGATACTACAAATAATTGACAACAAACATAGAGAAAATATTTGCAATATGGATAACAAAAAGTTAATATCCAAGCTACATTCTCAAATAATGTCAAAACAGTAATCCAATGTTAAAATGAGCAATGGATATGAAAAAGAAATTCACAAAAGAGCATATATAGTTGACCTATGAAAATATATTAAAAATCTTCAAATGCATAAATAATCATACAAAGGCATAGTTAAATAACTGTAAGTACCACTTTTTAACACATCAGATTAATAAAAATTAAAAATACTGATAATTTCCAACTATGGCAAAGGTGAATGTGTTAGTTTTTGCTGTGTAACAAGTCATCCTAAAACTTAGTGGCTTAAAACAACAGGCATTAATTACTACTCACAATTCTTTATATCAGCTGAGTAGTTATTTGGGTTCAATGATATCTGCAGTTTTCTGGAGGTTAAGCTGAGGCTTGGATGATCTGAGATGACCTTACTCACGTGCCTGGCAGTTGGGAGGCTGGTTTGTCTAGGGTCAGGGTCAGGAAACTGCTGCCAGCGGGCCAAATCTGGCCACACCAATTTACTACATATGGTTTATGGAAACAGCAGAGTTGAGTAGTTGCAAGAGAGGCCATATAGCCCACAAAGCTGAACATATTTACCACGTGGCCCTATACAGAAAAAGGTTGCCAACCCCTGGTCTAGGAAGCCTAAGCTGGGAGTACTTGTCTCTGCTTCACATTGTTTCTCACCCTCCAGTAGCATAGACTGGGTTTATTCAGAGGGCAGCAACATTCCAAGACAGTGAGACAGTTGGCTACAAGAGCTCTTAAGGACTACGCCAACCTAAATGCAAGGAGTGGGGAAATAGACTTCGCCTCCGGGTAGAAGGAATAGCAAAGAATCTATGGCCAGTTGCAATTTATCATCGCTAACACAATTGCCTTTCTTTTTTAAGATTTTTTTATTTTTAAGTAATCTCTACACCCAAACTTACACCCCAAGATCAAGAGTCACTATCGACTGAACCAGCTAGGCACCCCTCTAAACTGCCTTTTGAAGGCTCATTTGGCAAAATACATATAAAAATCTGTAATGTCCAATCTGAGAATATCTGTGAAATGAAGAAACTGGTGCCAGTGACTGCTTCTGGAGGAAAGAACTAAGGACACAGGAATAGGAAAGAGACTTGCTTTTCAATAGGATTGATTTCGTACCTTTTGCATTTTGTACTAAGGGTATGTTGAAAAAATAAATACATGTGTACATATTCTTCTAACCAGCAATTCCATTTTTAAAAGATACGTACCAAAGAAATACATATTTACTGTGAGGTTAAAGTAGGTACAAAGATGTTCATTGTTACATTGTTTATGGAATGCTATGTAATTATTACAAATAAATCTATATCTACTGACATGAAAAATCTTCAATATGTAAAATAAGGACAAAGGAAATTGTGAAACAGTAGGGTTAGTTTGATACTATTTATATAAAGCAAAAACAAAATACATATTTCAATATGAAAATATAAACATATAGGGACACATAGATAGCTCAGTCGGTTGACTTTTTTTATATATTTTTTTTAATACTTATTTTTGAGAGACAGAGCTAGCAAGAGAGGGTCAGAGAGAGAGAGAGGGAGGTACAGAATCTGAAGCAGGCTCCAGGCTCTGAGCTGTCCACACAGAGCCCGACATGGGGCTCGAAACCACAAACCATGAGATCATGACCTGAGCCAAAGTCAGAAGCTTAACCAACTGAGCCACCAAGCAGCCTGACTGACTTTTGATTTCAGCTCAGGTCATGATTTCAGGGTCATGGGACCCAGCCCTGCATTGGGCTCCGTGCTAAATGTGCAACTTGCTTAAGACTCTCTTCCTCTGTCCCTTTCCCCTGCTTACTCTTTCTCTCTCTCTAAAATAAATAACATGAAAAAATTTTTTGAAAAAAGAAGATATAAGCATATAAAGGAAGCCATAGTAGAAGATTGGAAAGGAGAGGCGCCTGGGTGGCTCAGTTGGTAAAGGGCCGACTTTGGCTCAGGTCATGATCTCATGGCTTGTGGGTTTGAGCCCCACATCAGGCTCTGTGCTGACAGCTCAGAGCCTGGAGCCTGCTTTGGATTCTGTGTCTCTGACTCTCTCTCTCTGCACCTCCCCCTGTTCACTCTCTGTCTCTCAAAAAATGAATAAAGGTTAAAAATTTTTAAAAAAAAAGATTGGAAAGGAAAAACTAAACTTATAGTAGTGATTGAGTCACAGAAACTAAACTGGACTGTTAGAGATGAGACATAAGAGTTAAAATTTTTTTCCCTCCATCACTTAACTATTCTACAATGTTAATGAATTAAAATATATTTGTATAGTTTTCTTAATTTAAAAATTTTTTAATGTTTTTATTTATTTTTTTAGAGAGAGAGAGAGACAGCATGAGCAGGGGAAGGTCAGAGAGAGAGGGAGACATAGAATCGGAAGACAGGCTCCAGGCTCTGAGCTAGCTGTTAGCACAGTGCCTGATGGGGGGCTTGAACCTACGAACCATGAGATCATGACCTCAGCCAAAGTAGGACGCTTAACTGACTGATCCACCCAGGCACCCCTAGTATTTTAACGTTTTCTTTATGTAAGTGATCTCCACACCCTATGTGGGGCTCAAACTCATGACCCTAAGATCAAGAGTTGCACGTTCTTCTGACTGAGCCAGCCAGGTGCTCCTGTATTTGTATAATTTAAAAATAGATCTAGGAGCACCTGGGTGGCTCTGTTGGTTAAGCGTCTGACTTTTGATTTTGGCTCAGTTCATGGTCTCAGTTTGTGGATCCGAGCCCTGCATTGCGCTCTGCACTGACAGTATGGATCCTGCTTGAGATTCTCTCTCTCTCTTCCTCTCTCTCTGTCCCTCCACCTCTTTCACTCTCTTTCTCTCTCTCTCTCAAAACAAATAAATAAACTTAAAAAAATAAATCAATACCTTCTAAACAAAAAGTTGATCTAAAATAATAAAAATAAAAAGAAGAAGACAAATTTATGTTCATCAGAAAAACCACAGCTAGAAACTCACCGAAGACAACTCGGAGGGGAAGCAATGTTGGATACTATGAGATAAAAGAGATTTACTTACTTTTTAAAAAATAATTTACTTTTTTATTTTTAATGTTTATTTATTTTTGAGAGAGAGACAGACAGAGTGCAAGCGGCAGAGGGGCAGAGAGAGAGAGAGAGAGGGAGACACAGGATCCGAAGAAGGCGCCAGGCTCTGAGCTGTCAGCACAGAGCCCAACGTGGGACTGGAACCCATGAACTAGGAAATCATAACCCGAGCCAAAGTCCAACACAACCAACTGAGACAGCCAGGCGCTCCTGAGATGAAAGAGATTTAGAAGAGGGGAGCCTGGGTGGCCTAGTTGATTGAACATCTGACTCTTGATTTTGGCTCAAGTCATGATGCCAGGGTCTTGGGATCCCGCCCCCTGTTGGGCTCCACACTGAGGGTGGAGCCTGCTTAAGATTCTCTCAAACTCTATTTCTCTCTCTCACTCTCTCTCTCTCTTTCCATCCCTCTGCCCCTCTCCCCTGCTCGCATGCATGTGCTCCATCTTGCTCTTTCTCTCTCAAATAAAAAATAAAGAGATTTAGAAGACATATCTAGGGGTGCCCGGGGTAGCTCTGTTGGTTAAGCATCTGACTCTTGATTTCGGCTCAGGTCATGATCTCACACTTTGTGATATCTTTCCCCGAGTCAGGTTCTGTGCTGACAATGCAGAGCCTGCTTGGGATTCTCTCTTTCTCCTTTTCTCTGCCCCTCCCTCCCATGCACATGTTCTCTCTCTCTCTCTCTCTCTCTCAAAATAAATAAACTTTTTTTTTTCCAAAAGTCAAATTTTCTGGGGCACCTGGGTGGCTCAGTCGGTTGAGTGTCTGGCTTCGGCTCAGGTCATGATCTCACGGTTCATGGGTTCAAGCCCCACGTCGTGCTCTGTGCTGACAGCTAGCTCAGAGCCTGGAGCCTGTCTTCAGAGTCTGTGTCTCCCTCTGTCTTTGCCCCTCCCCTGCTCATGCTGTCTCTCTCTCTCTCTCTCTCTCAAAAATAAATAAAACATTTTTAAAAAGTCAAATTTTCCTTAAAAAAAATAAAAGTAGTATTGGGGCACCTGGGTGGCTCAGTGGGTTAAGCGTCCAACTTGGGCTCAGGTCATGATCTTGCAGTTTGTGAGTTCAAGCCCCACATCTGGCTCCGTGCTGACAACTCAGAGCCTGGATCCGCCTTCAGTTTCTGTGTCTCTCTGCCCCTCCCGTGCTCATGCTCTGTCTCTGTCTCTCAATAATAAATAAAAATGTTAAAAATAAATAAATAAAAGTGGTATTAACTTTGACCATGGTTAGGAAACAGATCTGGAACTTTTTCAATGTGCAAAACTACATGCATTAAACAACAACTTCCCTTTTCCTCCTCCCTCCAGACCTTGGTAGCCACCATTCTAATTTCTGTTTCTACGACTTTGACTATTTTAGATAGTTTACATAAGTAGAATCATACAGTGTTTGACTTTTTGTCACTAGCTTATCTCATTTGAATATAATTTTTAACCCATTAATTTGGATTGTTCTCTTGGTAATTTATGTAGTTCTCACATATGCTTCAGTTTATTTCTAGACTTGTTTTCTTGATCCGTTTGCCTATTTCCATACATGTACACATTTGTTTTAATCCTTGTAGCTTTCTATTTTCTTACTTTTCTCATATGTTTATGCTTCCAAATAAACTCTAGAACTATTTTGTTAAATTTTCTACAAAAATCCTTTTGGGTTTTTTTCCATTACATTAAATATACAGATCTATTTTGAGAAGATCCGCATCTTCACAATATTGACTCTTCCATTTGTTTTTTTTGTTTTGTTTTGTTTTGTTTTGTTTTAAGTAGACTTCATGCCCAGCGCAGAGCCCAGTGCAAGGTTTGAACTCACAACCCTAAGATCAAGACCTGAGCTGAGATCAAGAGTCACATGCTTAACTGACTGAGCCTCTCAGGTGCCCCTCTTCCATTTACATTTAATAAGACTTCATCCTAGCACACCAGACCGTCTGCAGCAGAGTCCCATCCTTCCTTTCTCAGCCATGTGTAGTCTCCTTCAAGTCAAAGTCACTATGATCAGGTTCCAAACACACCTCATGTGCTTTTCTGCCTCTCCTTCTCTGCTCAAGCTGGTCTCATCCTGAGATGTCCTTCTCTTCTCCTCCTCATAATTTCTACTGGCTACATCCTTTAAAAAATTTTTTTTATTGTTTATTTTTGACAGAGATATAGTGCAAGCGGGGAAGGGGCAGAGAGCAAGGGAAACACAGAACTGGAAGCAGGCTCCAGGCTGTGAGCTGTCAGTACAAAGCCCATTGCAGGGCTTGAACTCACGAACTGTGAGATCATGACCTGAGCTGAAGTCGGACGCTTAACTGACTGAGCCCCCCAGGCGCCGCTGGTCCACATCCCACACTGACTTTATGTCCCATCACAAATTGCCACATCACCCTAATACTTCATGATTCTCTCATCCAGATGTGACTTGAAATTCCATAAGGGTAAAATAAAGAAAAGTATGCCACTTCATTAAGGTGCCCAGCCTAATTTTCTCTCTGTTATTTGTGTTGTTCTCTTATTGGGCCACAATCAACAATTTTGCATTAGAGCACCAGGTTTCAGTGAAGGGGGCACATTAGAATCCAGGGAAAGCTTTTATTAAAGACCTATATGCTTTGATCCCATTTCAGGAAATTCTGACTTGGTAGGCCTGAGGTGGGGCTCTGACATCAATATATTGCATGTGTGTACTTAAAATTCTCCCCAGGTATGCTTTGAAACTCTGAACCACTGTTTTTAGCTAAACTTCATGAACTCCTGAATGTCATGTATATGTGGCTATTGTCCTACGGAGTTTTGGCTCCCTGAGTGCAAAGGCTGTGTCTCCTTTATCACCACATGCCTCCCTAGGTACATAGCCCACTAAAGGTTTGGTAAGTATACCTACATCGATCAAACCTGGACTGGCATTAAATGGCAATGTTGCTTTCCCTATTTTAGTATCCTTACAATTATGCCACCTCCTATTGGGCATAGTCATCAGCCCAGGACTCTCCCTTTGCACCCTGCCACCTGGATGCTTCAATGGGCAAAGGAAAAATGGAGAAATTCCAGCCCTACGGGTATCCATAGCTACAAGCCTGGTGGAGGAACTCCAGGAAGCCTGGACCCAGAAAGCAGGCAAGACTGGATTTTGCATTACATATAGCTGGGCTACTCCTCTGAATCTTGGTTTCCTTGTCTGTAAAACCAGAATAAGAGCAATAGCCACTTCTGCTTTCCAAGGATAGTGTGAAGCTCGGGGGGAAAAAAAAGCAATGAGTGTGTTTTCACATTGTTCACCAATATACACACAGAGGGTTACCAGCTGTTAGTACCAGAGATGCTACCACCGTCCTCCACTTCTGCTTCTAGAGTCCCGTGAGTGAGATCTGTGTCTCAAGAAACCGCTTTGTACTATCCAACCACCATCTACTGAGTGCCTATCATGTGGCAGGCAGTAGGGATACAGTGACCATAGAGCAGCCCTGCCTTCAAGGACCCCAGAGATCGACTGGAACCAAAGGGAGGGACACAGTGTGGATCCTTTGTCCACTGTTTAAAACGAAGAAAAAGTAACCTCGCACACAATTTCAGACTCGTGGAGAAGACAAGTGAGTAAACCAAGCACCGGGAACAGATGGGTTCCCGCGGAGCCCTGAGTGTTGCCTTCTAAGCGAAGGCAGCAGGACGCGGTCAGGAGTTGTTTCCAGGCGGCGTTTTCCGACGCCCCTCCGGTTGCTGAGACACCTACAGCATCCCGGGCCCCTCCGGGTCCCCAGCGCCCTCTGCACCCTCATGTCTCAGCACCCTCCGACCTCCACGCCCCCACGGCCCTCGAAGGCCCAGATTCCCGCCTCCTCCGGCCTCCGTGCCGCCGGCGCCCCGCTCCGGCCTCTGGTCTTGGATCCCCGCCCGGACCCCCAGGCCCGCCCCGAAGTCCGCGTTGGGCAGCCCCGCGGGTCGCGCTGCGCTGGGCGAAGCCGGCTGGTGCGCCCC
>NC_043716.1:13059169-13188679 GCF_006229205.1 Suricata suricatta | reverse complement strand
CTGGCAGGGTCGGCGGGCGGGCAGGCCGCGCTAGGGAGGCGAGCTAATGCGCAGGAAGGCCCTGGAACCGGGTCTGCCGCGGAGGAGACGCTCAATACATGTTAGACAGTACTGCTTTTTTTCTGAAATCCTCTCCTGCCTGCTCTCCTCCATAATGCTTAATGAAACTGCTCATTTTGGAAGCAGAACGTTCCCCCAAAATAGATGATCTGAGGATTTCCTATGGGCCTGGTACTGTGCCTGGGGTTTTAAAAACGTTATCTCTTCTGATTTTCACAAGCGCCGGATAAGATAGGGACTGCGAGGAAACTAAAATTTAGATTAAGAATTAATTCTAGGGGCGCGTGGGTGGCTCAGTCAGGTGTTGGACGGCAACTCAGGTCATGATCTCACCCTGTGAGTTCGAGCCCCGCCATCTCCCATCGGGCTCTGTGCTGCCAGCTCAGAGCCTGGAGCCTGCTTAGGAATCTCTGTGTGTCTCCTCTCTGCCCATCCACCATGCATGCTGTGTCTCTCTGTCTCTCTCCCTCTCTCAAAAATAAATTTAGATTAAAAAAGGAAGAAAAAAATTAATTCTTCTTAAGGTCTGGCAGCAAGTCAGTGGAGGAACCAGAACACTAACCCCAACTGTCTGGCTCTCGGACACCTATTTCCCACTACAATGTACTGTCTTCCCCAGCGCCTCTGCAGGTCCCATGTGCAGGCGTCTTAGGGCCAAGTGGATCTTAGGCCCTGGTAGAGTGGAGGGAAAATATGTACATTGTGTGGTTGTGTTAAAAACAAAACAAAACAAAACACTTTCAACTCAAAATAAATCTCTTTTATTGTTTAAGGGAGCTTGAATTGGGTGTTCTGTTACAACCAAATGTATCTTTATAGAGACAAAATTTACATGACATAAAATTCACCATTTGATCATTTTAAAGTGTACAGTTTGGTGGTTTTTCATCTATTCATAATGTTGGACAACCATCAGCAGAATATTTTTTCTCCCCCCCAAAAGAAACTCCATACCCGTTAAGCACTCACTCCCCTTCTCCCCTTCCACTAGCCCTAGGGAAGCACTAATCTCATTTCTGCTTCTACGGATTTGCCTCTTCTGAACATTTCATATAAATGGAGTCATACAATATATGACCTTTTGTAACTGGCTTCTTTCACTTTCATGTGGTAGCATGTATCAGTACTTCCTTTTTTATGGCTGAATCATATTCTATATGGATATGTCACATTTTTCTTATCCATTCATTAGCTTACGGACATTTACCATTTTTTGGGCTGTTGTAAATAAAGCTGAATGGGTCCTGTATAAATTTTTGCTTGAAGGCCTGTTTGCAAGTCTCCAGGACATTCCTAGCAGTGGAGATGTTAGCTCATGGCGTAACTCTATGTTTAACTTTTTTTTTTATGTTTAACTTTTTAAAGTTAATGGCTGCATCGCTTTACTTTCAGTCAGCAGTGTATGAGTATTCCAAATGTTATTATGAAAATAATGAGTGTGCATAGTTTAAAAAAATATTGCTACCAGGCTAACGGCAAAATACAACAGTGTTTACCCAATCCCTTGTCTCATTCCCAAGAGGCCAACACTTCCAACTCTTTTAACTGTTCCTTTGCCTCCTGTTTCTCCATATTTTAAAATAATATGCACATGCCACAGTTTCACAGTTTACCCATTTTAAACTTTTTAGTGACTTATAGTACTCTATATTTTCTTCCTTCTGCAACTTTTTGGTTTTCCTGAAATGACCAGTTTCTATATTTTCATTTGCTTAGTTTTCTGTTCCTGTCTCTATTTCACAGCTTTTCCCCCCAACACTCCAAAAAAGTCTGTCACATGACTGTCAATAATTTTGCTCAGACACAGTTTGAAGCCTTTGTTGGTTCCATTTGCATTGTTGACTGGGGCATTTATCCCTCAGCCCCCTGCTCCTGCCCCAGTTTGGATTAGCCTTGCCCACCTAGGGCCTGAACACACCCGGGCCCTGCTGGACCAACCTTTACCAATGTCCTGGATTGGAGCTCCAGCTGCCAGGGTCCATAGCTTTGTCATTCATGTTGCACATCCTCATTTTGCTAAAATGCAGCCTCCAGAGCTACCCTAAGACTGTTTGGGAAATTAAATATCGGAGCCCTTGTGTGTCTCAGAAGTCTTTTCTTTACCATTACACATGCAAAGCAGTTTAGAATAGATATAAAAATCATTTTTTTCCTGATTATTTTGGATTTTCTTTTTTTATGTTTAAGCAATCTCTATGCCAGCATGGGGCTCTAACTCACAACCCTGAGATCAAGAGTTGCATGCTCTACCAACTATGCCAGGCACTGCCATTGTTTCGAAAGCAAAGTTTCAGGGTCTTCTACTATCCAATGCCTCTGGTGGGAGCCTAATGCCACTCTGATTTCTTATCTTTCTTTGACCTGTGTTTCCTTTATTTTCTTTGGAAGCTTTTCAGATCTTCTCTTCATTCTTGGTGTTCTGAAATAAAAATTAATAATAAAATACTAAATAAATAATAAAAATTAACAAAAACTTATCTGTGGTGAGGACAAAGACCTGCATCATTAAGCAAAATCATTAAACAAGAGTTTGTTGTGCCTTTTGGCAAACTCTCTCAATCTAGAATCTTAAGCTATAGGAAAATTTCCTGTAGTGTCTCCTTTGATAATTTATGTTTTTTTTTTTAATTTATTATTGAGACAGAGAGAAACAGAGCATGAGTGGGGGAGGGGCAGAGAAAGAGGGAGATACAGAATCTGAAGCAGGCTCCAGGCTCGGAGCTAGCTGTCAGCACAGAGCCAATGAAGGGCTTGAACCCACGAACCGTGAGATCATGACCTGAGCCAAAGTTGGATGCTCTACCGACTGAGCTACCCAGGTGCCCCTCCTTTGATAATTTAAAGAAATTCTTGTTACAGGGCTTGTGGGATAGTCTAAACCAACCCCTTTATAAATATACAGCAAATTCTTCTGAATGTTTCTGTGTTTTGTGTTTTGTTGTGTTTTTCCGATTATAAAGATAAACGTACCTTATGTAGAAAACTCAAAACTGGAAGCTATAAAATTTAACATGCTTTTTAAAGATTTGATGAAAGTGGAAATGCAATAGTAAAAACATAAACTCACTTAAAATTTTTTTAATGTTTATTTTATTTTTGAGAGAGAGACAGAGCAAGAGTCGGGGAGAGAGAGGGAGACACAGGATCAGAAGCAGGCTCTGGGCTCTCAAGTGTCTGCACAGAGACAGACTTAGGGCTCGAATTCACAAACCGTGCGATCATGACCTGAGCTGAGGTCGGCCGCTTAAGCGACTGAGCCACTCAGGCGCCCCATAAAGTCACTTTTAATAGTTGCATAGCATTTCATCGAAAAGCTGTGCCATTATGAATTTGAGCAGGCCTCCACTGGCAGGAGAGATGTTCGGTTTCTCTTTCCTGTGAATGGTGCTGGGGCGCACGTCTTGTACACACAGATGCTTCACTTAAAGTGGTCTCCTTGTCTCTGCTGCCCTGAGGGACTGGGGAGGTGGGGAAGGGTCTTGGGAAGATGAGGTTCAACTTGGCCCTCAAGCAGGAGCTGTTGGGAGAGTGTCTGAACCTGCCCACAGATGACCTGCGCCTGACCTCCCTAACCGCAGTGCTCAGAGCAGCAGTTCCCAAACCTCAGTGCGCACACGGATCATCTAAGGAACTTGGCTCCTCAACTGCACCTCAGAGAGTCTTATTCAGTCTGAAGAGAGTTCTGAGAATTTTCATTTTAAACCACACTGATGTAGATGGCTGCTGGGCCACTCTTGGAGAAATACTGACAGAGAGGGTCGGCGGGGGGGGAGGTAAGGAGAGGTAAATCATGTTCATTGAGATACAGGAGGGGCTGTAGGGGCTGATAGAGAGGAAAATGAGTTAAGCATCTTCAGTCACCCCTGGAGACCTGGCTCCAGTGTGCTTCGGGTTAAGGCAGAACTAACTTCACCAGCTGGCCTTTGTTCTCCTAAAGGATCCAGTGATTCGGAGAGTCACGTAGACAGACCCCAAGTCCTCTAGTCTATCCCTAAAATTCCACTTCCTCCCCTCCCTTGTGGTCAGTGTTATTCAGTTAAGAATACAAGGGTACCTAGAAATATCTCCGCATGTCCACCCCTCCCCCCACCCCAGCTGGGAAAGGTGGGAGCCACCCCAGGTCATCAGCAGGGTCAACCGAGGTTAGGGATACATCTGGAAAGTGGGAGAACAACACCAAGCCTCGGCGAGGGTGTCGTGTAACAACAACGCTCAGAAGTGGACCGTAGACAGTCCAACCACGCTGAAAAACCGTTTGACTCAGTAATTCCACTCCAGGGTGTATAGCCCAGAGGAACTCTTGCACTTGGCCGCAGGAAACATAAACATCCAGGATGTTTTTAGCAGCATTGTTGAAAACAGCAAAAAACTAAAAAGAATCCAAATGCCCCTGGATAAAAGAATAGCTAAATTCACTGTAGTGTATTCACACGATGGGATACTGTACATAGTACAAATGAACAAACTGTATACACATCAGCACGGATGAATTTCAGAACAATAATATGTGAAAAAGTAAGTCAAATAATAAATACATCCCTCTTAAATTAAAAATAAAACTAGGAGCGCCTGAGTAGCTCAGTCAGTTGAGTGATTGTTGATTTTGGCTCAGGTCATGATCCCACCTGGCTCTGTGCTGACAGTGCAGAGCCTGCTTGGGATTCTCTCTCTTTCCTTCTCTCTGTGCCCCTCCCTTGCTCGAGAATGCATGCTCTTTCTCTCTCTCTCTCTCTCTCTCTCTCTCTCTCTCTCTCTCCCTGTGTCCCTCTCTCTCAAAATAAAATAAAATAAACAAAAAATAAAAATAAACCGGGGCACTTGAGTGGCTCAGTCTTAAGGTTAAGCTTCTGACTTCAGCTCAGGTAGGCTTCTGACTTTAGCTCAGGTCATGATCTCAAGGTTCCTGAGTTCTCCCCAGTTCCTGAGTTCAAGCCTGGTATTGGGCTCTGTGCTAACAGCTCAGAGCCTGGAGCCTGCTTCCAGTTCTGTGTCTCCTTCTCTCTCTGCCCTTCCCCCTTTCATGCTCTGTCTCTCTCTGTATCAAAAATAAATAAAACATTAAAAAAATTACAAAAAAAGAAACATTTCAAAAGATATTTATATTGCTTGGAGATTTGTGTGTGGAAAAAAAATAGAAAGAAAAGTAAAATACTGTGGGACAAATTCAGAATGGTGGTCACCCTGGGTCAGTGTTCTAGTTCTTAAGGAGGGTGGTGGGCTCACAGGTGTTTGTTATTATTATGCATATGACTGTATATGTATATAACATTCTTTTGCCTATATCGAATATTTTAAACTATAAAAAATAGATTGAAATTTGAAATCCCCTGGCCACTACTGTGGTCTCTCAAAGTTATTTATCCTAAGTACCCACCCCATCTCTCCTCCAACAGGCACTATGGACCAGGAAGTAAGATATCAAGCCTGAAGAGGCCAGTACGAGCTTGCAGAAATCCACCTCCATCTCACCATTCAGAGCTCTTCACCTCTTCCGCCTCATCCCTGTCTGTTTCTCATAGACTATACCTGTCATTAAATAATGGCCTCTTTTCCCAGCTAAGCTGATTGCATATTTAGCTAGTATGGCATTTTTCTGTGACAGCCATAGTATTGTGCTTGGGACATGTTTTCTGAGCAAGCAAAACATCGTAGCGCTTACTTTTTCTTATCTTAATGCATCCCTAGCACCCACTCTTTTCCATTCACCAGTCTCACATCTGGCTGAGTCATCAAGCTTCCTTTTGCATCTCTGGTGAGGAGCCTCTTCAGCTCCCTTCCTCACGGCCTCTGAGCTCAGCAGCAGGCCTTGGGCTCTCCTGGACCTTAAAGGTTCTCTTTCCACCACATTTCCTAA
The DNA here is from genome assembly GCF_006229205.1 of Suricata suricatta. Classification (NCBI taxonomy): domain Eukaryota; kingdom Metazoa; phylum Chordata; class Mammalia; order Carnivora; family Herpestidae; genus Suricata; species Suricata suricatta. Next base: position 13,182,765 of record NC_043716.1, on the reverse strand, counting down.
TTCAAAGACCACTGAACCTTTGGAAGAAGGACAGAGCTCCCGAGGCGAGGCGAGGTTTTTCCTTTGACCAATGCGGTTGAATGGATTAGGAATTCTAAATGGGGGGGGGTCCAATCCCCCACTTCCTCTCCTGACTGTGTGACTTGGGGCGGGTGCCTCATTCCCATGGAGCCTACGGTTTGCCTAAGAGTTGGAGAATATTGTCTTTTGGGATGTTGATAATGTGCAAGGACCACTAAGAGGTGGAAAGGAACTTAAAGTTCATCTACTTTAACCCACTTGTCTTAAAGAAAAACTAAGGGTAGGGTGGGGAGGAGACCTGGATGGGCTAGGGATGATTTCATGGAAGATGTTAGAGTAGAAGCCAGGCCTGCTGTCTTTCCTTTACCGTGACTCTCCGTGGCTTGCTGAGGCATAGAGGTGAGGGAGGAGGACAAACAGCCTCTTAACTTAGTCCTGTCCCAACTCCATCCAACGCCAAGACGCTCAACTCTTAGAAGATGTTGCTTTTGAAACTGCTAATGAGGCCGACGTGACCTGGGGGTGGAAGGAGCCTGTCTCACCTATCAGCAGGTCCGTTGCATAATCTGGCAAGCTGAGACCTGAGGCTCTTCCCACGTGAGGCACAGCTGTAGAGAGGAAAGGTCAGGGTGCAGAGAATAATAAAAAGTCGGGCACTACCCATACCTCTCTCTCTCTCAGACCCTACCCGCTCTCCAACGCACGGGCTGGGGTTCATTGAGGGTAAGAGAGGCCCAAGGAGGGGATGCAGGGGTGGAGAAGCAAGGTCTCTGCACGAATTTAAGGGGCAGGGCTAGTCCTCCTCCTCACCATCAAAGGGGTCTTCCATTTTGGGAAGAGAATTTCTGGACAAGGTAGAAAGGAGGAGAAAGAAGCTTGTGGCTTGCTCCTTCATTCAGATCGTGGGGTGAGAGTTCATCTATGAAATGGAGGAATGGGAGAAGGTGAGACAGAGAGCTGAGTTGGCACATGAGGCTACCAGCGTAGAGTGTAATGGAGGCAGTGGAGACTGACTCAGTGTGAAGATGTCTGGAGTCCCAGTTTGGTCCCTTGACCTATGAGGCAGCAAATGAAGAGGCCAGGACCACACATGACCTCTCACAGCCTTGACACACAGACTGCCAGATCTCAGCCTCCATCTGAAACACAGCCATTACTCAGGAATTCCGTCAAAGGCCCCTGAGCAATCCAGTTAGACTTAAAAAATTATTTAATGCTCATATATGAGACCACATGACTGTAATACAACAGGGAATTTTTTTTTATTTAACACCGCAATATATACAGCAAGTCTGGGCTAGATCTCATGATCTGAACACAGGTATTTCATCTTTTCCATGCTGTTTATGTCTACAATGGACAGAAGTCCTGTAATTGAGGCCATGCCTTTCAGTCACTAGAGGAGCCTTTGCAACTGCCACAAACGTCAGCCCTCAAACTGAGTTGTATAAGAAAGAGAGCTTAGTTGAGGTTTTTTTGGGGAGATGTCCCGTGAATTATATAGTGTTTTGGGAGGTTTTTTGGTTGGGGCCCCCATCAGGCTTGCAAGCATAGTCCCCACAGGTCATAGTGGTTCCGTCAGCTGTTTCCATTCCCAACAGGGCGACATGGGACTCTGTCTCCGGGTGCAGAGTGCAGCCACGTGCTCCCAGAGGAATCACAGCCTCTCAGCTCTATGCTCCTTCTTTCCTTCTTTCCATTAGCCTTGGCGGAAATACAGATGTAGGATTAGCAAAATATTTTACAAACAGGCCTCTGACATAATAAGGTATGGATTTTTTTAAAAAGTACATTAAATACAAAGGTCTAGTGATGGATATAATAACTTTATACTTTTGAAACAGTGATAAATATAAACAATATTTGAACATATTGCAGCAACCATAAATAGGATCTGAAAATAGCTGATTCCTGCTGATGACAAATGTACAGGTACCGCTGCACAGCACTGGTTTATCGCCTGTATGCATAATAGAAGGAAATACTACATTTCAGATACACGTTAGGGAAAATAAAGATGTAATTTTTTTCCCACCCAAGTCCAAGGGTCCCAGGCCATAAGAAACCCTTGTCAGAAGAAATCCATCTCTTCTCAATCCCTATTTCTTCAACAGAAGCCAGGAACAATTTCTTAGACTAGTAGCACAAAGACCTATTATCTGCTTGAATGAAGAGAAGAGTCAGTGCATAAGTTAATATTTCAGGAAAACTTTCCCATCTTATCTTCATTGGGGTTTATTTTCTCCCAGTTTACATACAATCCTATTATGCCTGATAATCCCTTTTCTTAACTCACAAAAAAATAGAAGCAGTACATTAGAAAAAGGGCTTGTAGAGACACCTGAGTGGCTCAGTCAGCTGAGCGTCTGACTTGCGCTCAGGTCATGACCTCACAGTTCGTGGGATTGAGCCCCACGTTGGAACCTGCTCAGGATTCTCTCTCTGCCTCTCTATCTGCCCCTCCCTTATTCACACATACACACACTCTCTCAAAATAAATAAGTAAAACTTCAAAAAAATAAAATAAATAAACATTTTCTCTTCTCTTCCTTGAGCAGTTGTACCCGGGGTTTAGCAATTAGTCCTTTCCAAACACTAACATTTGTCTTTATTAATATTCCCTGTTGTATATTTGCCTTCTGCTCTTAATAATTGCTTCTTCCATTTTCTTTGGGTTTAATCTGTCTTTTAAAAATACTTCTTGGGGTATCTAGGTGGCTCAGTCAGTTGACTCTTGACTTTGGTTCAGGTCATGATCCTAGGGTTGAGGGATCGAGCCTTGTGTCCAGCTCTGTGCTGAGCATGGAGTCTGCTTAAGATTCTCCCCCCGCTGCCTCTCTCCCATGTTCACACACTCTTTTTTAAAAATTAAATAAACACATGAATAAATAAATAAGAAAAGAGAAAAAAAGAAAAATGCTTCTTGACATGACTGCTTCAAACATTGATTCTTAGCCTGTCTTCCTCTCTAATATTGTACTCAGTCTGTACACTTTCTGTTAGCACAGTTACATCCCACAAGCTTTGGGATGTCATATTTATGTTACCATTTAATTGAAATTATTTCTTATTTTCATTGGGGGCTCTTCTTTGACCTATAGATTGTTTAGAAGTGTATTTAAAAATATTTAAGCATACAGAGATTTCCTAGTTAAACTTTCTGTTATTCATTTTGAATTTAATTACATTGTGGTCAGTGAAAATACTCTTAGTTATTTAAATATTTTAAAATTGTTGATACAAATATTGATACCTTATTTAATTTGGTAAGTGTTTCGTCTGCCTAATATGTACTAATTTGTATTCTCTAATTGTTGAGTATTCTACATGTGTTAAAGAAAGCAAGTTTTTTCATTGGTTTTTGAAATCTTTTATAACTTTTATATATCAATTTCTCATTTGCTTGTTCTTTAGTTACTAAAAGGAGTGTATTAAAACTTCCAATTATGAGTGCAGATTCATCAATTTTCACTTTTCGGTGCATTAATTTTTGCTTGCTGTAATTTGAGACTATGGTATTAAGAGCATGGAAATTTAGAATTGTTATATTGTCCAGATAGTTGAATATTTCATTATTATGAAACATTCTTATTTATCTTCAGTGATGCTTTTTACGTTAAAGTCTACTTTCTCTGATAGTAAGATAGCTACACCAGGTTTTATGGTTATTATTAGCATTTGCCTGGCGTATCTCTTTTATTTGAAGTGCACAACTTCAGTTCCTTTTTAAACATTAAAGTAACTATGTGATCCAATTAGTAAGTTAAAAATAGATAACAATTAAAGACATTTTCCCATTTTTTATTTTTTCTCTCTCTTTTTAAAAAATGTTTATTTAGGGGCATCTGGGTGGCTCAGTCTTGGCCTAAGCCTCCAACTTCACTTCAGGTTACAAGCTCGCAGTTCGCAAGTTTGAGCCCCACGATGGGCGCTGTGCTGACAGCTCAGAGCCTAGAGCCCGCTTTGGATTCTGTCTCTCTCGCTCTCTGTCCCTCTCCTGCTCCTGCTCTGGACAGAAACCATATGTTTGCACTCATAGGTATAACAGGAAAACAGGAGAGACCTAATGGAGAACCAGGGGGAGCGGAGGAGGGACAGAGAGTTGGGGAGAGAGAGGGATACAAAACTTGAGAGACTATTGAATGCTGAAAATGAACTGAGAGTTGAAGGGGAAGGGGGAGGGGGGAAAAGAGGTGGTGGTGATGGAGGAGGGCACTTGTGGGGAAGAGCACTGGGTGTTGTATGGAAACCAATTTTACAATAAAATATTATGGAAAAATAAATAAATAACCATTAAAAAATAAAAAATACAATAAAACGTTTATTTATTTTGGGAGAGAGAGAGAGAGAGGGCACGAGCCCACAAGCAGGGGAGGGAAAAAGAGAGAATCCCAAGAGGCTCCTGGAGCACACTCAGCTCAGAGCCTAATGCTGGGCTTGTGTGTGACCTGAGCTCAAATCAAGAGTCTGATGTTTAACCTACTGAGTCACCCAGGCACCCCTCCCATTTTTAATTTTTAGTGGTCCATTCACCAGTTAGCTTTGCTTTCTTTGCTTGCTTGCTTGCTTGCTTGCTTGCTCGCTTCCTTTCTTTTTCTTTTTCTTTTTGTGTGTGTGTGTGTGTGTGTGTTTTTTAAACTTATTTTTGAAAGACAGAGAGAGACAGCAAGAGCAGGGGAGTGTCAGAGAGAGAGGGAGACACAGAATCGGAAGCAGGCTCCAGGCTCTGAGCTAGCTGTCAGCACAGAGCCCGACGTGGGGCCCGAACCCACGAACCATGAGATCATGACCTGAGCAGAAGTCGGACGCTCAACCGGCTGAGCCACCCAGGTGCCCCCGTTCCTTTCTTTTTTAAAGTCTTATTTTTAAGTAATCTCTATACCCAACATGGGGCTCAAACTCAAGACCTCAAGATCAAGAGTTACACACTCAGCAGCACATTATTTACTATTTGATTTGAATAAAAATTAAAAATACTGTTTAAAAAAAGAGTCACACTCCACTAACTGAGCCAGCTAGGTGCTCCTGCTTTTCTTCTTTTAAAATTTTTCTATTCTCAGGTACTTGGGTGGATCAGTCAGTTGAGCAACCAACAGTTGATCTCAGGGTCATAGGTTTGAGCCCAGCATTGGGTTCCATTCTGGGCATGAGCCTACTTAAAAAAAAAATAAAAATTTTTCTATCTTTTATTTTTAATTGCAGTAAAATACACATAATATAGAATGTAGCATCTTAACCATTTTTTTAAATTTTTTAATGTTTTATTTATTTTTGATACAGAGAGAGACAGAGCATGAGAAGGGGAGGGGCAGAGAGAGACACCCACAGAATCAGAAGTAGGCTCCAGGCTCTGAGCTTAGCAGCACAGAGCCTGACATGGGGCTCGAACCCACAAATGTGAGATCATGACCTCAGCCGAAGTCGGAGGCTTAACCGACTGAGCCACCCAGGCGCCCCATCTTAACCATTTTTTACCTTTGTTTCATCACCTTTATTTTTTAATTTATATATATATTAATTTTAAAAAGTTTTTTATTTGAGAGAGAGAGTGAGCTTGAGCAGGGGAGAGGGGCAGAGGGAGAGAAAGAAAAGCCCAAGCAGGGTCCATGCTCAATGTGGAGTCCAATGCAGGGCTGGATCCCACACTCTTGGATTTTGACCTGAGCTGAAGTCAAGAGTCAGACATTCAGCCAACTGAGCTTCCCAGGCACCTAATACATGTATATATATTAGCTATGTATAGCTGTATAACTATATGTATTAATATATATATATAAACTAGAGGCTTATATATTATATGCTATATTATATATTATTTTAATTTTTTAAAAGTTTATTTACTTACGTTGAGAAAGAGAGAGAGAGCATGTGGACAAGAGAGAAGGTGAGACAGAATCCTAAGCAGGCTCAGTGCCATCACTGCACAGCCTGATGCGCTGGGACTCACGAACCCCAAAATCATGACTGAACTGAGATCAAGAGTCAGATATTTAACTGGCTGCGCCACCCAGGCTCCCCTCTATATTTTTTTAAATTCAAGTATAATTAGCATACAGTGTTGTATTCATTTCAGGTGTACAATATAACAGTTCAACAATTTGATACACTTCTCAGCACTAATCAATATAAGTGTACTCTTAAATCCCATTTACCTATTTCACTCTTCACTGCCCCCACCCCCCCACCCCCGCCATCTCCCCTCTGGCAACTTGTTTGAAACCAATTTGTTTCTCTGTATTTAGGGGTCTGTTTTTCTGTTTGTCTCTTTTTTCACTTGTTCCTTTGTTTTATAACTTCCACATGTGAGTGAAACCATACAGTATTTGTCTCTCTCTGACTGATTTATTTCACTTAACATTATAGCTAAGTGAAATAATTATAAATAAATACTTATATAATTGTATAATAATTCTATAATTATAGCTCCATCCATTTCATTGCAAATGATAAAATGTCATTCTTTTTTGTGGCTGAGTAACATTCTATTGTGTATATGAACACACATCTTCCTTAGTCATCTGTGAACAGACACTTGGGTTGCTTCCATATACTGCAATAAACATAGAGGTGCTTACATCTTTTTGAATTAGTGTTTTCGTTTTGGGTAAATATCCAGTAGTGGAATTACTGGATCAGATGGCAATTCTGTTTTTAATTTTTTGTGAAACCTCTATACTGTTTTCCACAGTGTCTGTACCAATTTACATTCCAACCAATAATGCAGGAGAGTTAGTTACTTTTTCTCCACATCATTGCCAACACTTGTTATTTCTAACGGGTTTCTTTAAGCCATTCTCACAGGTGTGAGGTGATAGTTCATTGTGGTTCTGATTCACATATCCTTGATGATCAGTGATGTTGAGCATCTTTTCAAATAGTATCTTGGCTATTTGTATTTCTTCTTTGGTCTGTTCATGTCTTCTGCCCATTTTTAAAATTGGTTTTCAGTGTTGAGTTGTATAAATTCTTTATGTATTTTGGATATTAACTTCTATTAGATATATAATTTACAATATCTTCTCTCATTCAGTTGGTTGCCTTTTTGTTTTATTGTTGGTTTCCTTTGCTGTGCAAAAGCTTTTTATTTTGGGGTAGTTCCAATAGTTTAAGTTTGCTTTTATTACCCTTACCTTATGAGACATATTTAGAAAAATGTTTCTGGGACGCCCAGGTAGCTCATTTGGTTAAGCATCTGACTCTTGATCTCAGCTCAGGTCTTGATCTCAGGGTCATGAGTACAAGCCCCATATTGGGCTCCACGTTGGACATAGAGCCTAATTTAAAAAAAAGTTTCTCGGGGCCCTTGGGGGCTCATTTGGTTAGCATCTGACTCTTTGATTTCAGCTCAAGTCATGATCTCATGGTTCATAGAATTGAGCCCCGCATTGGGCTCTGCACTGACAGTATGGAACCTGGTTGGGATTCTCTCTCACCTCTCTCTGCCCCTCCTCGACTCATGCTCCCTCTCTCTCTCTCAAAATAAATAAATAAACATTTAAAAAAGTTTCTATTGTTAAAGTCAAAGAAATTACTGCCTATGTTTTCTTCTAGGAATATTATGGTTTCAGGACTCATACTTAAGTCTTTAATCCATTTTGGTTTATTTTTGTGTTTGGTAAAAGAAAGGGGTCCAGGTTTATTTTTTGCATGTAGCTGTCCCAACACCGTTTGTTGAAGAGGCTCTTTTTCCCATTGTACATTCTTGCCTCTGTGTCATGAATGAATTGACCATAAATTCGTGAGTTTATTTCTGGAATCTCTATTCTGTTCCATCGGTCTAAGTGTCTATTTTGTGCCAGTACCATACCGCTTTGATTACAACACCTTTTGGCATATCTTAGAATCTGGGATTGTGATACCTTCCACATTGTTCTTCTTTTTCAAGATTGATTTGAATTTTTGGGGTCTTTAATGGTTCTATACAAATTTTAGGATTATTTGTCCTAATTTTGTAAAAAATGTTGATTGTTTGATGGGGATTGCATGAAGTCCGTAGATTGTTTCGGGGAGTATGGATGTTTTAACAGTACTGGCTCTTCCATCCCATGAGGGTGGAATACCTTTCCACCTGTTTGTGTCTTCTTCAATGTCTTTCTCAACGTTTTATAGTTTTCAATTTAACCAATTTTTTTTAACAGAACAAGCCTTTTGATTTTTCTCTGACTCAAAAAGCTTCATTTTTAAATTCGTTTTCTAACTCTGTGCTTAAGCTTTCGACCCTTTCACAATGATTTTCTATTTCTCAGTAAGGAAAGCAGGAACACACTTAGCACACACGGAACCACCCTAGGCCCTGCTGACGTGTGGTTTGCTTTAGGCAAACTCATACGAATTGTAGGTGTCACAGCATGACCTCCTCTAGGTCATGAACTCCACACACCACCTGTGGACTGTGGTGCTTTCCCACCCCTCATGGGCTAAAGGTAAATGATTCTATTGCCGGGGGTTCGGGACACCCTATTTTGTTAGAGGCTGTATTACAGGACAGACTATGATGGTATGTCAAACGCTGAACCATTCTGAATGGCTATGGACGCCGTCCCCAGAAGAGTCATCTTAACCATTTTGAAGTGGACAATTCAATGACATTAAGTACATTCCCATTATTGTGAAACCAATCTTGAGAACTCTTTTTACCTTATAAACTGAAACTCTTTACCCAGTACTGCCCCTTCTCCCTGCCCGAGTCCCTGACAACAACATTCTACTTTCTATCTCCATGAATTTGACTATTCTAGGAACCTCACATAGGAGGAATCATACAATATTTGTATTTTTGTGACTGATTTATTTTACCTAGCATAATGCCCTCTGAGTTCATTCGTATAGTAGAATGTGTCAGAGTGTCCTCTCTTTTTAAAAAATGTTTAATGTTTATTTTTGAAAGAAAGAGGGGGGAGGGAGAAACAGGAGGCACACAAGAGTCAACAGACCATAGAAATTCTGAAATTCAGCTGGGTCCAAGATGGCAGCTCCTTGATTAGGACTTAAGGTCTCAGAATAATCCTGCACGACTTCTAGCTCTGCTCAACTCTGGTTTCTGCCATCTAAGTCATCCTTCTTCATCCATGAAAGATAGGGTGTATTTGTAACCAAATAGTTTTTTCCCCTTTCTTACTGCTAATAGATTTGGGGGGGGGGGCGTACCCACAAGATTTTTTTCATTTTATGTGGGTTTGGTCCCTTTCAGTCCAAACTGGCAGTAGTTCTGCCAATATAATAATTTAAAATTTTTTGTGGGCCTATTATTGATCTTATCATTATTGGAATTTCATTCCTTTAGATAGAAGTTATATCCACAAGTCTCTTCTAGATAATCTGTACTCTACCTTGAGATTTTGCTGAGACTACGGAGAAGTAACAGTTATTCTATGAGATTGCTACCAAGACCACACACACACACACACACACACACACACACACACACAGCTGGTCCTCAGTCTGCACAGTTCCAACACACACAAATTCCAGTTACCATGGTTTAATTAAATAATAGCAATGCTCCAACAACATAGTTCTAATTTTATTGGCCATAGTTTATTACCTGTGAGTAATTAGTTGTATAAAGTACAAACTTCACTACTAGCGATTTAGTCCATAAATCACCCTGTGAATAAGGTGTAGATCATGATCAGTGACGAGTCCTGTCACTTCTTTCAAAGTCTGTTGGTGACTGGGCATTGTATATCTGTTATTCAATTCACTCACAGCCAGCAAAGCGTGTATTTGTGTTTCCTCCTTGTCTCCCAAGGATAAATACGTATGGTGTTTTACAAAAATGGAAAATCAAAAGACAATTGGCCAACAAAGATGAAAGTGAAGCAAAGAAATGAAAAACGAAAATGTTAGCAGTGAAACTGGATGTGATTAGATCTGAAGATAGTGACAACACAGCAAAGATAGAAAGAGACCTAGACCCCTACGAAGCTATACTTTGAATTAGATTGAAAACAGCGTGATGAACATGAAAAAGAAAAGAAACAGGTCAAAGCACTCCAGCAGCTCTTAGCTTTAAACTGCACAAGAAACAAGGGCACCTGGACGGCTCAGTCGGTTAAGCACCCAGCTTCAGGTCAGGTCATGATCTCATCATGGTTGGTGGGCTCAAGCCCTACATTGAGCTCTGTGCTGACAGCTCAGAGCCTGGAGCCTGCTTCAGATTCTGTGTCTCCCTCTCTCTCTGCCCCTCCACTACTTGTGCTCTTTCTCTCTTTCTCTCAAAAATAAAGAAACATTAAAAAAAAAAAAACCTGATTCTGTCTCTCCCTCTCCCTCTGCCCTTCCCTATGTGCATGTGCGTTTTCTCTCCCTCTAAATAAATAAATAGCACAAGAAACAGCCATTTATTTGCACTTTCGATTAAAGAACATAATGATTTTTAAAAAATCAGTTTAGTTAGTATTTAGGCCAGAGCATTGAAGTTAATAGCCACACTGGAAGACAATGATCATTGCAAGGAGACTGAAGAAAAACCCTTGACTGCCGGTAATGGCTGGTTCTACCATTTCAGAAATCAGCATAAATTGATTAATATTAAGCTAAACTGGTGAGGCTACTAGTTCAGAGAAGGGTGCTGCTGTGAAATTTGCACCCTGATTCCAAGGAAATGAGGCTGGTAAAAAAGATTGAACATTAAAGGAGCTCTCAGAGAGATTTCATGACACTGAAAGCTCAGAGGATAGTGTTGGAAACAGATCCGAGCTTAGAAAGGAACGTGACAGTTCCACAAGCCGTCGAAAAGACGCTTGCTCTGTAAGTTACATGGTTAGAAGAAGGCAAGCACTGTTAGGTTTTTTACAAAGAAATAAAACATGTGAATTTTTCAATATTTCTGGATAACTGTGTGCTAAATAAATATTAACTTTTCTTTTGTCATTTTCCTAATACACCATTAACAGTAGTTTTTAATGTTTTGACCAACATATTTAAAGGTCATAGAACAATCCTACTTTTCCTCCCTGAGTGTTCAGATGGCTTTGAATGGTTTCAGCTTGCACATCTTTTTTACAGTCCTGCATTACCATGCAAAGCAAAGGCTGCCTGTATATATTTATTACAGAGATTTGACCTTATTTAATTGTTAGCTGGTCAGGCAGTTTCTGGAAAGCTGTTTTCACATTTGATGCAGCCTGAGATCTACAGGGCAGGCATTTGGGAATGGACAATGGATGTAAAGTGGAGGAGAGCAAGAAAAAGCTGGAACTCACAAGTGTGAGCTGAGGCCTGTGAGGACCGACTGAAGCCCGCGTCAGTTCTCCTTGCCTCCAGTGTTGATGGTGTGGGTGTGCTGCAGAAGCCAGGGCTCCCTGCACAGAGCTAATCACCCACACCCGGCCCAGGAGCCAGAGATGCTGAAGGAAGATTCAGGGGAAGGCAAAGCAGTTACACGCATGCCCACCGCCCCATGCTAATGAGATGAGACAGCAGATAACTGTGTCGCTACAGAATGGCTGCTGCTTCACTTCCGCCCTCTGAATCTCCTACAAGAATTTCTCTTGTGGCCCATGCTAATTGAAAACATACTGAAAGGGGAATTCTGGGAAAGGTAATTCAACCTAGCCAAGCCGTCATGATTAACTCTATACCTTAATGGTTATAAATGCGTGCCCTGGAAGTCAGATTTCCCAGGTTTGAATCACAGCTCCTGTAAGTCGAGCTGTGTGTCCAAGAGTAAGTTACTTAGACTTTTTGTGCCTCAGTTTCCTTGTGTATAAAATGAAAATAGGACTTACCTTAGATTTCTGTGAGGTTTAAATGAGATAGTATATGTTAGCTGTTGATATTATATATCAATATATTCTATATCAATATTGATATTATATCTTCCATATCAATATATTATTATACATAATATCAATATGTTATATATCACTATATATAATATTGTTGATATAGCTTGTTGATATGTTATCAACACGATTTAGCCCATGGGAAAAGCTCAATAAATATCAATTATTATTAGTTGTGTGATTGTGGGAAAATCATTTAACCTTTTTGACTCCCCAGTGTTTTTTTTTTTTCCTTCCTCTGTAAAGTGGGGATAACTTTCTTGGCTCATTTCAAAGGCTTCTGTTGAGAATCAAATGAAATGATCTATCATGAAGTCTTATTCAAATGTGAATAACAGTGATGGTGATGATAAGCTTCTGTCCTAGCTCCTTCCAGCCTCGGGGCTGCCCTGGGGACCAATCTTAAGTGAGCTCTTCAGTGATTATTCATCAGAAAAGTGGTTCTCCAAAAAAATCATGTTAATGTAAGATGTTGATAACAGGGGCAACTGGCTGTGGAGGGTATATGGAACTCTTTGTACTATCTTTGCAATTTTTCTGTAAAACTGAAAGTACTCAAAAATATTTTAAAAAACCCCAATCTTATTAAATTAAAATAAAACAGGGCACTTGGGTGGCTCCGTAGGTTAAAGTATCCAACTCTTAATCTAGGCTCGCTTGGGTCTTGATCTCGGGGTCATGGGTTCAAGCCCTGCTTACATAAAAAATATATGAATAAATAAAACTTTAAAAAAAGAAGTGGTTCTCAAACTTTAGCAGGCATCAGAATCCCCTGGAGGCCTTGTTAAAACACATCTCTGTTGCCGGAGTGGTAATTCAGTAGGGCTGGGCTCGGCCCGAGAGGTTGCATTTCTAAGAAGCAATCCTGACTGCTGATCTGAGGATCACCTTTGAGAACCACTGACTTCATATTTCAACTATATGGGCTTTTCTGAATTTCCCTGGAACAGAGGCTCCCATTCATCTTAACCTGTCATTTCTTGGCTCATTCTGCCCATGACATCACCTAACACTGACTTACCTACCGGGCGAGAAGACAAGTTATGACCTACCGGGCGAGAAGACAAGTTATGACCAACTTAGTCACTCAGCAGGACAGCTAAATAGGGCCCAGAAAATCCCCTTTACCTTCCTCCCCCTTTTCTCCAACCTCTTCAAAGCTCTAGGCTATTGTAATTTTAAAAAATGATAAATGAAAAATAAGTCAACTGTACTTCAATTTAAAAAAAGCTCTAGGCCATGGATCAAGTTATGCTTAAACTAATACACATGCATACATATTTAAATACATAAATTTCGATATAAAGAAAGTTGTGCTCATGGAGGAGAATTAAGAAAAAGTAAAAAGAGGAAAAGTTTTTTTAAATTTTCCATGCTTTTCCCACCCCTTAAAGATAGCCACTTACTATTTTTGTATACTTACTTTTTGAATTTTAACTGTATGTTTTGAGGGCTGTTTTTTCTTTTTTAAGGGTTTTATTCATTTTTTGAGAGAGAACGAGACTGAGCACAAGCAGGGGAGGGCCAGAGAGAGAGGGAGACACAGAATCCAAAGCAGGCTCCAGGCTCTGAGCTGTCAGCACAGAGCCTGATGTGGGACTTGAACCCACGAACCATGAGATCATGACCTGAACTGAAGTCAGACGCCCAACCAACTGTGCCACCCAGGTGCCGTGAGGATTTTGTTTTGAACATTGTTGTTATCAAAAAGAATACACATTTTTGGATACTGCTTTTCCACTTGACATTATATCATAAACATTTTTATATTATTATATAGTATTTGAAAACATTAGGGGCACCTGGGTGGCAGTGGATGGTGATCCCAGCTCAGGTCATGATCTTGCGGTTGGTGGTGGGAGAGCCCTGTGTAGGGCTCTACACTGAGTGTGGAGCCTTCTTGGGAAGCTCTCCCACTCTCTCTGTCTTCCTCCCTCTCCCTCTCTCTCTCCTTTTACCCCTCTCCTGCTTAAGTGCTCTCCTTCTCTCTCTCTCAAAAAATTTTTTTAGAAAAAATTAAATGATTGCACAACTCTGCATTGTTCACCTCCAGTTTTCTTAATTTTTCACTATTATAAAAGGAGGTTCAAACTTCACAGTTATACGAAATCAGGTGAAGAAAAATATAACTTGATTTTCCTATAACTGAACTAAATTTGCTTCTTAAGTCCCAAGTCTCTCGAAACAAAAAACCTAAGTAGGTTACTTCCAGGTAAACTCACTCATTCTCAGAATCTCTCTGCTCCTCTCAGCTCTTTACCTCTCAATTACTGAGAGACTTAAGGAAATGTCACCCAGAAGTAAATGGGGAAGGGCAACTTCTTGATTTTCATCTGCTTTGTCCCCTGGTGGCCTCCTATTTCAATGTAGCACGCAAGCTGTCCTGCTCATGGAAGGCCACAGAGGTGGTGGTGGCAGTGGGAGTTGGGAAGGTTCTCTCCTCCATGCTGACAAGCTGCTGACATGAGGCCACTTCCCCATCTGTCCGTGTAGCAGCCTCCTAACCCATCCAGGACCCCTTCTCCACTCCCTCCCATGACCAGTAGAGTCTAGGGGAGTCTGTTCCTGGTCTCCAGCCTAGGCAGGCCAAGCTATCATTTCAAGTCCATAGAACTGTGCCATAATGCCAGAAGATTTGTAGGGAAGGCTTATTGCCTGCCAAGGCTTTTTTCAATCCCCAGTGAAAGTGGTTCATTGAACTCCAGATGGGGCCAGGTGCACAGCTCCTGTTAGTTTTGCTTCTGCTTTGAACTCTCCGCCTGTCTTATTCTCTAATAAGGTCTTATCTTCTCTGGAGTGGAGGTGGGGTTTGGACATGTTTTGACAGGTCTCTTCCTGTGTCTCTTGGTCTCACATTTAAGCACATGGCGTGTGAGTTTAAAGGCTGAAATGTTACATGTCTTCTGCGGTTCCGTACTGCAAGTTCTTTAGATGGCCCCCAGCCTTACAAACTAAAAGGAAGGAGGTGGGCTTGGACTAAAAAGAAATTGGGGGAGGGAAAGAAAACACCTGTTATCGTCTCAGATTATTATCCTGCCTAATAAATAGTGCTGCAAATGGGCACAAGTCACCAGCGACCTTTGACAGACAGGGTGGGGGGGACAACTGTGTAGGAACTGAAGCCTCTGTCATGGAGGAAGGTAGGGGAGGTTCTGGAGGCTGAAGGTCGAGAGAGTGGTATAAGCAGGTGGTCCACACTTTGAACAACCACTGCGCGGTGACACTGTCCTAGGAACAATGAGTCATTGCCTGCCCCTCCTCCCTTTGAGCAAAGACAGAGAGAAGGCCCTGACACCGGAATGCCCTTCCCCATGCACGGGGACAGTGATGATGGTCCAAAGCAATTGATTTACTCAGACAGCCCTGATCCCCAATCCACTCTCTGTACACCTACCTATTATCTATCTACCTATCAGCGTATACTTTTTATATGTGTGTAATTTAGACACTCTCTTTAAATATTTCCCAAGAAGTAGAAGTACTGAGTCAAAGGATAAAGCTTGTATAGTTCTGATGTTAAAGAAGAGATGTACAGCCATGTTATGAGGCTTAATATGTGGTCTTAGTACAAAAAATGTCAAAGCTATTAAATGCCAAAAGGTGATCCAAAAAAAAAAAAAAAGGCCAAAGGATGATCAAGCATCAGACATTGGTACAGAGATTTAATTGGCACAATCTTTCTGCAGGGAAATTTGTCAACATGTCAATATATACCACTCTTTGACCTAGCATCTCCACTTGGGAATTTATTGGAAGGATGTATGTGCTAGGACGTTCAAAGAAGCATGTTTATAGTAGTTAAAAATAGACATAATTCAATTAACTTATAATAAAGAATTGTTGCAAAAAAATAGCACGTCCATATGAACAAACAACATGCCATTAATAAAAATGATGATAAGAAAACAGGGTTCCTGGTGTCTCTGTCAGTTAAATGTCTGACTTTGGCTCAGGTCGTGATCTCACTGCTTGTGAGTTCCAGCCCCATGTTGGACTCTGCTAACAGCTCAGACCCTGCAGCCTGCTTTGAATTCTGTGTCTCTGTCTCTCTCTGCCCCTTCCTTGCTTGTGCGCTCTCTCTCTCTCTCTCTCAAAAAGAAATAAACATTGGGGCGCCTGGGTGGCTCAGTCGGTTAAGTGTCCGACTTTGATTCAGGTCATGATTTCACAGTTTGTGGGTTCGAGCCCGTGTGTTGGGCTCTGTGCTGACAGCTCGGAACCAGGAGCCTGCTTCAGATTCTCTGTTTCCCTCTCTCTCTGTCCCTCTCCAGCTCATGTTCCATCTCTCTCTGTCTCTCAAAAATAAATAAACATTAAAAAAATAAATAAACATTATAAAAATTGATAATCAATATTGACTGAGAAGAAATATTTATGGTATAATGCTCAGTGATAAGAGCAGATTAGAAAAAAGCATGTATAGTATTATCTTTTAAAAAATTATATAGTGTAGGGGCCCCTGGGTGGCTCAATCAGTTAAGCATTTGACCTGTGGTTTCAGCTGAGGTCATGATCCCATGGCTTATACGTTCAAGCGCCGCATGGGGTTCTGCACTGACGGTGTGGAGCCTCCCTGGGATTCTTTCTCTCCTCCTCTCTCTCTTGTACTCTCTCTCTCTCAAAAATAAATAAACTTAAAAAATTATATAGTGTACATATGCATAAAGTAAAGGACCAGAAAGAAACACACCAACATATTGATAGTGGTTATCAGTAGGTGGTAGGATTATGCCGATTTGTCTTTTCTCAGTTACTCTTTTCCATATTTCTTACCTTACATTACTTTGTACACCGAAGGTAGGGTGGGGAAGGGAACACAAAAAGGTAGCATATGTAATTAAGCTATTTGGAATATCTTATTTTATACATTCTAATCTGTTATTCACATGAGATTCAACCTGCACTGAAATAGATTTCTTGAACTCTATGCCTCTTTTCACTTGATGCAGCTCAAGCCCTGCTCTTCCTTTGAGGTACCTCCAGAGTTCTCTACCCTTGTCCCTTCATTGCCTCTGCCTCCTGCCACGCAGGAGCCCCCATCCTACTCCTGTCAGCCTTCCTCAGTCCACATTCTTTTCGAAAGTGGGCCTTGCCCCCTTGTGACACCTCTCTGGAGTGGCTCAGCCTGGAAAGTCTCCGAGGATTGTTCACTGCAACCAGACTGGGAAGTCACAAGTCCCCGGCCGTGTGCTTGACATGGACAAGTCTACCAGCCAAAGTGGCACTTTTTGGGAGGAGGGGAAACAACCAAAGTCCACTGCCAAGTAGTCACCTGGGCTGGGCCGGTAATGGGCCCTGATAAGCTGTTAGGAAAGTTTAGTCTTCAACCCTTGGACTCCAGCCATGGGAGGACTCAGCAGAACTCAAGATTCTGCTCATTCAGCTGATTTTGGGCCTCAGATGTGCCAGCTCCTCAAACCCGGAACCTGGGAGCGAGGGCAGGACAACCAGGAGGGATGCCCCCCATGAATACAGGAGGGGCTGGAGCCTCTCCGGTGCAGCCCCTCCACCCACCGAGGGCATTCACTTTCCCTTCTGATTTACTTCTCCAGAAAAACAGGGCTGACAGCTTCTTGGTGACTTTGGATCATGGGCTCATTTAGGACCTCAGAACTGGAAAGACCATCAGACATCATCTTCTCCAATCTCTTCCTTTTCAGCACAGAGAAACAAGGTGACCAGCCCAGCGATACTCAGTTTATGATGCAGCAAGCACAGAGCCCAGATTTCCCGACTCCTAGCTCAGAGCTCTTGCTTTCATATAATTCCATTTGTCTTCTTTACAAATGGGGTACTTCATTTTTTTTCAATCTTTTAAAAAATGTTTATTTATTTATTTTGAGAGGGGGTGGGGGCGTGTGCAAGTGAGCTGGAGAGAAGCAGAGACAGAGGGAGAGAGAGAATCCCAGGCAGGCTCAATGCTGCCAGCATAGAGCCTAATGTAGGGCTCAAACTCTCGAACCTTGGGATCATGATTTGAGATGAAATCCAGAGTAAGATGCTTAACCGACTGAGCCACCCACGCGCCCCACAAATGGAGTATTTCTAAAGCCAACTGCCTTAGGCTTTGTGTCATCTTAATCTGAAATCAACACTGACCCAATATATGACTGTAAGCCATCAAAACTAGAAAACAAATGGATCTAACCTATTTTACAAATGAGAAGCTGAGGTCCAGAGAGATTACCCAGGGTCCCATGGCTGTCCAGTTTCAGAGCCACACCTCTGGTTTATCCACGGCTATTTCTATTAGTGACTGCCCAGATCCTCAGCCAACAAGGACTAAGAACCATGGAAAGCAGTTCTATGCCTCCAGATATATAACGTCACTAGGAACTCCTTTCGCAGGTATCTATTCCCTGCCATCTTTCTTTTAACTAAGTGTTCTTGTGTTCAATTCCTGAAAAGAAGAGTGACCAAGCATCTGCAGATGGTGGTGTTAAAGAATAGACATCTCACCTGAGAGGTAGAGCTAGAGCTAGGATGTGAGTGTGTGTGTATGTGTGTGTGTGTGTGTGTGTGTGTGTGTGGTAGGAGGAAAGTTTAGGTCGAGTTTGAGGGTGTTACAGTGACCACATTTTCCAAATAAAATATTGACACTGTGGTCTAATGCTTCACTAAATTAAAGGCAGAATATTTTGAAATCAGAATTGTCTTCTTTGCAGATAGTTTGCATTCTGAAAGATATCTGTGAATGATTTGTTTGTTTGCATCACCCAGGCCAGACAATTGCCAAATCTTAGAGCAGAAAATGATGATGAATCAATACTCTGTCCCCAGCTTCTAGGCCGGTAAATGTCTCAACAGTCCAAAATAAATGGCTGTCCCCTCCCTTCCTGAAATGATATCACATCCTGGGGCACATGGGTGGCTCAGTCTATTGAGCATCCAACCTCAGCTTAAGTCATGATCTCACCACTTGTGGGTTCAAGCCCCGTGTTGGTCTCTGTGCTGACAGCCTGGAACCTGCTTCGGATTCTGTGTCTCCCTCTCTCTCTCTGCCCCTCCTCTGCTCGTGCTCTGTCTCTCTTTCTCAAAAATAAATAAACATTTAAATAAATTAAAAAAAAAAGAAATGATATCACATCCCTTTATGTGTTTTCTGAGCTATTACACACTGAACAAGAGCAAGAGATGTAGTATAGTAGTTGCCCTGGTCTTGGACTTGTGCCCTCCCCTGGGACTGGGGTCTGGGGTAGGCCTCACCCAACCACATGGATTGCAAGTGGGAGAGGTGGGTCTCTAAAGTAAAATCGGGGGACCATTATTAGAAAGAGGGGACATGGATACCAGGAAGAACGAAAGGAGATCTGCCCAGAGATGGTGATTTCCCAGAGGTGACATACTAGAATCTCCATGCAGGATGTTTGACGGACCCTCAGCATCTACTCCGGCAGTCCTTCCTGTGCCACTGAGGAGGAAGAGATGAAGCGACACTTCCCAGCTTGCATCTGGGATTCTGGGTGCAAAGTGAGTCCTGCCACATACATCCATTTCTGTGAGATTTGAAAAGCGTAAGCGAGGTGGGACTGTGCCATATTCTTGTTGCTTTGGGCTGTTTGCTTTCGGCAAGCAAAGCTTTGAGATGCCAGTGTCCACCTCCAGGTGCACGGAGGTTGAGAGGAAATTGTGGAGGAAGCAGTAGTAAAATTCCACAGTCCGGTGTCTGGGTAGGGTGATGGCAATAGACTTCTGGTCCCAGCTTTTTGGATTGTAGCTTGAGTAGCAAGTCCTAGAACTCAACCTTCGTGAGGCTGACAGAGGAATATGTCCCCTGAGAGGGTCCTGGGAGGCATTCATGGAAGCAAGCGCTGGGCCTACCCCGCTCTTCCAGGAATTTGGTCATCACCTGATCTTTGTGTTCAATCCATTCTGCTTTTAAACGTTGGAAGTGACTTATTTCCTCACCTGACCCCTCACTGAAACACCTGTGTGGTTTGATTTTGATATGGCCTCTCTCCTCTTTGAGACTCTGATACAGAAGAATAATGACGTGATAAGAAGTTCATGAGACAGGATGAGATAGAAGGCAATTTCGAAGTTACAGTCTGAGTCTCTGCTCCCCTTGCTCAAGGTGTCTGAGTTTCCAACCCAGATGACCGCCTCAGGAGATTATTTCAATATTCCCAGCCTTAGAGTCACACTTTCCTCACTGTTCAAATAGGATGACTCTATCTATTCCACATGCACTGGCGCCCACCTTCATAAAAGCTCTTAAGGGGCACCTGGGTGGCTCAGTAAGCTGAGGGTCCAACTCTTGGTTTTGGCTCAGGTCATGAGCTCAGTTTGTGGATTCTAGTCTTGCATCAGGCTCCTCACTAACAGCACAGAGCCTGCTTGGGATTTTCTTTCTCTCCCTCTCTCTCTGCCTCTCCCCAGCTGTGCTTGCTTTCTCTCCCCTCACCTGTCAAAATAAATAAACTTAAAAAAAAAAAAGCTCCAGGGTACCTGGGTGGCTCAGTCGGTTAAGTGTCTGACTTCGGCTCAGGTCATGATCTCAGGTTGTGGGTTCGAGCCCTACGTCAGGCTGTGTGCTGACAGCTCAGAGCCTGGACCCTGCTTTGGATTCTATGTCTCCCTCTCTTTCTCACTCTCTCTCTCCTCCTCTCCCCCACTCACACTCAGTCTCTCTCAAAAACAAACATTAAAACAATTAAAAAGAAAATCTCCTAAGATTGTTCAAGGGGCTTCTTGTTCTCCAGGACATTGCAAACTTCTCAATTTTCACCCTCATCATTTTTGTGCCTTGCTCAACGCCTTCACTCTTTCTTTTCACCAAAAACACTGTACGCCAAAAACCCTCTCTGTGCAGCAGACTTTACTGAAGATTTGAGAAAAGAATCGCAACACTTTACAGTCTGGGTTCCGGCTCAGAGTTGAGAATTAGACATCCGTGTCCTAGAGATCCACCCGCCAATCCCCCGACTGAAGGCATTTCTTGATGTGCACGTGTTTACCATTTTCCCCAGACCTGCCCACTAGCCTCCATGGCACCTCTGTGTCAGTTAGAAAAAGGTGCCCACTCTGAGTGGGGCTGAGGTAACAGCGGCCCAAAAAGGACATGTGTGGGCAAGAACATGTGGGTGACTGGAGAGTTTACCCGCCATCTTACGTGGCAGCTGCTACTCCGTTCCGGCCAGTTGTAGCAATGTGGGAATGCAAGCTAGCGTTGCCGGGCCTGGCAGAAGAAAAAAAAAAAGCCAGAAACCTAGGTTTTCATTTCAAAATCCTCAACTTCATTTGTTAGTAACTAATAGGCAAATCAACCTATCGATTTTTAAAAGAGTATTTATTAAGTACTCACTATATGTCAGATACTTTCCTAAGCACATTAGAGGTATTAATTATTTGGTCTTTATAACAACCTGTAAGGGAGTTACTATCATTATCTGTACTTTAGAGATAAAAAAAATAAACTGAGGCGGAGAGATTAAGTTGCCCAAAGCCATATGGAGAATAAGTAACAGAAGCAAGATTTGAATTTAGGCGTCTGGCTCTAGAGACTACCTCGTAAACATCATGCTTTGCCACTGTGTATTAAATTTGGAACATGCCTTGCGAGTTTTAATCTTTGTTGGGCCCCAATTCAACAGAGTCTTCTACGATGATGGAATGTTCTGGTGTGTGCTGTCCAGTATGGTAGCCCCAGTCACATGTATCCTGTTGAGTGCTTGAAATGTGGCTGGTGCAACTGAGGAACTGAGTTTTTGATTTCATAAAATTTTAATAGCTTCCTATGGCTAGTGTCTGCCATAGTGGTCAGTGTGGCACTAGACCCTTCTCACTCAAACTACCAGTTTTTTCAGTCCCTTGATTTTTCAATGTAACTCTCCAATGCCTTAATTTCTACCACTTTGTCCTTGTTTTCTGTGGTTTTTTTTCCCCCAAAACACTTTCTTTGTCCTCAAACCACATTTCGCAGGGACTGGGGTGGGGATGGGGAGAGGAGTAGAGTGACGTTTGATGTTCATCCACCCATGGGGCCCAGCAAGGCTGCTTTCCACTCAGTGGGAGTCATGCTACTCTCTGAGGGGCAGAAATGTGGCTGTCCTAACCTTTGTTTTCTGGATTGTATCTCCCTCTCTTTGATGTGTATTGATATTTGTGCACAAAAAAGTTCGGGAAGATATATATCAAAGTGTTAACGGTTACATTTGGGTAGAAGAAGTATATGTCACCTTTATTTTCTTTCGTGTGCCTTTTACATTTTTCTACAAGCAAGTCAGACTTTTGAAATCATAGAAAATAGTTATAGAACAATTCTCTTAAGAATTTGAGGTCAGCAAAGGAAAGACACAGGAAAGGAGCTTTCCAACCTGTCAGGTCGGGGGAGGGTTTGCAAGAGGGGTGCCCTAGGAGTGGGGGGGTTGGAGTTGAGGGATTAACTGACAAGTTTGTCCATGTGGAAAATTGGATTGAGAGGGTTTTACAGAGTCCTGGGAGGGTCTGGGACGATTCACAGATTCAAACAGAGCTGAGCGTGTGACAAATAGAATTAACTCCAGGGAAAACAATAGAGAAACGTACTTAAGTATCACTGTCATAATAAAAATAAAGCCACAATGTATGGCTTTAACCAAAATTGTGTTACAAGACGTTGAGAAGGGAGAGGAAGAGGTGAAGAGTTAAATCCTTCACGTCCTTAACAGGGAGCCCATTCTGCAAATGAAATTTCCAGAAATACCCGTATAAGCGTGTTGCTAGAGGTGTGTGTGTAAGTCCAGAAGAAACAGCTAATAAGGAGTTAAAAATGGTTGGTTCTGACCCGCTGGACTGAGGGTGGGAGTGGAGAGCAAAGGCCTCCTGTTTTTCCTTTAAGCCTTTTTCTTCTATTTGACTTTTTAGCTTTTTAGCTCTCTGTACCCATATTATTTTATGAAAGATTAAAAAAAAACTTTAACAGAACTAAAAAAAAAATTCCCTTCAATGACCAGAAAACAGGTGTGGCACTACCCTGGCTTTCTCTTCTCCTGGTGCTGTCAAATGGATCCCTGCTTCCTGCTCCAGTCCTGGTTGGACCACATTTTTGTCAGGGATGGTGACCAGGATGGGACACTTCACCCACGCAGGCGGACTGACTAAGAGGGCGGGACGGGACTTCCTCACACACACACCTTGGGTTCTGACACTCTTGTCTTGCTCAGGCAGCCACATTGCAGAGGATTTTTCCACAGGGCAATCGAATTGCAAGGGCTTATACAGCAGCAGGACCGTCACCCTCAGGAGAAACCCTAAGGCCAGAGGACGGTGCCAGGAGTGTAGAGGAAGGAAAGAGCTCCTGGTAGACTTCTGTCAGTTAACTGTCCCGGCCCGCACACCTCACTGGGGCCCAGCAGGGGGCCAAGTGCAGCCGCAGGTGGGACAGGCTCAGGGAGACAGACAGGGGGTAGTGCTTGCCTGCCCCCCTGCTGAAGAATCCAGACACCAGGGCAAATTCACCGCGTCCTCCCTAGATGATCCAGGCCCTTCTCCCCACCCAGCCTCACAGGACGCAGAATGCCTAAGGAAGCCAGGACCAGGTGCTGACCAGGAGTCCCACTGGAAAACACTATTTTTTTTTTTTGTATGTGTGTGTTGCAAGATACACATAACATAATATTGACCATTAAAAATTTTTATTTTTTAATTTATTTTTGAGCGAGTGAGACAGTGTGAGCAGGAGAGGGTCAGAGAGAGAGGGAGACACAGAATCCGAAGCAGGCTCCAGGCTCTGAGCTGTCAGCACAGAGCCCGATGCAGGGCTTGAACCCACAAACCGTGAGATCATGACCTGAGCCAAAATCAAACGCTTAACCGACTAAGCCACGCAGGCACCCCTAAAATTGACCATTGTAATCATTTTTAAGTGTCCACGTCTGTGGCATTAGGTACCTCCATATTGCTGTGTAACCATCACCACCGTCCTGCTCTAGAACATGTTTGTCTTCTCAAACCAAGACTCTATGTCCATTAAACAATAACTCCCCATTCTCGCCTTCCCCGAGCCCCTGGCAAACGGCATTCTGCTTTCTGCTTCTATGAAGCTCATTACTCTAGGAACCTCAAGTAAGTGGAGTCTTACTGCATGTGTCCTCTTGTATCTGGCTTATTTCACTCGGCATCATCTCTTCGAGGTTCACCCATGTTGCAGTATCTGTCAGAATTTTCTTCCTTTTCAAGCTGAATAATGTCCGATTATATGCATGTACCATATTTTGTTCCATCTTTCAGTGGGGAGTTGGGTTACTTCCACTTTTTGGCTATTGCGAATAATGCTGCTATAAACACGGCTGTACTGTTCCTGTCCCACTTTCATTCCTTTTGAGTATTTACCCAAAAATGGAATTACTGGCTCATATGGTAATTCTATGTTTAATTTTTGAGGACTTGCCATATTGCTTTTCTTGGTGAGTGCATCATTCCGCAGTCCCACCAGCAATGCACAAAGGTTCTGATTTTTCCACACCCTTGCCAACACTGGCTTCTGTTTTGGGGGAGTCTGGTTTGATTTGGTTTTAAGAAATAGCCATCCTAAAGGGTGTGAGCACTGTTTTTTTTCCCACTCTCCTTTCCTACTTGTCCTAGGAGTGGTTTAGTTCTAATAGAAAACTGTGGATTGAACTGGGCTGCACTGATCTGGGGGCCAAGCCTGCCCTGGGGGCTGCTGAGCTAGCGCCGGACAGGTAAGCAGGAGGAGGAGAGGAGGTAGAGTTTGCCACTTTGCAGCCTCATCCCGAAAGAGGCTTGAGTGATGGCCGGCAGCACCAATTTCAGTGCCAGAGCCCGGTTCAAGTCCTCATTCCGCTTTCTCCCAGCAGTGAGACCTGGAGCAAGACGTGAGCCTCTTTAAACTGCAGCTTCCTCCTCTAGACAAACGGATGACCCTGAAACCTCCCTTCTAGAGCAGTTCTAAGGATTAGGTGACAATGTCTAGAACATAGTACATGTCATTTGTTTTTGTTAACTCTGGCCAGGAAGTGCTATAGTTTTTAGGCCCGCCCAAATAGCACCAAGGCCCCTGCTGTGTGGTCTGAATGTTGGTGTCCCGCTAAAATTCAGAGCTTAAATCCTAACCCCCAAGGTGATGGTATTAAGGGGTGGAGGCTTGGGAAGTGATTAGGTCATGAGGGTCATTAGCGCTTATAAATGAGATTAGTGCTTTTATAAAAGATTCCAGAAAGATCCCTCACCCCTTCTGAACTGTGTGGTTATGGTGTAAAGATGGCCATCAGTGAACCAGGAAGTGAGCTCTCGCCAGATGCTGAATCTGCCGGCACCTTGATCTTGGACTTCCCAGCCTCCAGAACTGTGAGAATTAATTAATGTTCTTAGCCTATAGTATTTTGTCATAGCAGCCTGAGCTAAGACAGACTCCTTTCCACACATGGTCCACAAACCTTTAGGGAAAGCACCATGCTAGGCACAGGAGACACAATGATGAACAAAATGAGACAAAGGCCAGCTCTCATGGAGTTTCTAATCCAGTGAGAAGTAAGACTGTAGCTGAATAATCACCTTAAATTTGAGTGTATGATTAAAAAACAAGATAAGGGCTACTGTGGGAGTGACCCTAACAGTCTCTCAGTACCCACTCTGCCCTTCTCGATGAGTACTAGAACTCTCCATTTCTAGGTGGACATATGGTTACCTAGAATAAAGACTGCATTTACCAGCCCTGTAGCTACTAGATGTGGTCATGTGGTAAATTCCAATCAATGTGCTGTAAGCAGAAGTGGTGGGTATGACTTCCAGGGAATGTCTTTAAAGGCTGGATACTTGCCCTTGCCCCTCTTTCTTCTTCCTGCTTGTGGGAATGTAGACGTAATGACTGGAGCTCCAGCTGTTCTCCTGGGCCAATGGGTGACCTTGGGAATGAAAGTGTGTGTAGTGGGGTAACAAGATAGAAGGGCACTTGCATTTCTCTCTTGCATCCAGAGCCGAAGACTTCTGGATGCAAGAGAGAAATGAGCTGTAGTTTCCTTTAAGCCATCGTATTTGGAGTTTTTCTGTGATAAGGAGTGGCTAGGGACAATATGTGGATTTAAGTGTGTATAACACGGAATCTGACCCATACCAGAGAGCTTCTCCGAGGAAGTGATGCTTGAGTTGAGTTAGCCCAAAAGAGAGTGGGATGCCAAAGGTTTTCAAGCAAAGAGAACATTCCATGCAAAGACCCTGAAGTAGAAAAGAGCTTGGCATGTTGGAAGGAAGAGAAAGAAAGCTAGGACGGTTGGGACAGAAAAAGTAAGGAGGAAAGTGGCACAAAATGAGGTCAGAAAGTGACCACACAAGGCCCAATAAGTCTGCTAAGGCTTTTGTCTTTATTCCAAGAGTAACGGGAAACCACAGAAGGGGTTTCAGTGAGGGGTTATGGGATTAGACTTGCTCTCCCTGCAGCTAGTGGCTGCAAATACCGAGAACACACATACCATCCCCCAACCCGAGAATATCCTGAGGCTGGGACCAAATATTGTGAATAAATTTGTTTGCTTCCTTTTTTTTTTTTTTTTTGCTATTTTATTGTTGTGGTAAAATATAGAAGATAAAATTTGTCATTTTAACTATTTTAAGGGTGTAATTCAGTGGCTTTAATAACATCCACAATGTTGTGCAATCATACTACTGTCTATTTCCTTTTGTGTGTGTGCGAGTGTGTGGATGAACTTTTGCACTTAGTAATCATTTACCAGCTGTGTCTTGGCTTGAACTGCATCATTGCAGCAGTCAATGTGTGCGAATTCCTAGAAAGCAGGCTGTGGGCTGCGTGGAGGAGAAGACCGTGTCAGAGACGGCTGGGCAGCCCAAGGGGTGTTACGCCCTGGGTCAGCAGCCCAGCCGATCAGTCAGCCGTCATCAGACAGGTTATTTGGTATATTTTACTTCATAGACAGAAAGAATGCGTCTCCCTAACTGGAACCAGGGTAGAAACTGAAGTTAACTGATGTTTAGTCTCTTCCAGGATCTTAGGAAAACATCACGACCTGGTTGACCTACCAGAGAATGCTAGAGACATGAAGAACTGATTTTGTTTGAGAAACAGTTCTCTGGACATTCACAGTGGTGTGACCAGGACATATAAAGCCCCAGAATAGACATGATGGAACATAGTTCGCATTTACCTTGGTGGAAAATAGTTTGCATGCTTTCATTTTCAAATAAATGCCCAGGTATTTTGAGACAGAAAGTATGTTATGAAGTCGGAAGGTAAAATATAAGGGCACCTGGGTGGCTCAGTCAGTTAAGCGTCCAGCTTCAGCTCAGGTCATAATTTCACAGCTTGTGAGATTGAGCCCCGCATCGGGCTCTCTGCTGACAGCTCAGAACCTGATCCTGCTTTGGGTTCTGTGTGTGTGTGTGTCTCTCTCTGCCCCTCCCCTGTTCACACTGTCTCTCTCTTTCTGTCTCAAAAATAAACATTAAAGAAAAAGGTAAAATATAAAACTTTCATGAGATTGTACTTGCTGCTTAGGGTCTTCTCTCAGGTTTCCAGGAATATTTGTCCCTTTCACCTGCTAACAGCGGTGTTTGGGTATAACATGGTGATTATAAATAAACCTCTCAAACCAAACAGCTCAGATTCAGACTCTTGCTCTGACATTTCTTAGCTGTGTCATCTTGGGCAAATTATATAGTGACTGAGTCTCACTTTCCTAATCTATAAAACAAGAAAAATGATTATACCCAACTCATAGAGTTAGTTATGTGTTAAATACTTATAAAATGCTTAGCACATACCAAGTAGTTTTAAGCTTATATATTTATTTTAAAGGAAAAAGAGCATGAGCACAAGCAAGAGAGAGAATCCCAAGCAGAATTTGAACTCACAAACCATGAGATCTTGACTCAAGCTGAAATCTAGAATTGGAGGCTTAACTGTCTGAGCCACCCAGACACCCCACTAAGAGTTTTTTAAATTATTATTATTTTAATGTTTATTTATTTGAGAGACAGAGAGTGTGAGTGGGAAGGGGGCAGAGAGAGTAGGGAACAGAGTATCTGAAGCAAGCTCTGCGCTGATGGCAGCAAGCCCGATGTGGGGCTTGAACTCATGAACTGTGAGATCATGACCTGAGCTAAAGTTGGATGCTTAACTGACTGAGCCACCCAGGAGCCCCACAGTTTTAGAAGATTTGAATCATTCATTGAGCACCAACCATGTACTTTATGTCGTTACATTTAAAAAAATTTTTAGGGGCACCTAGGTGGCTCAGTCAGTTAAGCGTCCGGCCTCGGCTCAGGTCATGATCTCATGGTTCGTGGGTTCAAGCTTCGCATCAGGCTCTATGCTGACAGCTAGCTCAGAGCCTGGAGCCTGCTTCAGATTCTGTGTCTCCCTCTCTCTCTGACCCTCCCTTGCTCGCACTGTTTCTCTCTATCTCTAAAAAATTAATAAAATACATTAATAAATTTTTAAAAATTTTTTAATGTTTTTTATTTATTTCCCAGAGATAGAGAGAGAGAGAGAGAGGGAGAGAATGAGTAGGGGAGGGGCAGAGAGAGAAAGGGACAGAAGATTTGAAGTGGGTTCGAACTCACATGAATCATGAGATCATGACCCGAGCTGAAGTCAGATGCTTAACTGGTTGAGCCACCCAGACGCCCCTCATTGTTACATTTTCAATGTCATTCTTCTGTTGTCTTCTAGAGCATTTTGGCCATGATGCTGATCATAGCCTTCTTCCAGAAACATGTGACAGGTGGCATTCCTGAGAATGAATGAAAAAGACTGTGCTCTGGACCCAAAGCTGTAAGCAGTAGGCACTCTGTCCACAACCTCCATCTAGGAAAATCATTTCCACAAAGGATCTTTTATGAAGAATGTAATCTGATGAGACTTTGGGAGACTGGGGAGCCTCAGGAAAAATGGTCCTGGCATATTTCTCTTGTTCTGGTCGACTTCAGAGTTCCGTCTTGATTTTGCGATTCCACATTTAATGTGTCACAGGAAGCTAATTGGAAATTGAAGGCTGATTGAAATTGCTAGTTCTTTGACTTCATTTTTCAGTGTTCCCCTCATCCTCCCCCTCCCTTTCTACCCAACGAGAAGGCAGAATCTACTGGGTCTCAGGACTCCTCGGCAGTCACTCCCACCAGGCAGCGTCTCCCGTTTGTCACCAGTGTGCATCATGCGTCCCCCCACCTGCTTGCATGCTGTCCTGTAAACATTGTTGTGGCTTCATTTGGACTGCATTGTGCTGTTTGCTTAGTTGTCTGTGCATTCTTCCCTACATGACACCTTCTTGAGGGCAGAAAATGTTTTGTTTTCTTACTAAATCTAGGTCTTAGCATCTGGCACTTGATAAATAAATAATATATTGAGTAGGTGGCAGGGGTGGTCATTTGTTTACAAAGATGGCTGCGATAATTTTTCCCATCCACGTGCCGTGCAAGTCCCTTTGCAGTGTGACTTTGCACTTCCCATTGGGGGTGGGGGGTGTTCCTTCAGTCCTTGAGTCTGGGCGCGGCCAACGGGACATTAGCAAATGTGATGCAGGCAGAAGCTTAGGAGCCTCTTGCACAAAGGGGTTGACCCCTTTTTGACTGTGGCTGTAACCCCAAGATTGAGATGTGAACAAACCCGAGCTACTCAACAGGAGAGACCACATGCAGGAGGACGAAGGACGCCGGACAGCAGGCCGCCTGAATCCAACTGGCCCCCTGCAGACAAGTGGGCGAGGCCACCTTAGACCATCAGCCCCTTTGAGAGCCCAGCTGACAGCAGACAGATGAATGACTCCAGGCAAGAGCAGCGGAAGAACCACCCAGATAATACCAGCCAGAATCACTGACCTGCGGAACCATGAACAAGCCAGTAAGTTTAGGGGTGGTTTACAAGGCAGCAATAGATAACTGACATCGAAGCGGTTTTATAAGTGATACTTCCTTTGTACAGTTTCTCTTCCTACTTTATTTACCTTTAATGGCTACCTCTTGGTTTTGCTGTCCAGACTATTCACTTTCTTCTTGTAGCAGCAAATAGGTATTTTCAGTAGGAAAAATTCTTAGGAACAAAAATTCTGAGTGAAAGTGTAGTAGACATTTTGATTTTCTTTCCAGCTTAAAATTTTGATAGGCTTAATGGTGGTAATATATTCTTTTTTTAAATGTTTATTTATTTTTGAGAGAGAGAGAGAGAGATACAGAGTGCAAGTGAAGGAGGGGCAGAGAGAGTGGGAAACACAGAATCTGAAGCCAGCTCCAGGCTCTGAGCTGTCAGCAGAGAGCCCAACATGGGGCTCAAACTCAGGAACCGGGAGATCATGACCCGAGCTGAAAACGAGAGTCCGATGTTTAACTGCCTGAGCCATCCAGGCACTCCTATGGTGGTGATATTTTCACATGCACACATGCACACACACATACACACACATGTCCAAACTTACAAAATTGTATACTTTAAATATGTGCACCTTATTGTATGTCACTTATACCTCAATAAAACTGTTAAAATTGGGCAGGCAAATAAATGTAAGCTTGGATTTTACTAATTTAGGGGTACTGGTGTTCTGGAACTGGCTCATCTAGCTTGTGATTAATAATATAATATTATTATATAATATTAAATATATAAATATTATAAATATTAAATACATAATGACATGCTGTTGCACCACTCTTCCCACCTCCATGCTCAATATGTCATGTTGGAAGCCTCAAATTGGCCATGATGGGAGTATTCACACCATAGCAATTGGAAAACACTACAAATCAGGGCATGCCCCCCACCCTGGAGAACCAACTAGAAAACATTTGCCAGCACTGTGCCTTTTCAGGGTAGCCACAAGAAAATAAAAATAGATGTATCTTTTATTATTTTTTTAAATTTTTATTTTTTAGAGAGATACACACACATAGAGTGCAAGTGGGGGCGGGGAAGAGGGAGAATCTGAAGCAGGCTCCAGGCTCTGAGCTGTCAGCACAGAGACTTTTGCAGGGATTGAACCCACGAACAGTGAGATCACGACCTGAGCCAAAGTAGGACACTTATCTGACTGAGCACACAGGCGCCCCAATAGATGTATCTTTCAAATCAACAATAGAGAATTTAGTCTATCCAACATAAGGTACTAACAAAGAAGAAGAAGAAAAGATGTATGATAAGTAGAAAACAAATTAAGGGGCATCTGGGTGGCTCAGTCGGTTAAGCATCCAACTCTTGATTTCTGCTCAGATTATGATCTTACGGTGCTTGAGACTGAACCCCCTGTTGGGCTCTGCACTGACAGTGCAGAGTCTGCTTGGAATTCTCTCTCTCTCTCTCTCTCTCTCTCTCTCTCCCAAAATAAATAAATAAACATTAAAAAGAAAGAAAATACAAATTAAGAGGCAGAAATAATTACAATAAGTATAAATGTATTGAACTCATGTATCAAAAGAGATTCTTGTTGTATTAAAAAACAAATCAAGGGGCGCCTGGGTGGCTCAGTTGGTGAAGCCTCCGACTTCGGCTCAGGTCAGATCTCACGTTTGTGGGTTGGAGCCCCGCGTCAGGCTCTGTGCTGACAGCTAGCTCAGAGCCTGGAGCCTGCTTCCTGTTCTGTGTCTCCTCTTCTCTCTGCCCCTCCCCCTCTCATGCTCTGTCTCTCTCTGTATCAAAAATAAATAAATAAATAAATAAGTTAAAAAAAATTAAAAAAAAAGAACCCCAAAAACCTAAATCAAGCATTCCACAAAAGACATTGTTTTTTTTTTTTAATCTTTTATTTATTTTTGAGATAGAGAGAGAGAGAGAGAGCACAAGTGAGGGGCAGAGAGAGAGGTAGAGAGAGAGAATACTATAAGGGACAGAGAAAGAGAGAGGGAGAAAGAATGGGAGAGAGTGTGGAGCCTGAAGGAAGGCTCTAGCTCACCCAACGTAAGGCTCAGACTCACAAACCATGAGATTATGACCTGAGCTAAAGTCAGAGGCTTAACCGACTGAGCCAACCAGGGGCCCCAAGGCTTTTTTTTTTTTTTAAACAAAAATAATACTGTAAAGTTGAAAATGGAAAAAGTTAACCATAGAAATATGAAACAAAGGGGAGCCATGGTAACAGTTTTAGTATTAAAATAGACAAAAGAGAGTTCAAGGGAAAAAAACGATAGTAAGAAGCAAACAAGAACAGGAAGAGACAATAGATCAAGAAGGTATAATAACTACTAACATACATGCGTTTAATTATACAGCCTCAAATTCTATAAAGTACTAGCTGGCAGAACTACAATCACAAATAGATACATCAACACCACTTAGAAACTTGTAATTGAAGCAGACAAAAATAAGCAAGGATACAGATAATTTGGATAAAGTAATTAATCAACTCAAACTAGTATATGTGTGCAAATAAATATATATGGTAATATTCGTATTATATGTACATGCCTCTCCCCAAAATAACCCCCTCCCAAAAGTATACATTCTTTTTAAGCATGCTAGGAACATAGATAACATTAATAATGTATCATGTCTTTAAGAAAACCTCAATATCGCATATATTAAGACTTCTGGCCAGAATGAAATAAAAAGAAAAATCAGTAAAAAGATAACATAAAAGATGCTCATGTCTGAAAACTAAAATTTATACTACTAAATACCTCTTTTGTCAAAAAGAAAATTATAATTCATATTTATGAAATATTTTATTTGAATGACAAAGCAATATACATCAAAATATAGAAGACATAGTTACATAAATAGAGGAATGTATGTAGTCTCTTAATTTTATGTACATTTATTAGAAAGTAAATAAGCTAAGGGGCGCCTGGGTGGCTCTTCGGTTAAGCATCTGACTTCACCTCAGGTCATGATCTAATGGTTTGTGAATTTGAGCCCCAGGTCAGCAGAGTAGAGCCTGCTTAGGATTCTCTCTCTCTCCCTCTCTCTCTCTCTCTCTCTCTCTCTCTGCCCTCCACCACTTGTGCGTGCACACACACACTATCTCAAAAAAAATTTTTTTTAATTTAAAAGATAAAAGTAAAATGTTAGAAAAAGTAAGAGTAAACCCAAAGGTATAAAAAAGAAGGAATGAAAAATATAATAAATTAATAAAATTGATGATCACAAGAGAGGTTAATAAAAACAAATGATGTTTTTAAAAAATTTATGACTACTAGGGGCACTGGGAGGCTCAGTCCGTTAGGAACTCTGATTCTTGATCTCAGCCTCAGGTCTTGATCTCAGAGTCAGGAATTCAAGCCCTGTGTTGGGCTCTGTCTGGGGCGCTGGGCATGGAGCCCACCTAAAAAAAATAATAGGGGCAACTGGGTGGCTCAGTCAGTTCAGTGTCTGACTCTTGATTTCACTCAGGTCATGATCTCATAGTAGTGGGGTCGAGCCCCACATCAGGCTCTGCCCTGAAGGCATGGGGCCTGCTTAAGATTCTCTCCCTTTCCCTCTGCCCCTCCCCCGTAAAATAAAAAATGTTAAAACAGATTTTTTTAATACTATAAAATCTCTGCTTAGGCCACTAAAGAAAGAGATGATGCAGAGAGAATAAAAACATAAAAGGGAAAATAGTATAGCCATAATAAAGATTCTACAAATAGGGGTGCCTGGGTGGCTTAGTCGGTTAAGCCTCCGGCTTCGGCTCAGGTCAGATCTCACATTCGTGGGTTCGAGCTCCGCATCGGGCTCTGTGCTGGCGGCTAGCTCAGAGCCTGGAGACTGCTTCGGGTTCTGTGTCTCTCTCTTTCTCTGACCCTCCCCTGCTCGCACTGTCTCTGCCTCTCAAAAATAAATAAAAACCATAAAAAATTTAAAAAAAAAGAGTAGGGAGGGCTAACATAAGCAAAAGGCCGTGCACAGACTGTGCAAGATGAACTCAGGAATCCAATGAACTCTACTCTCGTCACACAAGGCATCCTCAGCCCCTGATATTTTCATCAAAAATCTCAGTGGAATTTCTTGGGGACTTGTCAACATAATTCTAAAAATTTTCCAAAAGAATAAATAGTGAAGAAAAGATCAGAACACTTCGGAAAACAAGAGCGTCTAGTGATGACTTGACCTCCCAGATAGCAGACGGTATAAATAATGCAGCCGGCACTATAAGAGTATGTTACTGGCACAGGGACAGGACGATCAGTAGAAAGGAAATAAAGGGAAGAAATAGACCCAAAAACTTAGCAAAAACTTGATGGTAAGAGTGGCATTCCCATCGGTGAGGGAAATGCTGAATTTTATAACAAAATGTATTTGCAAAATTGGCTAATGATTTTGGGGGAAAGATGGAAAATGTGTACAGCGATAATTAAGACACATGTAACTAGATAGACTCAGGGTTTGAATGCCAGTTTTGCCAGGGGTTAGCTGTGTAACCGCAGAAAGATATTTACCCTCCCTAAGCATCCTTTTGCCCATATTTAAAAACAAAGTAATAAAAATGAGTACAGCATGTGAGGATTTAAAACAGTAATAGGTATTGAAAAATAAAAACATGGTGTCTGTCACATAAAATGTGTCTCATAAATGTTAGCTATTATTATTTCTACCCCATACCCCATGCAAAGTAAGGTACAAAATGAAACCATAAACGTTCCAGAGAGAAAATAAATGAGTCTTATTATAATCTGGGGGTGCAAAAAGACTTTCTAAATATGACCCAAAGGGAAGAAAACATGAAGGAAAAGGTAACAGTTCTGGCTACAAAACAAAAAACAGAAAATGAAAAAATCCCTCCAAACATAAGAACGACTATGCCCAATCCCACCACATACAAAGTTAATATACAAATGACAAACTGGGGGAAATATTTGCAATATATGCAATAGGCAAATGGTTAATAGTCTGTTACTAATCAACAAGGAAAAGGAATACACTGAAGTAGAAAAATGCACCAAGAACATTAACAAATAAACAAGCAAAAAAAAAAAAAGACTGCAAATAAGTAGAGGGGGAGATGTTCTTAAAACCCAAAGGAGCTTTGACAAAAACACAACATTGCTGAGACAGAGGCAAATGGTTGTTTACCTACCTCTGGAGGCCAATAGTAGACACTTTCAAAGCAGATCCAGATCCAAGGGATAAAATTACGGAGCTGGATGGAACATAACACTTTTTCCTTTTTTTTTAAAGTTTATTTATTTATTTTGAGAAAGAGAGAGGACTTGCTTTGCTAGTGGAGGAGGAACAGAGAGAAGGAGAGAGAATCCCAAGCAGGCTCCCACTGACTCAGGACTCTATTCCATGGGGACGCTTAACCGACTGAGCCACCCAGGCGCCCCAGGACATAACACTCTTTAAATTGAGCTACAATTGACATATAACATTGTGTAATTGAATGTATACAACATACTGGTTTCATAGTTTATATTGCAAAAATTGTCATTCTCTGCTAATAACCTCTATTGCGTCCATAATTACCATTTCTTCTAGTGATGGGGACTTTAAAATCTAGTTTTTTAGCAAATTTAACATTGATAATACAGCCCCTGTGTATCATACTGTGGATCCAATCTCTGGGATTTATTTATTTACTGGTTTCAAGTATGTACCCTTGAACATCTTGTCCTTTCCCCTACTCTTCATTCTTTAGTAAACACCATTCCACTTTTTTTTTTGAGGGTTTTTGTTGTTATTTACATTTCACAACTGTAGGATATCATGTGGTGTTTGTCTTTCTCTGTCTTACTCACTCAGCATAATGTTCTCAAGTTCCCTTCATATTGTAACTAGCAGGATTTCCTTTTTTTTTTTTTATGGTGGAATAGTAAGTCATTGTATATATATGCACCACATCTTCTTTATCCATTCATCTCTTAAAATTTTTTTTAATGTTTTTAATTTATTTTTGAGAGACAGAGAGAGATAGTGCGGGCAGGGGAGGGTCGGAGAGAGAGGGAGGTACAGAATCTGAAGCAGGCTCCAGGCTCTGAGCTAGCTGTCAGCACAGAACCCAACGTGGGATCAAACCCACAAATTGTGAGATCATGACCTGATCCAAAGTCGGATGCTTAACTGACTGAGCCACCCAGGCGCCCCTATCCATTCATCTTTGATGGACACTTAGGTTGCTTGCAAATCTTGGCAAATGTGAATAATGCTGCAATGAACACAGGTGTGCAGATACCTCTTTGATAATCTGCTTTCATTTCCTCTAGATACAGACCCAGAAGTGGGATTGTAGGGTTGTATGGTAGTCTTATTTTTAGGTTTTTTTGGTAACATAACACTTAAAAATTTTTTATGTTTGTTTATTTTTGAGAGAGAGACAGAGAGAGAGAGAGAGAGAGAGAGAGAGAGAGAGAAAGCGTGAGTTGGAGGAGGGATAGAGAGAGAGGGAAACACAGAATCTGAAGCAGGCTCTAGGCTGTGAGCTGTCAGCACAGGGTCTGATGCGGGGCTCAAACCCACGAATCACGAGATCATGACCTGAGCCAAAGTCAGACGCTTAACCACCAGCTAAGCCCCCCAGGCGCCCCTTGAAACATAATATTTTAATGAATGTTCACTCTGTGTACTAAGTGCTTTACACATATCAATTTATCGTCAAAATGACCTGAGATTAAATAGTTCCTGTAGTTATGCAAATATTGAATCATTATGTTGCTGTACACCTGAAACTAATATAATGCCATGTGCCAATTATATCTCAATTTTTTAAATTCTAAGCTTATTTTATGGATGCAGAAATTGAAGCACTAACTAACTAAAACATTAAAAAAAATAAAACTAAAACAAATGGAATCATTGGAGCCTGGCTTCTTTCATGCAGCACGATTTGAGATTCATCTATGTTGATGTATCAATAATTTGCTCCTTTTATTTTTTTAATAATTTTTTTTAATTTGAGAGAGAGAGAGCACAAGTAGGAGAGGGGGCAAAGGGAGAGGGATAACCCTAAGCAGGCTCTGTGCTGTCAAAATCAAGAGTTGGAAACTCAACAGACGGAGCCACTCAGGTACCCGCAAATTTGCTCATTTTAATAGGCGAATCATACTCCATGGTACGGATGTACCACATGTTTTCATCCAATTCACCAGTAGATGGACATTTGGCTTGGGTTTTTTTTTTTTAATGTTTTATTTATTTTTGATACAGAGAGAGACAGAGCATGAGAGGGGGAGGGGCAGAGAGAGAAGGAGACACAGAACTGGAAGCAGGCTCCAGGCTCTGAGCTAGCTGTCAGCACAGAGCCTGACGCAAGGGCTCGAACCCACGAACGTGAGATCTGACCTGAGCCGAAGCCGGAGGCTTAACCGACTGAGCCACCCAGGCGCCCCTTGGCTTGTTTTATGGGAATAATGAATAATGCTGCTGTAGATATTTTCACATAGTTCTATCTGCACACGTGTGCTCTAATTCTCCAAATAAATACCTCAGAGTAGGATTTTTGGGTTATGGCAAGTTGTATGCTTAACTACTTCAGACTGCATATCTGTTTTGTAAGAAACCACCAGTTTCACATTCCCACCAGCATGTATGAGAGTTTCACTTGTTCTGTATCCTCTATGACATTTGGTAGTGTCAATTTGTTTCTTTGTATTTTAGCCATTTTAATATGTATATGATGTGGTATTTCATTATAGCTTTCATTTTTCATATCCCTAATGGCGAATGATGTTAAAATTTTTTCTGTACACTACTTACCATCTTACTTGGTGAAGTGTCTATTCAAATCTTTTGCCCACTTTTGAGTTGGGCTGTTTTTATATTGTTGAGTATTGGAGTTCTTTATATATTCTGGATACATATCTTTTTATCAGATGTATGTTTTGCAAATATTTTCTTCCATTCTCTATCTTATCTTTTCATTTTCTTAACAATGTCTCTTCAAGAGCAGAAGTTTTTATTTTAATGAATCTAACTTGTCAATTTTTTCTTTCATAGTTGATGCTTTTTGTTTCTTGGTTTAGTGTTTATTTATTGTCGAGAGAGCATGATCGGGGGAAGGGCAGAGAGTGACAGGTCAGAGGATCCAAAGCAGGTTCTGTGCTGACAGCAGAGAGCCCAATGTTGGGCTTGAACTCATGAACCATGAGATCATGACCTGAGCCAGTTGTACACTGAACAATCTGAGCCACCCAGGGTCCCAGTGCTTTTTGTTTCTTATTTATGAAGTTTTGCCATAACTTTAAATCACAAATATTTTCTCCTCTATTTTATTCAAGAAGGCTAATAGTTTGAGGTTTACATTTAAGTCTATGATTTATTTCAAGTTTATTTTTGTACATGGCACAGGTATGTATAAGGTTCTTTTTTGTTTGTTTTTTGTTTTTGTTTTTTTTGGGGGGTTGCACTATTTATTGAAACCAACCTATTTGTTTGTTTGTTTGGGAAAGAGAGAGAGCAGGCATGAGGGGGAAGGGCCAAGAAAGAGAGAGAGAATCCAAGCAGGCTCCAAGCTCAGCAGGGAGCCCCACATGGGGCTTGATCTAACGATGAGATCATTACCTGATCTGAAATCAAGAGTTGGATGTTCAACCCGGTGAGCCACCCCAATACCCTGAAACTGACCTATTCTTTAAAAATTTTTTAAATTTATTTTTGAGCGAAAGAGAGAGACAGAGGATGAGCGAGGGAGGAGCAGAGAGAGGGAGAGACACAGATTCCAAAGCAGGTTCTAGGCTCTGAGTTGTCAGCACAGAGCCCAATGCGGGGCTCCATCCCATGAACCATGAGATCGTGATCTGAGCCAAAGTCAGACGCTTAACCAACTGAGCCCTCCAGGCACCCCCCTTTTTAAAAATTTTTAACATTTATTTATTTTTGAGAGACAGACAGGAAACCAACCTATTCTTAACTACTACATTATGTTCTTAGAAATCTCTTTTACTCATTTGTACCAAAGTCTGGTGAGACTTGGAGATATACAGGTGATACACTTGTACTATTCTTTATTGTTT
The DNA here is from genome assembly GCF_006229205.1 of Suricata suricatta. NCBI lineage: Eukaryota > Metazoa > Chordata > Mammalia > Carnivora > Herpestidae > Suricata > Suricata suricatta. The sequence continues at coordinate 13,144,153 of NC_043716.1, read as the reverse complement.
ATACAGTACTTTTGATTATATAACCTAATTTTGACCCACGATCAACAATTACAACGAAGAGACCCAGAGAGGCTGAGTGCTTGACCAAGAGGACAAAGCTTTTGGTGGTGTGTTCAATATATTATCGACCATCAATAAACACTGAGCTGCTTTTTCCAAGATCCAAGATATTCCCATAGCTCTTCCCAGTTACTTAGGAGCACTGGAAACAAAAGTCAATACTGATTGCTTAATTTAGAGTTTATCAGTCTTTGAAAACTGGAAAGGCTAAGATATTTGGTGTACGATGGTCATTTGGACCACTCATAAGAAGGGGTCACATATCTCAACCCTGGCCATATGCAAACTTATGAACTGGACATAGTCATGCCAACTTTATCCTATAAAAATTCAATTAGAAATCTTTTCTTTAGAATAGTACTGAGCTTCGGGGTGCCTGGATGGCTCAGTCGGTTAAGTGTCCGGCTTCGGCTCAGGTCATGATCTCACAGTTTGTGGGTTCAAGCCCCGTGTTGGGATCTGTGCTGCAGAGCCTGGAGCCTGTCTTCAGATTCTGTATCTCCTTCTCTCTCTGACCCTCCCCTGTTCACGCTGTCTCTCTCTGTCTCTTAAAAATAAATAAAAAACACACATACAAAAAAGAATAGTACTGAGCTTCAGCAAGAAAAAATTTATAACCGAATAGTCCAAATATCAAAGCAATAAACAGATTTGGTTTATGTTTTGGTCATTTCTTCAGCCCACTAGCCATCCCCCTCTTTGGGAAGCATATTCACACATCACATCATTGGCATGGGCTATTGGGAGTCATTTTGCTACCACCTGATTCTGCCTCCGTGCCCAGGGCTATTTGTGACAGGGGTGGACATGTCGCTCAGGGTGATGATTAAACTGTTTATTCAGAGAATTTAGGGTTGGACTGAGAATCAGATCATCAATCTGCAATTGGCTGGAATTTTAACTTATGCACTGGGAGATACACAGCAGCCATATTCTGTTTGTCACGTGAATCAGAGGAGAAATTAAAGTAGATACGCAGAGAGAAAAACAGATACACAGAGGGAAAAGGAATAAAGTAGAGAGGGAGAAGTGGGGACTCAAAATTGCTTTATTGCTTCTAGTTTCAGACTATCTCAGTGGCTTCACTGCAGAGCTGTCTTTTGGGGCTATAAAAGCACCTGTCTCTGTCCTTAAGAGTTGCCCCTTTTTTCTTAGGCTACTTATAACCAAAGATTCCTAACTAGTACAGGTGAGGTAAACTGAGTTACCATGGAGTAGGAAGATATGACCTTGAACTGGTTTATGGGTATTTAAAAACAAAGCTGATTTTGGGGACAGTGGATGCTATAACTGGGAGAAAAAAAATTCCCCCCTTTTATTCTTTATAATATAAACTGCCTGAAAGGTTTGGACCAACTGAGTGAGCATCAGCAATGAGGTAATGGAGAGTGTTATCCAGGTCAGACTATCATTTGTTTCCAACCAGGAAGGAGTAGGGAGGAGGAGGAAGAAAAAAAGTAGGGTGGGAGAGAAGCCAGTGGAGGAAGGAAAGAAAAGTCTGACATGATGTAGTGCCCAGAAAGGTTTTACACATTTACATTTGGAGATCCTTTACCTTTGGATGAAAAATGCTGATCAACTGCCAAGTATTATTTTGTAAATTAGATACTCTCTGGGAAATTAGCTTTCTGACACATTTCCAGCCATTTTTCTAAAGCAGCCTCTATGAAATCCTGACTCTTTCTTTACAAGCAGAATTAAACACTGTGATCTTGTGTTCTCTTCCTTGCCTACAGTCTCAGGTTTTTTGTTTGTTTGGTTGGTTGGGTTTGTTGTTTTTGTTTTTTTTTTTTTGCCATGTTCCTGCCTTTGCCATTAACTTTGATGAACAAAATGAATGATGCAAAGAAATGGGTGGGACAATGAGGCTGATTCATGGTTTGGGAAAACAGAGAATTGTCACAGAGCAAACGCTGGCCCTCCTTTTTGCTGGGGACACTGCAATATTTGGCTGAAAGCATCTTGTCTGGATTCTTCCAATCAGTGGATAAGCATCTAAATGACAGGCACAATATGGGGTTTCCAGGGTTCCCAGAGTCCCCAGTGGTGCTTAAAACAATCCTGAGATGCCCTACCAGAGCCTGGGATCTGCGTGAACAAACAGAGAGAGGTTATTCAAATAGCCCTTAATTTTATTAAGAGGTCTCACTGTAAGGTCTCAAAACAGGCATTTATTTTTATGCCAGGATTATCTCCGAGTTTCATACTTGCATTCACTCCTGGTAACTTAGCTGGGATGTCACGTGCTAAGCTGACATTTAGACTGATGTTTTGGGCAGGACTTCAAAAATAATTTACCTTAGACAAACCAACTCTGAACAAAATTAATTGCTGGATAATTTAGAAGAATCTCTATTTATATTGGTAACGTATTGATATGCAGATTTGTGATATTTTTCATTGAGTAGCAAAATATGAAAATATGAAATTTTCAACAAACTGTAATCAACAATATAACTACATATAGATGTGCTGTGTGTGACTGTATGAATGAACCATCATTTACTTAACTAACTGTCCTTGTTGGACATTTAGGTTGTTTTCAATTTTTCATAGCTATAAACCATGCTTCAGTAAAAATTACTGAGCTAAATCTTTGTATATTTCCTTATTTTCCCTGGAAAGAAATCTTGGATTTTGATTGCTCAATCAGAAGTGATGCATATTTTTAATGTTTTTGACTCCTACTGAAAGGCTGCCTTCCAGGGTACAACATAGATTTCCTTCAGGTAGGAGAGTGTTTTCCTTCAAACGCACCCACCTTTCCGGTCTAAACATTACTTAGGTAATTGTTTTCTCCAGGTAAGTGATCATATAATCTACAAATAATACAAATAATGACTTTGTTTTCCTTTTTTAGAAGGCAGACTGCCAAATGCAGCGCCTCGCTGGGTTGTGCCTCAAGTCTTGGAAGCTTGAATGCCCTATGTTTTCCTACAAATAGACCTTGAGAGCTTGTTTGGAGGTCTAGCAAGCGAGCGCAGGAGCGCGCATACCCTTGACTAGAGAACAGCCCTCGTCCCCTGGGGAAGGTCGTCCCCTTCAACCTAACACTGAAGCTTCTGGAGGGATGTGGTTGAAGCAGTGAAGGAGGAAGGGGACACACGCCTGGCCAGCCAGATCACCTGAATCAACCCTGGCGATCAATGGGGTGACAGATTTCACAGCCCAGATTGCCATTATATCCATGACTTTTTAACTTTTATTTTATTTACATTTATTTATTATTGAGAGACCGGGAGAGACAGAGCATGAGCGGGGGAGGGACAGAGAGAGAAGGACACACAGAGTTCCAAGCAGGCTCCAGGCTCTGAGCAAGCTGTCAGCCCAGAGCCTGACACGGGCCCGAACCCGCAAGCTGGGAGATCATGACCTGAGCTGAAGTCGGTCGCTCAACTGACTGAGTCACCCAGGTGCCCTACCATGACTTTTTTCCTCTGTATCTACCAGATGGGCAAAAGTTGCAAGATTTTATAATATATCTTTGTTGGTGACAAAATGGAATAGATGCATCCACTCTCAGACTCTATAAGTTGGGAAGAATTTTTAAAGGATAATTTGAGAGTATCTGTGAAAAATGTTAAATTGCAAAGCCTTTGGCCTAGCGATTTCAATTGAAAACCATCTTCACAAGTGAACAAAGATGTATGTATAACCATTTCATCAAAATACTTTAATAGTAAAAAAAAATTAAAACAATTAAAAATTCATTAGTAGAATGTAGGTAGGTAAAGTATGGTACATTTATGCTATGAAATACTTTGCAGCCATGGGGCGCCTGGGTGGCTCAGTCAGTTAAGCGTCCGACTTCGCCTCAGGTCATGCTCTCACAGTTTGTGAGTTTGAGCCCAGTGTCAGCCTGTGTCCTGACAGCTCAGAGCCTGGAGCCTGTTTCAGATTCTGTGTCTCCTTCTCTCTCTGCCCCTCCCCGGTTTGTGCTCTGTCTCTCTCTCACAAATAAATAAACATTAAAAAAAAAAAAGAATACTGTCCCGTCATTAAAAAGAATAAGGTAGATCTCTAGTAGCAACCTGGAACCCAAACCATGCTATTTTGTTAAGTTTAGGAAATGTATTGCAGGATAGTAATATATTATGATCCAAATTTTATTTCCTAGAATCTATGTGTATATTCTCAGAAATAAACACAGAAAAGGGTCTGTTGAAGATGATTTCCTCTGAGAAACAGAATTGATAGACTGGAACATATTTACTTTTTCTTTTGTTTTTTGCTTTAATATGTTAGTGAGCATTTATTCTTCTAAGAATTGTCTCCTCATCCTGAATTTTTATACATTTTATTTATTTTTCTTATTGTGTTAGCTTAGAATTTTAAGAACAATCTAAGAGTAGTTAAGAGATTGCCTTGATTTGTCCCTGACTTCAGGGGTAATGTCTTTAATATTTTGCAATTAATATTGGCTGTTGGTTTGTGACATTCTTTATCATGCTAAGGAAGTCCCTTGTTATTTTTTCCCTTTTATTTTTGTTTTGTTTAATGTTTATTTATTTTTTTTGAGAGAGAGAAAGGGACAGAGTATGAGCTGAGGAGGGGCAGAGAGAAAGGGAGACACAGAATCGGAAGCAGGCTCCAGGCTCTGAGCTGGCAGCACAGGGCCTGATGCACTGCTTGGACCCATGAACTGTGAGATCATGACCTGAGCCAAAGTGAGACGCTTAACTGACTGAGCCACCCAGACACCCCAATACCCTGCTATTCTAATTTTTAAAAAATGTTTAACATTTATTCATTTTTGAGGGACAGAGAGAGACAGAGCATGAGTGAGGGAGGGGCAGAGAGAGAGGGAGACACAGAATCCAAAGCAGGCTGCAGGCTCTGAGCTGTCAGGACAAAGGCCTACAACTGGGCTCAAACTCACAACTGTGAGATCATGACCTGAGTTGAAGTCAGAGACAGAGACTTAACCGACTGAGCCACCCAGGCGCCCCTATGCTATTCTTATTCAAGTAGGAGATTTTTATTGGATACATTTATTGAGTTTTATTAAATTTTTTTTGTCATCCATCAGGGTGATCATATAGTTTTTCTCCTTAAAGTAAAACACTATTATGAATTATATAATATATTTTCAAATGGCAAACAATCCTATAGAATAAAGAATTTTTGGCGATAGGGTTATTACTTTCGTGCACTTGATAAGTTTGATATGCTAATATTTTATTATGGCAAAAAACACGTAACATAACCATTTTTAAGTATACAGTTAAGTACATTCATGTTGGAAATAGATCTCCAGAACTTTTCATCTTGCAAAACTGATATACCCATTAAAGAACTATTCTCCTTTTCGCCTTCTCCCCTACCCCTGGTAACCACCATTCTACTTTCTGCTTTTATAAATTTGGCTACTTTAGATAGCTCATAAAGTGGAATCATACAATATTTGTGTTCTTGCGGTTGGTTTGGTTTACTTAGTGTTCTCAAGGTTCCTCCATGTTGTAGCATGTGACAGCATTTCCTCCCCTTTCCCAGCCTGAATAATATGTCATTGCATGTATATGTTACATGTTCTTTATTCTTGTCCCTCCATGGACATTTTGGTTGCTTCTACCTCTCAGCTATTGTGAGTAGTGCTGCTATGAACATGGTAAATATCTCTTCAAGACCGTGCTTTCAATCCTTTTGGACACCCAAAAGTAGGATTACTGGATCACATAGAAGATCTACTTTTAATTTCTTAAGGAGCCACTGCACTGTTTTCCACAGTGGTTGTGCCCGTTTACAACCCCTCACCAGCAGTGTGTAAGGGTTCCACTTGCCAATTTCTCCACATTTTTATCCACATTTATTATTTCCTATTTTTTTATAGCAGCCATCCTAATAAATATGAGATGATATCTCATTGTAGTTTTGATTTGCATTTCTCTCACGATTAGTTATGTTGACTATCTTTTTATATGCTTATTCACTGTTTTTGCAGACAGAGAAAAATCCATCCTAAAATTCATGTGCATCATAAGGAAACCCAAGTAACCAAAAAACAAGAGCAAAGTTGGAGGACTTGCACTTCATAATGTCAAAATTTACTGCAAAACCACAGTAATCAAAATGCTGTGAAACTGGCAGAAGGACAGACATGTGGACTAATGAAACAGAAGAAAGAACCCAGAGGGAGACCTTTGCACACATGTTCAGTTGCCTTCAGTGGGGGTGCCAAGATCCTGCAATGTGGAAGGGACAGTCTTTTCAACAAATGGTGGTGGGAAAATGGAATATCTGTGTGCAAAAGAATTAAATTGAACACTTACCTTACACCATATACAAAAATCATCTCAAAATAGATCAACGACCATTTTGGATTTGAAGTTTGCAAATTATAAGTTCAATATCCCTAACAGGGCTTTTTGAATTGTCTATTTCACATTGGGTGAATTGGAGTAGTTTCTGCTTTTAGAGGAACTGGGCCATTTCTTCTAAGCTGCCAAATTTATGTGTGTAGAGCCTTTCATAATATCTCGTTATTATCTCTTTGATGTCTTTGGAGTCTGAGTTATATCCCGCTTTTCATTCCTGATATTGGTAAAATGTGTCTTCTCACTTTATTATAACTTGAAAACTTCCAAAAGTGTATTTCCAGGCCCAAATGGAAGTCAAACATTTAAAGAAAAATTAACATAAATCCTACATAATCTATTCCAGGAAGGAGAAGGGAACACTTCCTAATTCATTTTATGAAGTTAGTATTATTCTTGTCCCCAAACCAGAAAAGACAGTATAAAAAAGTAAAACTGTACACTGATATCCCTCATGAATACAAACACAAAAACCTTTAACAAAATTTTAGCAAAGAGAATTCAGGAACTATAAAAATAATTATACATCATGACCAAGTGGGATTTATTCCAGGGATGCAAGGCTATCTCAATATATAAAATGAATATAATCTACTATATTAACAGGTTAAAAAAGAAAAATCACATGATCATAATAATTGCTGCAGAAAATTCATTTGAAACAAATCCAATACTCATGATAAAAACTCAGAAACATAAGAATAGAGGAGAACTTCCTCAATTTGATGAAAAACATCTACAGAAAGCCTGAATGCTTTCTTCCAAAGACTGGAAACAAGTCAAGGATGTCTGTTTTTACCACTCTTAATCAACATAGTTCTGTAAATGCAATAAGCATTAAGAAGAAACAGAAGGCATATAATCATGAAGGAAGAAATAAAAATATCCCTATTTCATATAACATAATTGTCTGCATGGAAATCCCAAGGAATCTTCAAAAAAAAATCCTAACTAATCAATGACTTTAGCAAAGTTTGAGGATAAAAGATTAACATACGAAAATCAGCTGCCTTTATGTATACTAGCAACCATGGTAACCAAAATTAAAAATACGATACATGTCTAATCACTCAAAAAATGTGATCACTCAAAAAATTACTTAGGTGTAAATCTAACAACATGTGTACAGGACTTATGTACTGAAAACTAAAAACTGCTGAAGGAAAAAACATAAAGTAAAAAACATACGATGTTCATAAATTGGAAGACTCAAAGTAAAGATGTCCATTCTCTCCAAGTTGATACACAGGTTTAATGCAATTTCTATCAAAACCCCATCAAGATTTTTTGTTGTTGTTTACACAGACAAGATTTTTCTACAATTAATATGGAAAGGCAAAGGAACTAGAAGTGCTAAAACAATCTTGGAAAAGTAGAATAAAAGTAGAATAAAGGAATCACTTGTCTCAATGTTTATTTTTTTTTGTTTTTGTGTTTTTTAGTCGGTTTATAAATTTTGACAGAGAGGAAGAGAGAGAGAAAGAGAGAGGAGGCAAGAGGGAGGGGTGGATACAGAGAATCCCAAGCAGATTCCACACTGTCAGCATGGGGCCAGATGTGGGGCTTGAACTCAAAAACCATGAGATTTCACCTAAGGTGAAATTAAGAGTCAGATGCTTACCTGACTGAGCCACCCAGGCGCCTCAGAGTTGCTTAATTCATAACGGTACCAAACTGAAAACAACCAGATGTTCTTTAACAGGTGAGTTGTTAAACTGTGTTATATCTGTAGCGTGGGGGCAACACTCAGCAATTTTAAAAAGGAATGAACTACTGAATATGCACAGCAGGCTAGATCAATCTATCTTCAGAGAATTATGCGGAATGAAACAAAAGCCAACCTCAAAAAAACTGGCTTATATACTATTGAGTCCCATTTATAAAACATTCTTAAGTGGATAAAATTCTAGAAATAAAGAATGGATTAGTGGTTGTCAGAGGTTAGGAAAGGGGGTGATATGGGAAGGAACTGTTTAAGGGCGACAGGAAGGATTCTCCTGCTGATAGAAGTGTTCTGTATCTTGCGTGTATCAATATCAACATCCTAGTTGTGATATTGTAACAGAATTTTGCAGGGCGTTACCATTGGGGTAGAGTATAAGGGTTCTCTCTTATTTTTTACAACTCTGTGTCAATCTATAATTATCTGAAAATAAAAAATTAATTAAAAATAAAAAAATAGAACTCTCCCATTCAAAATGCCAATAGTGGTCCCGTGAGAAACATTGATACAATACCTACAAAAAAAAAAAAAAAAAACAACCCAATTTTACAAGGGAGAAGTTTGGAACAAAATTTTACATGCTTTTATTTTGTATTTATTTTAATATTTTATTTTTAAGTAATCTCTATACCCAATGTGGGGCTTGAACTTACAAGCCCAACATCAAGAATTGCATGCTCTCCCGAATAAGCTAGCTGGGCACCACAAAATTTTACATGCTTTCAAATATATATGTGTCCATAGGGATTATAAGGCAAAGAATATTATTTTGTTCATTTAAGTATTATATACTGGAATCCAGGAAGAAATAATAAATTCTGGATATGCAGTCATAACCTACTTACCATTAAAAAAGGATTGCGCTAGTGTACTGGTTGTTTTTTTTTTTAATGAAGGAATGAATGTGGTGTGAGTTGTCAATGTTGCCAAAGACACACAGTGAAATGATATAAACTGCCTTCTGTTGGTTTAGTGTGATGGAGGGAGTGTCAGTCTGTGTCCTTAAACACCTACTTCAAACAGGGAAGCTCTGTTTTTTGTTTATTTTTATATATACAGACATTCTATATAATATTTTGTTTGAAAAAATTAGCTTTGGCTCCTGGGTGGCTTGGTCGGCTGAATGTCGGACTCTTGATTTCAGCTCAGGTCACGATCATGGGATTGAGCCCCAGTTGGTATTGTCTTCCTCTCTCTCTCTCCTTCTCTCTCTCTGCCTCCTCCTTTCCCTCACTCTCTGAAAATAATACATAAATAAATATAAAAAAGAAAAAAAAAGCTTTGGAGAAAAAGAAAGTACAAAAACCATGATTTAGGGTATGTCTTGATATAACTTAGCATTAGTGGTTTTTCTGGACCATCATTTAGAGACTCAAAAGTCAGTTCCTTCCTTTCTCTGCACAGTCAACAGGGTACGGAGAGACAGTAGAAATAGCAACTGAGAGAGGAAAAGTATACTATTGAAGGGAGTCAGGAAAGTTCTCTTTGGAAGATGAAGGCGGTTGGTTTATGGTCTTACACAGAAACAATATAAGCAGTCCCATAGCCAACAGGACAGTCTAGCCATCAAGGTGTTCAAAACCTTGAAGCCCACATTATCTTTCCAGCCTTTGTATTTCTCCTTCTTACCTCTCCAACCCTCCATCTACCTTCCATGCCTCTCTCACATACATGAAACTCCTTTTCAGCTACACTGGAGCCACTTCTTGTTCGCAGAAATTGCCTTCCACATTTATAACTCCATATCCATGCTCAAGCTGTTCTTTGTACCTGGATTGTACTGTCCAGTGTGGGATAGTAAAAATTGGAAATGTGGCTAATGTGGATTGAGATGTAAAATATACAACAGATTTCAAAGAGTATGAACAAAGATTAAATGAATTCCATCTCTTTTTACTTCTAAAAAATGTGACTACCACAGAATTTAAAATTACATTTATGGTTTATATTATATATCTAGTGCTGCCCTAGATCCACGAAGTTTTGACCCTTATATATCGACCTTAAGAACATGAGACCTCAGCATTTGCAAATCCGAGTGCTTTAATCAGAATTATACCAACCTCAGTGAATTTTTAGGGAAAATATATTTATCAGAACTAACTCTACTTACGTAATCAATGTAATTATTTGATCAAGTCTCTATTTAGCAGAGTTAAACTACTTCCAATTTTTCTATTTTCATTTTTATCTTAATGAAATTATTTTCTTTGGCATCAATTTTTTCTTCTAATAATTTTACAAAGGAAAATTGACTTATCAAGTTTTTTTTAGTCTCTTTTTTAATGTTTTCTATTACTGTGAATATCCTTTTGTGGTCATGATTTTGATCATATGCAATTTTCTTGGGTTAAATTTTATAGATAAAATATTTACTAGGACTCCTGGGTGGCTCGGTCTGCTGAGTGTCCAACTTCGGCTCAGATTCATGAGTTCGAGTCCCACGTCTCTCTTTGCGATCATAGCATGGAGTCTGCTTCACAAAGAACCTGCTTCAGATTCTCTGTCTCCCTCTCTCCCTCTGTTCCTTCCCCACAAGTACTTTCTCTCTCTGTCTCTCTCAAAATTAAAGAAACGTTAAAAAAATTTTTTACTGTGTGCTATTTTAGCAGCCATTGCCACTTTCATGCTGTGAATATTCTACTAGTAATATTCATTTTAATTGGGTATAAGACCAATCATTCGTATTGATTTTTAAAGTAAACCATGAAAAGTTGTAGGTAGATCTCAAGTAATCAAGGATAGTTCCTTTAAAAAAAAAAAAAACATTTTTAGGGGCACCTGGGTGGCTCAGTCAGTTAAGCAACCGACTTTGGCTCATGTCATGATCTCACGGTTTGTGAGTTCGAGCGCCACTTCAGGCTCTGTGCTGACAGCTTGGAACCTGGAGTCTGGTTCGAATTCTATGACTCCCTCTCTCTCTGTCCCTCCCCTGCTCACGTGCTCACTCTCTGTCTCTCAAAAATAAGTAAACGTTAAAAAAAATTAAAAACATTTTTATTTATTTTTGAGAGAGAGAGAGAGAGAAGCAGAGAGACAGAGAGAGGGAAGACAGAGACTCCCAAGCAGGCTCCAGACTGTCAGTGCAGAGCCTGATGTGGGGCTCAAACCCAGGAACCATGAGATCATGACCTGAGCTTAACCGACTGAGCTACGCAGATGCTCCCCTAGGATAGTTCTTTTTGTCCAAGTTTGCTTAATTGAATTGCTTGCCCAATTTCTCTAAAACTTGTGATCACTCCATGGTTTTGGTGAGGCAAAGATCAAAGGACAGGGTCAAAATATCTTTAAGTAATTATTGTTATCCTTTTAAATGTATTAATGGTGTCATGGTTATGTTTTTTAAACGTTTTTTTCTTTTAGACATACCAGTTTTTTTTAATGTTTATTTTTGTGAGAGTGCAAGTTGGGGAGGAACAGAGAGAGGGGGACAGAGGACCAAAAGTTAGCTCTGCTCTTACAATAGCGAGCCCAATTTGGGGCTTGAAATCATGAACTGGGAGATCACGACCTTAGCCAAAGTCGGATACTTAACTGATTGAACCACCCAAGGGCCCCTAGCATACTAAACTATTAATGAGTGAAAAAATGTGATATCTAGAATGCACTTCAAAAAAATATGGCGGGCACCTGGCTGGCTTAGTCAGTAGGGTGTATGACTCTTGATCTCGGGATCATGAGTTCAGGCCCCATGCTGGGCATAGAGTTTACTTAAAAAAAAAAAATAATATGGACAGGGAAATGAATGGGAGTATATATGAAAGAAGATTAGCCATGAGTTTATAATTGTCAAAACTGGTGATGGGTGTATGAGGGTTCATTATATCATTCTATTTTTATATATCTCTCAAATTTTACATATTGAAAAGGTAAAATAATAATTTTTTTTTAAGTTTATTTATTTATTTTGAGAGACAGAAAGTGCAAGCAGGGGATGGGCAGAGAGAGAGACTCCAAAGCAAGTTCCACGCTGTCAGTGCAGAGCCCCACGTGGGGCTCAGTTTCATGAACTGTGAGATCATGACCTGAGCTAAACTCAAGAGTTGGACGCTTGGGGCTCCTGGGTGGCTCAGTCGGTTAAGCGGCTGACTTCAGCTCATGTCACGCTCTCACGGTTCGTGGGTTCAAGCCCCATGTCGGGCTCTGTGCTGACAGCTATCTCAGAGCCTGGAGCCTGCTTCAGATTCTGTGTCTCCCTCTCTCTCCGACCCTCCCCTGCTTGTGCTGCTTCACTCTATCTCTCAAAAATAAATAAAAAACACTTTTAAAAAATTAAAGAAAAAAAAAGAGTTGGATGCTTAACCAACTGAGCCACCTAGCATAATAATTTTTTTCAAGTCCTTGAGATCAAAAGTCAGGGTCAAAACTGTTTGGTTTTTTTCTTTATCTACAGCTACAAAAATGAAATCCAAGTTCCCTCTTATGTTCTCAAGGCCCTGATCTGATTCCTACTGGTCTTTCTGATCTTGTCTCCTACTTCTTTCCTCTTCTGGGCTATTCAAAGAATAAAATGTGAATGGTATCCCCTCAACCAGTGCAGTCAAGAAGCCGCATTCCTCACCACCATTTCGCTCTGTCTGCCTGGACCTTCTTGCATTTCCTGAGACACACAAGCATCTTCTTGCCTCAGGACCTTTGCAGTTATTCCTTAATCTGGAATCCCTTGGCTACTCAAGTCTTAGCTTAAATGTCATTCATTCCACAGAAATGTTTTCCTTACCACCCTCACTAATATAGTTGTTCATATTTTCCCCATCTCAATACTTTTGTTGCCCTCATAGCTTTGTCACCTTTTTTCTGTGTCTTCTACCAGAGTACAAACTCTATGATCTCAGGGATTCTGTTTGTTCTGGTCATTGTGCCTGGTACATAGAAGGCACTCAATAAATATTTGTTGAATGAATTAAAATTCTAGCCATTTTTTAAAGCCCGCTTTAAATCACCTCCTTCATAAAGCCTTCTTTGAGTCCTCTCGGTGAGAATCTTTTCCTCTACTAGGTTTACAGACAGAAAGGAGAACCTAGCCTGTTTTAGTTTTCTCGTGGTCTATCATAGTGACAGCTAGAGTGATCTGATATGTCCTTTTGCATTTTTTTTACATTTATTTATTTTTGAGAGAGAGAGAGAGAGTGAGTGAAAGCAAGCTGGAGAGGAGCAGCGAGAGAGGCAGAGGGACAATCCCAAGCAGGCTCTGTGCTGATTGAGCCCTGCTGTAGGGCTCAATCTCTTGAACCATGAGACCACGAGTTGAGCCAAAATCAAGAGTCAGATGCCTAACTGACTGAGCTACCTAGGTGCCTTGTATGGTTTCTTTAGGTTAGCATTTTACACATTATTTTTCTATCTAAAATATAAAAGGTTTCAGATTACAAAGTGCTGCTTCTAAACATTTTTTCTATGTCTAGGTTGAGAATTTCACCTCTTATACAGTCTTCGTTTCTATGGCCTCCCAGTGTTCATGACACATGCAGACCTCATGGTGCTGAGATGAAGAATGACTGGTTTAGTGGGACTTGCCCTCGTTGACATGTCCATGCTTTGGGGAAATGCAGGCACACAAACGAATCAGCTAAAAATCTCCTACAGTGAGTCTCTTGCCAGTTGGGTCATGGTTGTCTTTCAAATGGGGCTTTGATTCACATAACTTATATACCTGAAAGCTCTCTTCTCACCATTTGCTAATTGCTTCTTATCAAATTTGAACATACAGCAATGTGTATTTGCTTATAAACAGAGGACGGTTTAATCCTCAAAATAAAGTTTTAACATGTGTGCTCATTGTCACACCTAAAATAATATAACACTGTATGTTAACTATGCTGGAATTAAAGTAAAATTAAAAAGTAATAGTTTAAGAAAAGAAAAAAAAAACTGTGTGCATGGTAAACAGATTTTAGAAGACATTTTGTCCTCTCCCCAATAGTATTTTTGGATAGTTCTTCCAGTCAGCTTATTTGCAGAATTGTTTGAACTGCCACTAATTTTATTGCAGCAATTAAAACAAATGTTTCCATTTTGAAAATGTCTGCTGGAAAAATAAGGATCTGCAATTCAAATGAATGGGGAGGTTGTTAAATTGTGGTAAGTAAAATGGATGTTTATACTTAACTTTTTTTTTCAAGAAACATCATCCAAAATATTCATTATTAAGTGTTTCCTGGATGGATGGATGTAGTAGGTTCTATACAAGTCTTTATGGATTATCATTGATAGCACAGATACCCTAATTCTCCATTCTCAAAAGACAAGTGTTGATGAAGATGATCTATCATTTTAGCAACTGAAGACAGTGCATAGAACCATAACACATCACTCCACATCAAGTTAAGCACACAACACAGTTTTATTTCTGTTCAGAAAAATTATAATTCAAGAAAAGGTTTTAGGGATGTCTGGGTGGCTTAGTCGGTTGAGCTTCCAACTTCAGCTCAGGTCATGATCTCACAGTTTGTGGGTTTGAGCCCCACATCAGATTCTGTGCTGACAGCTCAGAGCCTGGAGCCTGCTTCAGATTCTGTGTCTCTCTCTCTGCGCCCCTCCCTCCCTCATGCTCTGTTTCTCTGGTATCAGTAATAAATAAACATTAAAAAAAAGTTTTTTTATACATTCTTCCCAAGGGAGTCTGTATTTTAAAGAAATAAAACCTGATCTCAATTTAGTGTGTAATTACATAATAACAGATTTTAAAGATTCTAAATATAGGAGTCTATGAGCTCAAGGTTTATAGCAGTTAGTACTACCTATTTGTATTAAATCAGTGTTTATCAATGCGATTCTGATTTCTTTCTGGGCAATTTTGTTGGCTTTTGAAATATTCATTTTAAAAATAACTGATTTACTCAGCTGATTAAATATTAAGCAGTGTGATATCACACAATCCTAAATATTTTAAAAGGTAAAAATGAACCAAAGGTGGATTCTTAGGCTAAGAAAGCTTAATTTGATTCATGTGTACTGACTGTTACTGGACGTAGCACAAACCAATCCCCTCTGCCTCCTCTTGTCCTTGTCTAACTTGAGAATTCCAAAGCTGTAAACCCGGAAAAGACCTTCCAGAGACCCTTTGATTTCCTTCCCAGACTTCATGAAGAAGAAAAACCCAAACCCTCCAGGCAATCAACCCCACTCCTGCTTCTCCGGAACACTTCAAGGGCAGAGATAACCTTTCTTTACAAAAGGAAACTTTGCTTTGGTATCAAGCAACAGTAATTGTTAGATGAGTCACCTATGATTCCTCACCACAGCAGGATCTTCTTACACATGCAGCATCACCTCTCGATTTCTCACAGAAGTCTTATGAATTAGATATTTATTGGGTCTGTTGTATAGAGAAACCCAGGCCAGAGAGTAATTTAGTCAAGGTCACACTTCTGCTAAGTGGCTGATCAAAGATTCATACACCCAAGTTATCGCTTTCATTAACCCAGCTGCTTCTCAAAAGCAGTGTATACATTTACCCACATAAAGGGATGTAATAAAATCAATAAACGTAACCTTAAACACATGTTTTAGGAAAAGAGTTTCCTTGGACAATATAAATTAATTAGATAATCACACCAGATACCTCTTATTAAAAGAATATTCCGTATTGAAAGATTCAGAACCTCAAATCTGGCCTGTTTTAAATCAAATATCTCGGTGTGGAATAAATAGACTAGAATCCCGAAGACTTCTTTGTCATCGCTAGATCAACTCATAATTTAGCAAGCGCGCGCACACATACGCGCGCGCGCACACATGCACGCACGCGCGAGCACCTTATGAGGATAAAGTTCCAGGTCTTTCTTTGGGCTTCAGTTTCGAGACTTCAAGTATCTCAAATGTGTGTGTGACTAAGGAAAAGAACAGCTGAATCACGACTAAAAGCGAATCCTCGCAATTAAAAATCTATTTTAAAAAATGAGACAATTAGGCACCCCATCACCTTTTACCACCGATAGCTCTTCTCTCCAAGCCAACCCAGCCTACTTCCCCCTTTGCCCCCACCAAACTGGGAAATAAATCCGAAGGCCAGAGGTAGAAGGGGCCACAGCTTGGCCGGGGCTCCACTTTATTCTGAAGCCTATCGGGGCCCGGAATCCACGGGTAGCAACGGGTCCCAGCGTTGGCCGGGAAAAGCGGGGAGAGCTCCATTTGAGGGCAGGAAGGTGAACAGAGCCGGAGTTCATGAGGTGCCTGAACAGGCAGACGAGGGTCTAGGAAGAGGGAGACCAAGGTTCCAGAGGCAAGCAGAACGCGAGAAGGGGAGCAAACCAGCCGCCCGGCACTCGACACCGCCAAGCCGCAGACCCAGCGCGCCCGCTAAGCGGAAGGCACCGCGCTTCAGAGCCCGGCCCAGGCCTGCGCATGCGCTGCAGCTCCTCTCCTCTCCCGGCCCCCCTCCCTCATCCCGGCGGGTCTGGGGCGGCGGCGGCGGCGGCAGCGGCGGCGGCGGCGCGGTGACGTCAGGGCGTTGGGGCAGCTCCTGTGACAGACGGAGCTGGAGCGGCGGGGCGGCGGCGGAGTCCGGCGGCTGAGATAGCGAGTGAGCGAGCGAACGAGCAGCGATCCCGGGGCTCAAGGAGCAAGAAAGAGGAGGAGGAGCGCTCGGGCGCGAGCGAGAGGAACCTCGAGCGCCAAGCTTGGGCTCGAGCCCCGGAACGGCTGAGGAGCCCGCCCGCTCCCCTCCCCTCCCCCTCCCCGGGACCGGGCCCAGCGCGCCATCCTCCCCCTCCCTCCTTCCCTCCCTCCCTCCTTCCTCCCTTCCCTCTCCCTCTCCCCCTCCCCCGCCGGTGGATGGGAGTGAAGGACGGAAGAGGCCCTGCGGAGGCGGCGGTGCAGCGCTCCGGTAAGGCAGCGAGGGTCTGCGCTCTCCCTTCTGTTTTCTCCACCGCGCTCGGGCTGCTGCGGGCCCGGCCCGGCGGCCTGACGAGGTGGCTGCGCCGGTCCCCTCCCTCCCATTCTCCCCTCCCCCTGCCGCCGCCTCCTCCTTCTTCTTCTCTCCTCGCTCTCAAAATGGCGGCCGCGACGGCCGTTGAGTGAGAGACACGGGAGGAGGGGGGACAGGCCGGGGAGGGCGCTGTCCTCTCTCTCCCCCTCCCCGGCCCGGTTTCGGGGGGTGCCGGGGCTGCCGCGACTCCACCCGCGGCCCTCCCCGGGAAGAGATCGCCATCCTCTCTCAGTGACTTAGCAAGAAAAGTATTCTTGGGTAGGAAGGGCGTGGAGAGCAGGTCGCTCTGTGATCTTGGGGAAAGGGTTCGGCCCTCCTCTCCCTGGCCGCGGAAGGCGAGCACCGCAGTCCCCACCCCACCCCACCAGTGGTTGGCGGCTCGGGGACCGGGCTCAGCCCCGCGCGGCCTCGGCACCCATAGGCCTTCAGGCGTTCCGTCCCCAACCTGTCCTTAGGATGGGGTTGACCTGAGGAGGATGGCCCAGCCCTTCCCTGGTCCCTCCGTGCGGTGGTCCAGCCTCTACATCCACTAAAGAGGAGCGGTCCGAACCACCGAACCATCCGCAGCATCCACCCACCAAATCAGGCTGGATTTTCTTTTCTGCCACTGGCTCCTGAAACGGGAGTTGCCTTTTGACGTTGTAACAGCTTCGAGGCCCTCAGCCATTCCCATCATCTAATCTCCCCACTCCTTTAGGAAACGCAGTGCCGTCTTTAGTCTCTCAGCTGAGAAAATAGAGAATGTCTTTGAGGTGGTGGGCAAATTTTAACTCTCTCTCTCTAAACATTAGAGAAGAGGAAGAGGTTTTCAGTGTCTTAGATAAGAGAGAGCAGGATGCCTTGGCTTTATTTGTTTTTCTGCTTTTCTTCAGTGACTTAGCAAGAAACTCCCTTGGAGGAGGACAGGAGATTTTCTTTTGGGGTTGGGGTTTGGGTCCAGATTACATCCATCCTTTGGTTAAGAATTCGTACTTTGGAAGAGAAGAACCAGATTTGTGGTTTCATTCTCAATGGGCGATGTCATGCCAAGGTTCCCCCCCCCCCCCCCCCGGCCACCCTTAGGAGGCAATCGGGAGAGAATAAAGATATTTCTGTTATTCCTACCTCTACTTTAACATGCAGTCCTCGAGATTCATAACGTTTGAAAGGCTAAACAAATTTGTGCCATTTTTGGTAATTCTATTTTTGTTGGTAGGTGGGTTGTTTTGTGTGAATTTCATTTTGAGTCTAGGGCGGAGGAGACATAGCTTGGGCCTTTAATACCAGTAATGTCATCCCTCTCCTTTGCCTCGGTAGTATTTACTTAAAATTATTTTTTTCTTTTTTCTTTTCTTCCTTTCTTTTTTAATGTTCTTCTTTTCTGCAGCCGGGCTTGTTTGTTGCAGGGAAATCAGGAAAATTTCCTGCCTGGGTCATGTCGGCAGTGAAATAATGTTGAATGTATAACAAGCTTTTACTTACAAAATTCTGACTTGGTTCTAAGACGTTAGCTAGTTTTTAATCTCTTGTGCTATCTTTTGAGACACAATTTCGCAAAATAACTGGCAATTGTAAATTGCAGTTTTTATTAAAGCAGAAGTGTTAGCTGTATTTAGGGTGATATATTCTTTCTTGTTCTATTATAAATGATCATTGTTTGAACTGTTCAAAGGGGAGGATCTCTTTAAGCAAATCTGAACCTGTTGTTTTTTTATAAATCAAAGGAAGGAACACAATTTCTCACAAAATATTTCTGTATATATTGATTTTGAGAAAGATTGCCCTATGTTGGTACCACCCCCTCCCCTTTTAAAAATGGGCTAATATTTGTGGATGCTGTGAACAGCCATTGAGCGGAGGAGACTGGGTGGAGTAAGGTAGCAGAAGCTGTGAAATGCTAGATTGCCCTTTCATAGCATTTTTCTCTTGCTTCTGTTTTGTGAGGTTATTGGATACTAATTGTGCTACAACAAAGGCATTTGTGGTAAATCTTAAAATCTGATGTTTTTAGTTTCTACCATTTTTGCAAGGTGTTGAATGATTGGGGTAGAAAGCAATGCCCCTGCTCTAAAGCAGACACTTATTGTCTCTCTGTATTTGTGTGTGTATAGACACACACACACACACACACACCCCTTGTTAATGTTTTTTATCGTTTTGGTAAAGTAAGTGTAAGTTAATGAATGCCAGAAATATTTGGCAAGAAACAGTAGTAGAAAATATGGCAAAAATCTAAATGAGAATACTATACATGTCTCCTTTTAGTTTGCATGGAAACATTAAATCTGTGATTTTTTAAATAACATCGATGAGTAAAAAGGGATAAGAAAATTTGGGTTAAAACCTATTTATAAAGACTTTCTTCTTGTGTTGTCCCTTACAAGGGACCTTTTGTAAGGTACTACCGTAAGAGAGGGTAGGTCACTTTAATGTCTTGCATCAGGCATTCATGTGAATAGACATCTTCAAAGAATGTCAGATTCATGTGGTAAATATGATTTTGATGAGCCTTAAGACCGTTTGCCAGTGTGTGTTATATTTTAACACTTCTGTTATTTTTTAATGTGATTAGAAGGTAGAGGGTTCCTATGGTGAGGGATGGGTAAGGTTAAGGATGGTAATTCACTATGTTATGTGACATATTCTCATCCTAGTACTTTAAGGTATAAAAGTGCACTAAAAGTGGTGATTTTTCAGCACACTATTAATTGAGCAAGAACGTAAAATAATTTAACTTAAGAGAGCTTTAGTACAAATATATATCTGTGAATGTTTTGATAACATGTGATAGGATTTTTGCTTAAATTTAGAGATCAGTTTTTAAAATTCTTCATAATCCTGTATTTATAAAACTTTTAATGAGATTGGGATAGATTTTTTGTTGTTGTTGTTGTAGATTTATTCAGTATCTTCCAGATGAAATAAGTAGTTCTTAGTACATAAGAAATTAGGAGATGTTTCTGGAAGGGAAAAATCAGTATCATAATTTTACATTTTCTGGCTAGAACATCCATGTTTCATTGTATTTTATGTTTTCAATGTAAATGTTTCCCTCCTATGTGCTAAATAATATATACCTGTATATGTATATACATACACATATCCATGCATGCATATACACCTTATGGCTCATATTTTAGGTACCCAGGAAAAAATAGGACCTTGCTTTTTGTTTACATGTGGCTCACCTTATTCACATTTTGTCATCTTAATAAACAGCTCATAGAAACTATGGAAGTTGATGACATTAGTATGGATGTATTTTTAAAAAACTCTGGGCAAAATCTTAGGGCTTTCAGAATGAATTTTCCAGTTCTTTCCATTGAGTTCTACAGCAATGAGTCGCGCACTCTTTTGCCAAAGGGACTTAAGGCTCAGTTGGTTTTTAACTGAGCTAGCCTTGTCTGCTGCGGTCTTAAAAGAGATTTTTTTACTTGCTTTTAAGTCTCTGTCTTGAACATATTATGACAGGTAACCTGTTTTCATATCATATATGTTGGAAAAAGAGAAATAGTTAAATTTGAAGTGGAAATTCTTTGCCACTCTTCTTAAGTCTTCTACAATAAGACTGTAATTGTTTTATTTTTACTTAAAATGTTGCTCTATTTAAAATAAAACTAATGGTATGCAGTGAGTTCTGAAAAGATAAAGGAAAACCTACGCTGAAGATGTTTAGCTGTAGAGTGAATCCTAGTTGCTGGAGGCCGCGTGTTTTGAGAAATCTGTACTTCATGAAGAAAGATGCTATAATATAAGCCTAATAGTTAACTGCAGTGAGGTTTTTTGGATTGTTTTAACTTTGTTGCTGGTTTGGGCTGACACTTTCCGGTAGTATTAAGTAGAACCGTGGTTTATGTGTATAAACTACTATGTGTATAATTTTTAACCTGCTGTGCCAGTTAGAGTTAATGGATATTTGTGAAATGCTTTATACTCATTGGATGCAAGTATCATAAGTGCTTATTATTTTGATTTAATTACTTTCTCTTTGAAAGATGGTGGCTTTTGGGGCACCTGGGTGGCTCAGTCGGTTAAGCGTCCGGCTTCGGCTCAGGTCATGATCTCCTGGTTTGTGGGTTCGAGCCCCGCGTCCGGCTCTGTGCGACAGAGCCTGCTTTGGATTCTGTATCTCCCCCTCTCTCTGACCCTCCCCTGCTCACGCTGTGTGTCTCTGTCTCTCAAAAATAAATAAAAAACATAAAAAAAAAAAAGATGGTGGCTTTTGGTTGAAACATACCTAGTTAGGATTGATCTGTGTATTCATTAAGGGTACTTCTGGAAAGGTATCCTCTAAAGTTACTGTCATTTAACATTGTCATAAACATTTCCCTAGAACATTCTAAATATATTGAATGTACTACTTATTTTCATTTGTTCTGTCAGCTACTTTTTGGGCAGATTGATATTTTTATGGATGAGAGAACTAAAATTTAGAGGATGTCTTTCCCTAAGGTCACATGTTGGGTTAGCATCTAGAATGAAGTAAGTATAAGCACTGAACCACTTGGGTGTTGCCTTGCATGGTCAAAGAAACATTCCTTATTTTTTTTTTTACAAAACGGACCCATTTTATATGTTTGTGAATTTCTTTTCTAAAATAGTGAAAATCCGTGGTATATATTGTCTGCATCGTAGAAATTTGTACTTATTAACATTTAGTCTTGTTAGCTATTTTGTTTGCATAAGGCCTTAGGCATTTGAGTAGGGACTCCCAGAAATTGTCTACTACTGCTTTATAGTAGTATTAATAATTAAATAAATACTTGTTGCGTACATGCAGGTAGTATTAATAAGCAAATGTTAATTAAATAGTATTAAATATTAAATTAATATTTAAATAAATCTGTAAGTAGTATTAATAAGTAACTAAACACTTGTTGCAAGAGATTGCAGGATTATGTGAAAGGAAAGGTGCTGTGTTGTATTTCTTTGTAATAGCTAACTTCCAGTGATCTTTCAGGAATGGAAGTGAAGGAGGCGAGGTGTTTATCCTTCCTTTAAGAAGATTGTGTTGTCCCATGGAACAGAGTCATGCTCCAGACATACTTGTATCAGGGCCACAAAGTTCTCAACTTAGTGAATTAACCCACCTGGGCACCTTACATTTGCATCTTGTAGTTATTTCTTCTTTGCATTTTTTGATTATCTTTGAGCTCTTAGGTGTTGACAGGAATTATTGGCAGTTAACTAAGGCTGTTAATAACAAATTTTCTGAGACTGTCTTTTGATAGTCATGAAATTAAGAATCTGGAAATTTTCCAAAGACTTTATTTTTTATTCAAAAAATTTTTTAATGTTTTATTTATTTCTGAGAGACAGAGATGGTGCGAGCAGGGGAGGGTCAGAGAGAGTGGGAGACACAGAATCTGAAGCAGGCTCCAGGCTCTGAGCTAGCTGTCAGCACAGAGCCCGATGCGGGGCTCAAACCCACTAACCATGAGATCATGACCTGAGCCGAAGCCGGACCCTCAACCGACATAGCCACCCAGGCACCCCTAAAGACTTTATTTTTTAAAAGCATATGAACTTTTGTGTTTATTAAGATTTTGCATATTGATTAATCCACTTTTAGTCTCTGGCAAAGATAGAAGGATATGTTTTATGATATTATTGCTCTGTATGCATAAGGCATATATTTAGTCTATTCATCTTTTCAGATTTGTTTTTATCAAAAATATGCTGACTGCAGGACACCTGGTTGACTCAGTTGGAAAAGTGTGTGACTCTTGATCTTGGACTAGTGAGTTCGAGTTCTACATTGGGTATAGAGATTATGTAAATGAATAAATAAAAACTTTAAGAAAAATTATACTGACTACAAAAGAAGGGAAGGTGAAGATGACTCAGTATTATTGATTACTTAGACTTTTTTGGTTAATTTTTATTTTTTTAAGGGTATAGAAAGTTATATACATTTAGCATTTTATCACAGAAAATAAATTAAGCTATTGACTAAGCCATATATGAATATTTTAGTAGTCCTCACTCCACAGTTTGCCGGCTATGTGCTTTGAGCAGAAGCTTCAATTTTCCTTATCTATAAATGGATAATATTGACAGTACCTAACTCACAAAAGAATGGAATGATGAATGGTCTGTAAGTCCTTAAGTAAATGTTTTTATTGTTAGAGACCTTTTCCTTTCTTTGAGAAAGAAAACTTAACATACAGTTTAATCAAATAAACAGTCATTAATATGTTAATTTTCATAGGTGTAACTATATTTCTTAAGAATAGTATTGGGGATTTTTTTTTTCCTCTTTGGTATCCATTATGTGTATCTCTGAATCCAGAGATGGCTTCAAAGTTTCTTAATAGGTTAAGAGTGCTATGTAAATCAGTGCCAAGTAGAATATGTTTTTTTAATGTAAAAGTATGTTGCAAATGAGCATCTTATTTAAACTGTGAAATATCATTTACATCTTTATCTTAACGATCAGAATATTTTTGTTTGTACTGTTAAGTATTATTAAACACTCCCACATTTTTCCTGTTTATTTTTTAACAAAGTTTTTATTTTGGAATAAAACAAGTTGTGAAGATAGTGCAGAGAGTTCATACATCCCTGAACTCAGTTTTCCCCATTGTTAATATCTTATGTTTTTGATGTACATTTGTCAATCTTGGTAATTACTATTAGGTACACTCGAGACTTTATGTGGATTTAACTAGTTTTTCCATTAATGTAGTCTTTCTTTTCCAGACCCAACCCAGGGTACCACATTGCATTTGGTTATGTCTCTCTAGTCTCTTCTGGTCTGTGACAGTTTCTCCGTGGTTCCTTTTTTCCCCAGTACTATCTTGACAGTCTTGAGTAGTACTGGTCAGGTATCCAGTAAAATGTCTCCCAAGCTGGGATTGTCCAGTGTTTTTTCATTAGACTGGGGCTACAGATTTTTGGAAGAAATACCATAGAGGTAAAGGGCATAACCCTAAATTTTGCTTGGTTTCCGTTAAAAAAATTATTCTTGTTACAATTTTATTTTTATGAAAGCATACATGTACCTAGTGGAAAAAGTAAAAAGTACAGGGTTTATAGTGGAAAAAAAACCACTTTTTTTTAATGTTTATTTTTGAGACAGAGAGAGACAGATTGTGAGCAAGGGAGCGGCAGAGACAGAGGGAGATAGAGAATCTGAAACAGGCTCCAGGCCATCAGCACAAAGCCCGAGGACGCGGGGCTCAAACTCACGGTGAGATCATGACCTGAGCTGAAGTTGGAGGCTTAACCAACTGAGCCACCCAGAGGCCCCTCCTTTTTTTTTTTTTTAATGTCTGTTTATTGGGGCGGGGTGGGGGGCTGCTGAGAGAGTAGAAGACATAGAATCTGAAGCAGGCTCCAGGCTCTGGGCTGTCAGCACAGAGCCAGACATGGGGCTCGAACTTATAAACTGCAAGATCGTGACCTGAGCCCAAGTCAGACGCTTAACCACTGAGCCACCCAGGTGCCCATGGGTTTGTACTTTAAAAAAAAAAAAGTATCCAACAACATTACATATCCTTTTCTTCTAAATTTTCATCCATTTTTCTGTCCAGCAAACATTTATTTAGCTAGCTATATTGTATCCCAAGAACTATCAGTCCCTTCCCTCAAAGATCTTAAACTGTATAAAAACATATTTAATATGTGAGGTAGCACAATAGTGCTATAATTAAAGTATGTACTTGGTGTGGGGGGGAGGTCCAGAATTTTCAAGGAGGCCTTCACAAAGATGCTGAATATTTTTTGTCATATTTTTTGGGGTTTGAGGCAGAGGAAGTGATTTGTGCCCAGTCTCATGAGTATACCTTGGTTGGTGAGGAAAGGTCCCAAGTAGTTAAGTTTGGCGGGAGTGATGGGTTAGTATAGAGGAGTTGATCTGGCCTGATTACCTTGATCTGGCCTGTAAAGCAGGGTGTTACGTGGACCATCTTCATCAGATGTAGATTTTTATCTATTAAAAATGGAAATTTCCAGGTTCTGTCATAGACTTAAGCAATAAAGATTCCGTGGGGAGCACTGAGATATTGGCATTTTCTTTTTTCTTTTTCTTTTTAATTTGGATTTTCAATAAGCTTCCTAGTTGATTGAGAACCACTGGTTTTGCTCTTGAACTGCCAGTGGAGGGTTTTGTTGTAGTAAGTCCCTTTCTTTTAGAAAGGGCAGTTGTCAGCAATGTGTAAGATGCAACTGTGGAGTGGATGGAGGCAGATAGACCTGTGAGGAGACAATTTAGGTGCAATGCAGATTCAAAGAGTAGATTTAAGAGATTCAGTCTGTTTAATATTAGTAACCAAGTAGATATATGAAGCGAGGAAGATGAGGAAAGTGAAGAATTTAAGTATTTTGTTTTGATTTGGGCTATTGAGAGAATGTCAGGAAGGAACAAGAAAGAGCTGAGAGAGGATCTAGGTTGGGGAAGGTTTATTTGTTATTGTTGTTTTTGTATGTTTTAACTGGATAACCATTAGGTGTACTGGAGACGTGAGTCCTAAAACCTTTGGTGTTTTTGTGTTTCATTTGTTTACCAGTGTAATTAATACTAGAAAAGTTTTGTTTTTTTATTGCTTACAACCTTATGAAGCATTAAAAAATTGATTCTCTTCGGAATGTATTCAGTGCACTCTGTTGTAGGAACCACACTGAGGAACTGGAAGGAGCTCCAGACACGGAACAGGAGAAGTAGAATTATAAAGGTCACAAAGTGGGGAGAAGGAAGACCTACATTTCAGGATGCTCAGTGTGTGAGCAAAGTGGGGGTTGATTAGAAATGAAACTTGGAAATGTGGGCAGGGACCAGATACTAATTAAAGGTCTTATAAATGGTTTTAAAGCGTGTAGACTTTAGGAAGTAGGGAGGCAGCATAGTTCAGTGATTAAGAGGCCTGACTATGGAGCCCAGATGCTGGGTTCAACTTTCAGCAGCTTTGCTGCTTACATAGCTGTGTTATTTATATTTTACACGTGTGTGTGTATATATACACATAAACACTAAATAAAAACTAGTTATTTAAATTTTCATAGGTAGTTTTAAGAAGTAAATGAACATTTGTAAAATAACTTAAAGCAATGACTAGCACATAGTGAGTGCTATGTAAATATTAAGTAAATAAAAAATAGGGAATTGATGAAGGTTTGTTTTTAAGTAGAGAAGTGATGGTGCTGGGTGGCTCAATTGGTTAAGCTTCCGACTTCACCACAGGTCATCATCTCACAGTTTGTGAGTTTGAGCCCCTGAGCTCTGCTGACAGCTCAGAGCCTGGAGCCTGCTTCAGATTCTGTGTCTCCCTCTCTCTCTGTCCCTCCCTTGCTCGTTCTCTCTCTCTCTCTCTCTCTCTCTCAAAAATAAAATAAAACATTAAAAAATTTAAAAATTGTTTTAAAAAAATAAGTAGAGGGGCGCCTGGGTGGCTTAGTCGGTTAAGCATCCGGCTTCAGCTCAGGTCATGATCTGACGGTTCATGGGTTCGAGCCCCATGTGGGGCTCTGTGTTGACAGCTAGCTCAGACCCTGGAGCCTGCTTCAGATTGTGTGTCTCCCTCTCTCTCTTACGCTTCCCTGCTGGTGCTGTCTCTCTCTGTCTCTCAAGAATGAATAAAAAACAGTAAAATTAAAAAAAATCTGTTGTATCTAAAAAAAAAAATAAGTAGAGAAATGATACGGTCAGATTGTATTTTCAGTAGATGGCTTTGGGGGCTCTATAGAGGATAGATGTTAACAGGCCTAGACTAGATTTACGTAGACCTGTTGAAATTAGTCCCAAGTGAGAGGTGATGGTGTGAACTATGGTAGTACTGGGAAGGATAGGCAGAATAATTCAACAAATATTGAGGAGGTAAACTTGGCAGATCAAGGTAATTGGTTATAGAGAACAAAAGAAAAGAGTCAGGGTTGACTCCCATGTAAGGTATTATTTCTAACATTTTTTGTTAAATTTTTTTTTTAACATTTATTTATTTTTGAGAGACAGAGAGACAGAGCATGAGCAGGGGAGGGCAGAGAGAGAGGGAGACACACAATCTGAAACAGGCTTCATGCTCTGAGGTGTCAGCCCAGAGCCTGATGCGGGCCTCAAACTCACGAACCACGAGATCATGACCTGAGCTGAAGTCGGCTGCTTAGTCAACTGAGCCACCCAGGCGCCCCTATTTCTAACATTTCTAAAGGGATACATTTTAAAGAATCTTGGATCTTAGATATTCTCTATACTAGTGGTATTTGAAGCTTCAGGGGTATATTGTGATGCTTCAGTGAGCACTAATGGGGCGCCTGAGTGGCTCAGTCATTTAAATCCGATTTGTGATTTTGACTCAAGTCATGATCTCACCGTTTGTGGGTTCAAGCACCACATTGGGCTCTACGCTAGCAGTTTGGAGGTTGCTTGAGATTCTGTCTCCCTCTCTCTCTCTGCCCTTCCCCTGCTCACTCTCTCTCTCTCAAAGTAAATAAACTTAAAAAAAAATGAGAATGGATGATTGAAGATGGTTTTTAATTTCTCTAAATGAATAGGCTTTTGTTTTTTCTTAGTAGAGAGAAATTTCTCTTTAAGAATGGGGCACCTGGGTGGCTCAGTCGGTTGAGCGTCCACCTTTAGCTCAGGTCATGATCTCACAGTCCGTGGGTTTGAGCCCCATGTCGGGGTCTGTGTTGACAGCTCAGAGCCTGCAGACTGCTTCTGATTCTGTGTCTCCCTCTCTCTCTGCTCCTCCCTTGCTTGTGCTCTGCCTCACTCTGCTTCTCAAAAATAAACATTAAAAAAAAAATTTCTCTTTAAGGATATACTGTTACACAGAAAACTCTTACTTAGGCCAAATCCAAAGAGCCAGAAATCTTGAGTAATAACTTTATTATGTACTTTTTATGTTCTTTTTATGTTGAGATTTGTGATTATAAAGATAATAGCACCATGGTTTAATACTTTGAAAATTTAAGTACTGTTCACTCTTTAAAAGCATTACAATTTGGGCCACGCCAGGGTGGCTCAGTTGGTTAAGCATCTGACTTCAGGTCAGGTCATGATCTCATGATTCTAGAGTTCAAGCCCCACATTGGGCTTCATGCAGACAGCGTAGAGCCTGCTTGGGTCTCTCTCTCTCTCTCTCTCTCTCTCTCTCTCTCTCTCTCTCTTTCTCTCTCCCTCTCCCTCTCTCTCCCCTTCCCTCCCTTCTCCCTCCCTCCCTCCCTTCTCCCTCCCTCTCCCTCCCTCTCTCCCACCCGCCCTCTCTTCCCGACCTCTCCTCTCCCCCTGTCCCTTCCCCACTCATGCTTTCTCTCTCAAATACATAAGCTTTAAAGAAAGAAAGAAAGAAAGGAAGGAAGGAAGGAAGAAAATTTGAGGTTCCTGGATGGTTCAGTTAGTTAAAAAGTCCAACTCTTGATTTTGGTCAGGAATCTCACATGCATGATCTCACAATTTGTGGGCTAACAGTACAGAGCCTGCTTGGGATTCTCTCCCTCCACTCCTTTCCTGTGTGCACTCTCTCTCTCTCTCCCCCCTAAAAATAAATAAATAAACATTTTAAAAAACCCAGTAAAATTTGTTAATTCTGTTACATCCTATTTTTTTCATTGCTTACTCACATATGATAAACTTTTTTTGATAAATAAACTTGGATAGCCAGAATATTTAATCATTTATTTCTTGGTTAAATCTTAGCTTGCCTCCCTATTTCTAGATGCGTTAGTTTGGGGGGGGGGGATTTTATTTTTATTATTAATTTTAATTCCAGTATAGTTAACATACAGTATTAATTTCAAGTGTAAGGATTTGTCAGATTTTAAGAATGGCTTTTTTTTTTTTTTTTTTTTTTTTTAACCAGGGCACTTTTGGATTTGAATTTTCTCTGGATTCTTAGTGAAATAATCAAATGATAGGAAATTCAGTATCCTTATGTAGTCTCCCGGCCCCCTTTATGTAGTATTTTAAATCTGGGTCCTGGATTACTGTGTATGTCTATCATTTAGGCTATTGCAGGCCCATCTAATCTCCCCACTAAAGAGAGTTGAGAAAGATGATATTTAAACTGATTCTTGAGTGAATAATTGGAGTGGACACGGGACATTTTAGGTAGCAGGAATAGCCACATACACGGGTACAAAAGCGTGAAAAGCTATTATGTGTATACTGGAAAGTAGTTTGGCAGAGATCTGTAGGGTGTGTACAGATATGAGGCTGGAAAGGTACATGAGTCAGATTGATAGACTTTGTAAAATTATATTCTATATATATACACATTGTAGGCGATTTGGAAGTCAACAAACAGTTCCAAGCAAAGATGAGCATTGTGATCAGATGTGTATTTTAGATAGTTCATATTTTAGATAGTTCATATAGATTGGAGTTTGAAGGTCACTTGGAAAGCTTTCTCAGGAAATAATGATTAGTGATTGAAAGATCCTGGCAGTGAAGGTTACTGATGGTAGAAAGGTTTAGGAGGAAGAATGTGAATCAGTAGTGTGATGGGGAGAGGGAAGTATCAGAAGACATCTCAAGATTTGTAGCTTGGGTGTCTGGGTAAAATTGAGAAACTGGGTGGTGTTAGCCGTAGGAGAGAGTAAGAGGAAGATTTATGTGGGATGTTAAAGCAGCCAGAATACTTTTCCTGAACCACAGTTCTGAAATAATTTTGCCCAAAACCAGCTTTTTACTGTCTTTAATGAGCAAAAACCTGAAAATGCAAAGGGCACATTTCTGGAAACAATGGTATTTAATAGACATCAGCTTAATCCTGAGTAGATGCTCAAGGACTTTTCTTGTGTCCTGGCTTTTCATCCTTTTTCTTATTTGCCTGCCCTGTATCCTGTGATTCAGCCTTATGAAGATACTTCCATTTCTTAAGACGTTTTCACTCGTAACCACTTCCTTCTCTTTTCTTCTCTGTATCTTTTGAAAGTCTGCATACCAAATTCTCCTTTCCAGGCAACTTTCCCTGATTTTTTTCACCTGAAAGAAATTTTCTTTTCCTTTGTGTTCATAATCTTATGAACAATCTTGAATGAATCTTATGAAGTATGTATTATTCTCTTATTCAACTTACATCAAAGTTGATTTGATGTATCAAATGAGTTGATGCATTTAAAAAGCCTAGAACAGTACCTAGCACTCACTAAACACTCAGTAAATGTTGGCCATTGTTATTATGGTGACGATGAAGATGATTAAGATGAGTTAATGATAGTAATAGGGCAGTTCACCTTTACTTTCTACCATCTTGTGATGGGAAAACTGATTTATTCTTGTCTTGGACACTAGGAGAGCAGTGTCTCTTTTACTTTGCTTATGTATGTAAAAGTACAAAAGGTACTGTGCCACATTGTCATCTTCAAGGTAAAATTATTATCTCTATCTTCCCTATTCCTGCGCTCTGTTGAGATAATTAAAATGGTAGACAAGCCCTGAACACTGATTATCTAATTAAACTTCACCACAACTGTTTGAGGTGGGGAGTAGAGCTGCTTTTTATAATGAACAAATAGGCTTAGGAAATTTGAATTTTGCCCAAGGTCACATAGTTTGTAAGTGGCGGACTTGATATTTGAACCTTCACTGGTTGACTCCAAAATACTGCTCAGTGGGACCTCAAAAGTATAGGATTTATTCCTTCAGTGCTTTCATAATGATATGTTTACATAATCAGAAGGCCTATCATGGGGCATATACTCAGAAAAGTGCTTTTTGTTTTTTTCTTTTACATTATTTCCAGTTTAATTTAATTATGGAATATAGCAAACATGCAGGAAAAGTACCTGTAGTAATGTAAACAAAAATCACATAAACTACTACCACAATTGACAGATGTTAACATTTTTGTCATGTTTGCTGTAGTTTAAGAAATAAAGCATTATTGGGGCACCTGGGTGACTCGGTTGTTTAAGCGTC
Source organism: Suricata suricatta (assembly GCF_006229205.1). Taxonomy (NCBI): domain Eukaryota; kingdom Metazoa; phylum Chordata; class Mammalia; order Carnivora; family Herpestidae; genus Suricata; species Suricata suricatta. The sequence goes on along the minus strand of NC_043716.1, from coordinate 13,113,290 downwards.
TGACTTCAGCTCAGGTTCTGCTCAGGACTTCTCACAGTTGGTGGGTTTGTGCCCCACATCAGGCTCCATGCTGACAATGTAGAGCCTGCTTGGGATTCTCTTGCTTTCCCTCTCTCTGTCCCTTCTCCACTCTTGCTTTCTCTCTCTCTCACTCTCAGAAACAAATAAACTTAAGAAGTGCATTATAGTCACAATTGACTGTGACATCTGATACCTCTTTCCCCTCCCTTGCTTTTCGCAGTGGTAAAGTTCCTCTTTTATATATCTTTTGATCTGCCTTTATACTTTTACCAAATATATATATATGTATCCATAAACTATGTATAATAATGCCTAAAATTTACACGAATGTCACACTGTATATTATTGTACAATTCGATTTTTTTCACCCTAACAAAATGTTTTCTAGATGTGTTATTAGTTTATGTAGATTTAATTTATTTTGTTGTATAATTTATTATATATGCTTATACTATAGTTTCTTTATACTACAAAAATAGGCATTTAGTTTGTTTCTAAATTTTCACCATTACAGACATGTAATAGTAAAGAGTAAACATGTCAGTAAACATAACAGTGTCTGTGGATAACATAATAAAATTGCTTTTTATTTGGTTTTGCATTGAAGAATTTATCCAAGGTTAAATAAATATTTGTTCTTCAGTAATTTTTATGCTTTTAATTGAATAAATAGAACAGATTGTATTGTTGGCATTGATTTTTTTTTTTTTTAAGACCATAAATTCCTAAATCCTGTTCTACTTTCTTCATTCTCTTCAACTGTTCAAAAACCCTATCAGTTCAGTCCCGAGCTGGGGTTTACACATTGGTCAGTAGTCTTTAGACAAAACTAAATCTGTTAAGTGGTTTCTCTTTGCCTTGCATCATTTAAAAAATTCTTTTGAGTTAACATTTAAAAATTAGCTATTTTGCATAAGGTCTCTATTTTTGAATTATCCTAAAAATTAAAAGCTCTTGCGACTGTGAGGTCCACATTTTCCTATGGCAACAGTTGGCTCAAGCTGAGTCACAACTGCCCTCCTTGAGATGGGCATGTTTGCCAGTGAAACAAGTTCCTACCACTTTATTACTGTTTATTATTGCCCTCGCACTGTTGTTTTTTGGTTTTTTTTTTTTTTGGAGGCTGCCATCCAGTATATGTATTTTTGTTTGTTTGTTTGTTTGTTTTTCCCATAATATTTTATTGTCAAATTGTTTTCCATACAACACCCAGTGCTCTTCCCCTCAAGTGCCCTCCACCATCACCACCACCTGTCTTCCCCCATCCCCCCTCCCCCCCAACCCTCAGTTCATTCTCAGCTTTCAATAGTCTCTCAAGTTCTGCATCCCTCTCTCTCCCCAACTCTCTCTCCCTCCTCCGTTCCCCCTGGTTCTCCATTAGGTCTCTCTTGTTTTCCTGCTAGACCTATGATGCACTGTTTTTTTATAGTGAAGAAATACTTCCTGTTGGTGTTTCTATAAAAAATGGAAAAAAGCGGGGCACCTGGATGGCTCAGTTGGTTAAGCGATCAACTCTTAACTTTGGCTCAAGTCGTGATCTCATGGTTTGTGAAATTGAGCCCTGTGATGGGCTCTGCACTGATAGAATGGAGCCTGTTTGAGATATTCTCTCTCTCTCTCTCTCTCTCTCTCTCTCTCTCTCTCTCTCTCTCTCTCTCTCTGTCTCTCTCTCTGCGCCTCCTCCACACACGTGTGCTCATGCTCTCTCTCAAAATAGATAGTTTTAAAAATGGAAAAAAGTGTAGTGGGACGACTGCAGTAGTCAGGAAAAAGTAGAACAGAGCGTATTTCCCTGGGAGTGAAGAGGAGCGTAATACGATTTATATGCAAACAAAATGAGTTTTATATGGAAAGATTATAATCTTGCCTGCATTGTTCTCTGTAAACATGTGTTTATGATCGCTGCATTTTTGTGTAAGTAGCTGTGGGGACTGCTGCACAGTGCAGTTGAAGGTCCAAAAGATGTGAAGACAGTTTATAAATCATGAAGTTCTGTGCAAATAAATGCAAGGTATTTGCCTGTTTTTGTTTTTTAGTTGTGTTATAGATACACTTGTTCTAGAAAGGTTTTAGGCAGAGGGGTTGAAAACTGGTTTCATGTCCTCAACCATCCTACCTTTTACCATGTATATTTATTAAATACCTTATCTAGACGCTGCAAGTGGATGGTCCAGGGTTTTCTTTTTTTAAGATTTTATTTTTATTTATTTTTTATTTTTTAAATGTTTATCTATTTTTGAGAAACAGTGACAGTGCAAGTAGGGGAGGGTCAGAGAAAGAGAGAGAGACACAGAATCTGAAGCAGGCTCTAGGCTCTGAGCTAGCTGTCAGCACAGAGCCTGACGTAGAGCTCGAACCCACGAACTATGAGATCATGACCTGAGCCAAAGCCAGACGCCCAACCAACTGAGCCACCTAGGCGCCCCTAAGATATTATTTTTTTAAGTAATCTCTATACCCAACAGAGGGCTTAAACCCACAACCCTGAGATTGAGTCACAAGCTCCACCAACCAAGCCAGCCATGTGCCCTTATATGGTCCAGGGTTTGGATCACAAATGTGTTTTGTCTGCTCAGCTTTTTATATTTTTTAAAATTATTATTTCTTTTTTAGAGAAAGAGTGCTAGGTGAGGGGAGTGGCAGAGTGGGAGAGAAAGAGAATCCCAAGTAGGCTCCATGCTCAGTGCAAAGCCCAACACGGGGCCCACTCCCACAACCCGGGATCGTGACCTGAGCTGAAATCAAGAGTTGGATGCACAACCAAGTGAGCCACCCAGGTGCCCCTCAGTCATTTTATTTTTAATTGAACTTATATTAAAAACCCAGTTCTATCACTATTGTTTTATTTTTAGCTGATTTGCACGTTTACCTAGTCTCTGTATTTGATTTGTAATTCTTTATTTAAGGCAGTTTATAAAGATGCACAAACTGCAAAATACCACATTATTAAACATGAAGAGAAAGAAGAAACAAAAAGAAAGGGTAGGGATAAAATGTAATCAGAATCTAGGCCAAAAAGGTGTATCACAATGTTCTTGCTACAGGTAGAGCCCAAATTTAACTCTTAGCTTTTTGTGAGCTAGGAGCAGAAAAAACACCTGTTACGGTTATTTTCATAATGTTCTTAGAGTAAAAGTAAGCCAGTTAATTCAGAAGGATAACTAACCACCTGGCACTATCAGATTAGAATTTCTTATAAGGGTCTTCATAATGAGGATTATGTGCTGTTTTCATTACCCTCATCAACATCTCTAAGGTAGATGGATGTCTAGTATTTAATAATCATATGGAAAGACCAACCACACTATGTGAGAGTCAGTCTGAATAAGTATGTAGATTGTCCTTTGGTGTCTGACCAATGCATATAATTTCTCTTAACCCAGGTTTTGTTATATACTGAGATTATAAGTCGTTGGCATGTACCTAAAGTGCAGATGTTGCATACATCAAATACAGACCATTTATAATGTAAGATTTAATTTATATTTTTAAAGTTTATTTATTTTGAGAGAGAATGAGAGCACACGGTGGGAGGGGCAAAGAGAGAGGGAGAAAGAATACTAAGCAGGCTCCACTGGCGCCTGACATGGGGCTGAATCCCATGTACCGTGAGATAATGAATGACCTGCGCCAAACCTAAGAGTTGAACACTTAACCAACAGAGTCATCCAGGTACCTCTGTATCTGTAGGATTTAAACGTTTTTGTGAAAACCAAGTTTTATCCAGATAAAATTTGTTTGAATGCTTGTAGCGTAAGGTTTTTCTTAAAAAAATTTTTTTAAATCTGCTAAACAACTCTCCTGTTTGAAGGTACACAAAGCAGTATTCTTCCAAAGTATCTCCAGATGGTAAAATCATTAAGAGGTAGACTTAAAGAAAAAAAGGGGACAGACAGCACACAGCCCTGTTTTATGCTGCTGGAAATGGTCTCAGCAGAAATCTATTCTTTTTTTAAAAATTTTTATCTATTTTTGAGAGAGAGAGAGACAGTAGAGGGTATTTGGGGGAATAGAGGAGCAAGAGGGAGACACAGAATCTGAGGCAGGTTCCAAGCTCTGAGCTTTGGGCACAGAGCCCCATGTGGGGCTTGAACTCATGAACCGTGAGATCACCATGTGAGCCAAAGTCAGACGTTTCACCAACTGAGCTACCCAGGTGCCCCATCCATTTTTTTTAGTCTTTCAGTTTATAAAGCTAACTTAGTCTTCAGCTCATGTTTTATTCTCTATATCACCTTCTTTCCTGTTCCCTCCTTCCCACCTTACTTGTAATAGATTATACATTCATTTAGGGATGGATTGCATTTCTTTCATCTTTCTTCTTGAAACCTCATAGCACAGAGCCTAACATAATGGTTAATAAATGAATTAAAGGATATGTATAGCTCACATCTTCTAAATATATTCCATATTAAATAAGTTTCTTGTGGATAGGAACTATTTCTTAAAAATTTTTTGAATTTTTTTTTCTTTTTTGAGAGAGAGAGACAGCATGAGCACAGGAGGGTCAGAGAGAGAGGGAGACACAGAATCCGAAGTAGGCTCCAGGTTCTGAGCTAGCTGTCAGCACAGAGCCCTATGTGGGGCTCGAACCCACTAACCATGAGATCAAGACCTAAGCCAGAAGCCAGATGCTGAACCGATTAAGCCACCCAGGCGCTCCAGGAACTATTTCTTAACATTGCTTTAATGTCACATGTAACTTTCCTATGTACTGAGCTAAATGGGACACAGATATATATTGTTGGGTTTGAATACTGGGTAGTTGGTAGATCCTCAGTAAACAAATTGAATAATTGACACCCAAGAATATAGTTCTCATTTATCTGTTTCAGTGGAGATAAACATTGCCGTGGATAATAGTAAACTGGAAATCAGTTCAGTTGAGAGACACTGCAAGTTTTCCACTTGTATTGTCCTAACACCTGGGCCGTTGTCTTTGGATGTAAACAGAGGAACTGCCTTTATAGAGCTAGAGAAGGTCATCTTCAAGACCAAGAGCAAGTAGTGGACCATGTCAAAGAAATTCCACTTTTGCCTAATAGCTTTGACCATAAAGCTCTTTTTTAAAAAAATCATTCCTGTTGGGATGCCTGGGTGGCTCAGTCGGTTAAGCATCCGACTCTTGATTTAGGTTTAGGTCCTAGCTGCCAGCACAGAGCCTGCTCGTGATTCATTCTCTCTCTCTCAAAATACATAAACATTAATTTAAAAAAATTCCCATTGCTTTCCTCCCAGTCCAGGCCTCTGTCATCTTCTACTTCCAGCCTTCCCTTGCTTTAATATCTCTTATGTGTTATCTCCAAAACAATCACCATGAAATACCAATTTTAGAACATTGCTCCTTTGCTTAAGAATTGCAGTGTTTCCTGCAGTGTCATAATTCCTTCAGGCTGTCTGCATTAGGATTCAACAAATCTTACGCTAAAAAAGAAAAGGCACAGAGCACAGTGTATCTTCTATTATTTGTATGATTGGAAATTTTAGAAAACTGTTTTCTTGTGTTACAGCAATGGATTTTTTTGATGTGTGACTTAGTTTTGACTTAAAAACTGTTGGGACGCCTAGGTGGCTCAGCTGGTTAAGTGAGCTGGTTCAGCTCAGGTCATGATCTTGCATTGCAGTCTGTGAGTTTGAGCCCCATGTCAGGCTCAGTGCTGACAGCTCAGAGCCTGGAGCCTGCTTCGAATTCTGTGTCTCCCTCTCTCTCTGCCCCTCCCCTGCTCACTCTCTCAAAAATAAATTTTAAAAAATAAAAAACAAATTGTTGTAGCTGTACTTGTCTAATTGTCCCCTGGTTAGCATTTGTAAGCAGAAACAGGAAAAGTAATATGCATGTTAGAATATAAAAAGGTCTTTAGTTTTTCAAGTTTTAGTATAAAGTTGAGACAGCCAATTGATTTTCTATTGGATTTTTAAATTGGTGTACTTTATCTGGTAAATATTAATCAGCGTTCAACCTTTAAAAAGAAAAAAATTATATGGAAACCAGCCTGAGGAAGCTGGACTTTGATTTTTGCTTGTATTTCAGAATTTAAATTGTTTGGAATTTTAATTTTTTTTAATGTTTATTTTTGAGAGAGAGAGAGAGAGAGAGAGTGGGGGACCGGCAGAGAGAGAGGAAGACACAGAATCTGAAGCAGGCTCCAGGCTCTGAGCTGTCAGCACAGAGCCTGACGTGAGGCTCAAACCCACAAACATGAGATCATGACCTGAGCTGAAATCCGTTGCTTAACTGACTGAGTCACCCAGGTGCCCCAAATTGTTTGGAATTTTAAAAAAGAAGGATGGGGCGCCTGGGTGGCTCAGTTGGTTAAGCATCCGGCTTCGGCTCAGGTCAGATCTCACGTTCGTGGGTTCGAGCCCCGCGTCAGGCTCTGTGCTGACAGCTAGCTCAGAGCCTGGAGCCTGCTTCTGGTTCTGTGTCTCCTTCTCTCTCTGCCCTTCCCCTTCTCATGCTCTGTCTCTCTCTGTATCAAAAATAAATAAAATATTAAAAACATATTTTTAAAAAAGAAGGATGAGAGTAAAGTGATACCATTTACCTTTAGTCCCGAGAGCATAGTAGTTTTTTATTTCAGTTTTCCTGTGATGCCTGTGGATGTCGTTTAGAAACATTTATTAGATACCAACAGTGTGTTAATTACCATGATATTTGATAGAGATTACAGTGAGGAATATGTCAAGGTTGGGGCTTTGGAGGAGTGTTTCTGAGGAAACATTAAGGCAGATGATTACAGTATAGTGTAAGAAGTTTTAACTATGTGTATGTATAACTGAAATCACAGAAGAGGGAGTTAATCTGCTTAAAAACTGTAAATACATTCCTCAAGTTCTGCTTTTTATGCTAGCTGCTGAGAACTTTGCTTATGTTTATTTTTTTCATGTTTATTTATGTATTTTGAGAGAGCGTGACCAAGGGATGGGCAGAGAGAGACGGAGAGAAAGAACCATAAGCAGTCTCCATGTTGTCAGCACAGAGCCTGACTTGGGGCTCAATCCCATGAACTGTGAGATCACGGCCTGAGCTGAAGTCAAAAGTGCTCTGCTAATGCTCTTTAAATACCATTAATAAGTATTAGGTTGAGCCTGTATAATTGCCATTATTGGCATTTTAATATGGTTTAACCCTAATAGTATTTTGCTGTGGCAGTTAAAACTAAAACATGGTTAATGGCTTTTGCCAATACTGTTCGATTGTTGTTAAATAATTGATATTTTGTTAAAATAAAGTCTTGACTATTGAATAAGTGCCATTTTGGAAAACATTTTTAAAAATTCAGCTTGGTTTCTCTCTTCTTTAAAAAAATTTTTTTTTAATGTTTTATTTGTTTTTGAGACAGAGAGAGAGACAGCGCGCGCGCGCGCGCGCACACACACGCACGCACGCACGCACGCATGAGAGGGGGAGGGGCAGAGAGAGGGAGACACAGAGTCCCAGGTGGGCTCCAGGCTCTGAGCTTTCAGTGCACTATGTGGAGCCTGCTTGGGATTCTTCTCTCCCCCACCTCCCTCTTTCTCTCTCTCTCATTCTCCCCCTCCCTCTTGTCTCCCCACCCCCAACACTCATGCACTCTGTTTCTCTCTCAAAAATAAATAAACTTTAAAAAAAAAGGTAATATGTATGAAATAATTTCATTAAGTATAAATTGCTTTGCAATTATAAATTATTTTATAATTGCCTATGACTGTGGAAATACAGTTAACTAATTTGGAAAGTTTTGCTTTCAGAGCTTGATTCCCTACAAACAATTGTTGTGCCAAGACCGCATGCCTGGTTCTAGAGAGGCAAAGAAGTTCAGCCAGTGTTTGCCTCGGGAGGTCAATGTGGTACTAGAGACAGCATGTATATAGTTACTTAAAAAGAATGTGGGAGGCAGCACAAGGTAGCATCAGTGATTTTTCAAATTTATCTTAACAGTGGAAACTTTTCCCCAAAAATCTCTTATGCAGAAACTCAATATATAAGCAGATAAAAAGAGAATCTTGCTTACCTGGCCGCCTCTCTGTTCACATTCCTGCTGTTTGAAACCGTTTTTGTGGGAGTCCAAGACACACCTGGCTTGAATCCTGGCCCTGCCACTATCCAGTTGTTTAACCTTGGATACATGACTTCTTCAGCTGTTGAACAAGGATACTAGTTTTTTTGCTGGGTATTATAAGAATTAAACATTTTAGGAAAGAGGCCTAGCATGGCATGTCAGTAAATGGTAATTAGGATTATACGTAGATGACACAATGAAACTGAAAAAGAGGGAATGAACCTACCTCTGCCAAGGAGGGTTGGGCTAGCCATGGAGGGCCTCACAGAGGCAGTGATAGGCTGCTTTCAGGCTGAATCTTGAAGGGGAAAGGAAAATTGCAAAACATGGTAAGGGGTGTGTACCCCAAATAAAACATTTTAAGAATGAAGCCTTGGGCATATGGAATGCTACTTCATTATACCTTTCTGGAGATAATGACCTCACCTGTGTTCTAAATGACCTCACCTGTGTTCTAGGTAGTGTTTCCTTACACTCTTTGGCTCACATTTTAGTATTAGTCTGGGCTAGGCCAGGGTGAGAATCACTAACTTTTGTTAGCTAGCTAATTAAACTGATAACTAAAGGGGGGAAAAAGTACTCTAAACCTGAATTTGTAAGCCATGCCTTGGTTGTAATGAATGGTGCATTTACAGGAAAGTCCTTTTTTAACAAAATTTATATTTATTGATTTTTAGAGAGAGAGAGTGAGCGAGCTGGGGAAGGTCAGAGAGAGGGAGAGAGAAATCCCAAGCCAGACATGGGGCGAGTCAGATGCTCAACTGACGGAGCCACCCAGGCGCCCCATAGGCAAGTCCTTCCTAAATTCAATTTATTGGAAATTAGGAATCTTTACATCCTCCCCTAAGGTCTTAGTAGGTAGTAAGGTGGGGTTTTTTTTTGTTTGTTTTTGTTGTTGTTGTTGTTGTTGTTTTGCCTGAGATTGCAGTTAATGGGACTACTGCTGTGGAGAAGTTGCAGGTAGATATTTCCTTTAGATTTTTTGGAAAGAGAGCTAGAAAGTTAGTTTCTAGAAAAAAACTATTGAATCATTATTATTATTTTATGTTTTATTTATTTTTGAGAGAGAGAAAGAGCATGTGCGCACATGAGCAGGGAAGGCTTGGGGGTGGGGGATTGGGATAGGATACAAAGCAAGCTCTGTGCTGAGAGCAGAGAGCCCAATGTGGGACTTGAACTCCCTGGGCTGAAGTTGGAAGGAAGCATAATCGGCTGAGCCACTCAGGTACTCTTAGTGAATCATTATTGGATACTTTTTTCTACTTCAACAATGAGGGATTTTCCCTTTTTATAACCATCAGATTTTATTACTTGTTTTTAATTTATATCTTTTTTTTTTTTTTTTTAATTTTTCTTCTTTGGAGAGTGCACACAAGCCAGGGAGGGTGAGAGGTGGGTGGAGAGAGATAGAAAGAGAGAAAGAATCCCAGCCAGGCTCCATGTTCAGTGCAGAGCCTGACAGGAGGCTTAGTCAACCCTGGGATCATGATCTCAGCCAAAATCAAGAGTTGGATACTCAACAGACTGAGCCATCCAGGCACACCTATAACAATCAGATTTTAGACAAAACATTTCAGTGTGATAGACTAATACACTGAAGGAGTATTAAAGTGGAGGAGATATAGAAAGAAATTAAGATATAGATACATAAAATCATATAACAGCTGTATACCAGGTACTGTTGTAAGCACTTTACATGTAATCAACTCATTTAATCTGCATGACAGTTTGTGAAAGAGATACTATTACTGTTCCGTAAAAGTAGCCTGCATCAGTTAACTTAATTTGTTTGGCTAAGGGAGTTTGCAAACTATGGTTTGCAAACCAAATCCTGCCTGCTACTTGTTTTTGTACAGCCTGTGAACTAAGCATTATTTTTGCGATTTTTAGTGGTTGAAAAAGCAAAAGAATATTTTGTAAAATTTTATTTTATAAAAAATTTGTACATGTAATTTTATAAGTTTATCAGTTTGTTTTAAAAATTGCATGAAATTCAATGTCCATTAAGTTTTTGTGGAACAGAAACAACCTATTTCTTTTCATATTTGTTTTTTATCATCTTTTTAAAACGTTTTTATTTAAAATTCCAGTTAGCATATGGTGTAATATTATTTTCAGGTGTACAGTATAGTGATTCAACACTTGAACACATCACCCTGTGCTTATCACCAGTAGACTCCTTAATCCCCATCACCTATTTAACCCATCCACCCAACCGCCTCCCTTCTGGTCACCATCAGTTTGTTCTCTATAGTTAAGAGTCTGTTTCTTGCTTTGCCTTTCTCTTTTTCCTTCTTTGCTCATTTTGTTTCTTAAATTTCACATATCAGTGAAATTGTATAGTATTTGTCTTTCTTTGACTGACTTCGCTTAGCATAATACTCTCTAGCTTCATCCATGTCTTTGCAAATGGCTTTTATGTATTGTTTATTGTTGTTTTCTTGTCACAGAAACTGTTAGGTTGGCAAAACCTAAAATACCTACTTTCTGGCTCTTTATAGAAAGTTTGCTTGCCCCCTGGTCTAGGTATATAGGGAAGAAGATACAATCAAAATGAAAGGTGGGGTGCCTGGGTGGCTCACTTGGTTAAGTGTCCAACTCTTGGTTTTGGCTCAGGTCATGATCTGTCTCACAGTCTGTGAGTTCAGAGCCCTACATCAGCTCTGCGCTGACAGTGTGGGAGCTGATGGGGTTTCTCTCCCTCTCTCTGTGCCCTGCCCCTCCCCCTCCAAACTGTCTCTGTTTCTCAAAATAAATCAATAAACTTAAAAAAATTGTTTAAAAATAAAAGGTAATAAGATTAATATAGATGCAAAAGAATGTCTTTGTTAGAACATACCAGGAAGACTAGGTACATAATGAATAAGTCAGTTGTATTTTCTTTTTTTTTTTTTTTTTTAATGTTTACTTATTTTTGAGAGAGAGAGAGTAGGGGAGGGGCAGGGAGAGAGGGAGACACAGAATTCGAAGCAGGCTCCAGGCTCTGAGCTGTCAGCAGAGAGTCCGACACGGGATCAAACCCACAAACCGCGAGATCACAACCTGAGTCGAAGTCGGACACTCAACCAACTGAGCCACCCAGGCGCCCCCCCCTTTTTTGTATTTTCTTCTTGAAGTATTTTTTAGGAATCTTTAACAAAAGCTTAACTATAATGAAAAATGCTTACTTATTTCAAAATGTTGGATTGACCTCTTTTTCTTGTTAGTATCTCTTCTGAGAGAGAGAGAGGGAGAGAGAGAGAAAGTGCACTCATGTGTGCTCGTGCACATGTACAGGGTAAGGGCAGAGGAGGGAAGAGAATCTTAAACAGGCTCCATGCCCAGTGTGAAGCCCAATGCAGGGATCCATCTCAAGACTCTGAGATCATGACCTGAGCCGAAATCAAGAGTCAGATGCTTAACAGATTGAACCACCCAGGCTCCCCTTGTAAATATTATTTTGAATTTTAGTGACAGTTGGAATTACCAATGAAATCTGACTACCTGGGCCTTATAATTTGCTTCTTGCCCTTAGATAAGCCCAGATACCATTTTCTGACACTGATGATTTTTTGGTGAAATATTCATAATTTTGATTTTGACCTTTTAGGACTGGCTGTAGTTTATACTGTTGAGCGTATGGTTCTCAGAAGTGGTTCTCAGAATCACTTGGAGAGATTTAAAAAATTTAGATGTGTCCTTAGAATTTATGGATGAAGCCCTTTACCAGGATTATCTTTAGGAAGTTCCTCAAGTGGTTCTAATATACACTCCTGGTTCCCTCTTCAACTATTTTAATAAATCCAATTTGACAAAAATACATATGTGCCATTTATTGTTCTATTTCCCATAGATGTTTTTCAACCTAAAGAATCACTGTCTAAATTGATATAAATTTGCAGAGGTCAGTGGCATCAGTTTGTTGAATTTGTTTTCTTTTGATGTCACTTAATCGTATCATAGAATGCAAATTGAAAGTTATATTAGAGAGCAAGAAGTATATTTCAGTATTCTTTATTTTTATAAGGTATTCATTTTAGCATCATGGAATCCCAGAGGATCTGGAAATAATGGATTTGATAAAGTAAAACACAACTTATAGGAAACAAAACATTTTTAGGAGGAATAATTTATTTATATTTGAGAACTTTTATTAATGTTCTCATCAGGCTATGTGTCTGTAAAATAACCATATAAATATGGTCTTTTTCTTTGTTTTCATTTAAGTGTTCTATTTCATTTTGATACTAAAGTAAATTTACAAAGAAAAAAATGACCCACAATATCTAAAGTCCTGTTAAAACAAATGTTTGTCTTTATTCACATTCCCTTTTACTGTTTTTGTTTTACATTTATTTATTTTTGAGAGACAGAGACACAGTGTGAACAGGGGAAGGACAGAGAGAGAGACCACGGAAGCTGAGACAGGCTCCAAGCTCCAAGCTGGCGGTCAGCACAGAACTCGACATGGGGACTCAAACCCACGAACTGTGAGATCATGACCTGAGACGAAGTTGGACATGCAACCAACTGAGCCACCCAGGCGCCCCTCCTCCCCTTTTACTGTTGATAGGCATGCACAGTTGTATCATACATAATAGCTGGTTTAAGATAAAAAGCATTGGAAACTATGTACAATAAAATCTAAAAAATCGGAATTTGTTCTTTGGAACCTTCAGCTGTTCAAAATGGCTTCATGCCTTAAGTCAAAAAAAAAGGAGGAACCTTTTTTTAAACCGTGAAGAAACAGTATTTAAGCACCCATCAACAACTAAATACTCCTGGATGAAGGTTATATCTAGCATGTTTGATGGGTGTGCCATGAGAATGTGAAGATGCATCCTGATTAATGTCCATACAGAGAGAACCAAGAAATGGTGAGGGAGACAGGCCAAGGAACGAGAAAGCAGGAGGAAAAAAAAGGAAGAGAGGAAAGATCAGCAGTAATGAGATGGTGCTTATAAATTGTAATGGTAGTGAATATCAGAAACTTCGTGAAGAGTGTGATGAAAATACTGAGGGGGTAGGATGAGTTCTCAGTTACCTGTTGTGCATGTCAGTAGCTGTTGTTTGGGTATCTTTCTTGTTTGTTGTAGATTGGAAGCAGTTTTTTACATTTGGTAACCCTGGATGGCTTTAATTTGCCTAGTTGGTATCCAGGGAGTAGAGTTTAAGCACTGTGAAGGGTGAAGAGTATTCATTCGAGTAGAGTTCATTGGCTAAATCTATAATAATAAAAGCTGCTATATTACAAAAGAATTGAGAAAGAACCAGTGGGTGAGTTGGTTAGATTTTAAAGAATTAGCTTACATGAAGGTTGGCAAGTCCAGAATTTACGGGGTAGGCTGCCTAGATGGAGATCCAGGGAAGAGTTGAATTGTACCTAAAGTCTAAAGACAGTCTGCTGTCAAAATTCCCTCTTCCTCAAGGGTTGTGTAGTCTTTCTCTTAAGGCCTTCAATTGCTTGGTTGCAACCCACCCAGGTTATGAGGTTGGGTGGTAGGGTGGTAATCTGCTTTACCCAAAGTCAACTGATTTAAATGTTAATCTCATCTAAAAATACCTTCATAGCAATATCTAAACAAGTGCTTGACAAAGTATCTGGGTACTATGGCCCGGTGAAGTTGACACATAAAATTAATTATCACAGGAGGTATAATAGAAACCATTTTGTAGCATGATTCCAGTCTTATTGTGATAGGCAAAAGACAAAGCTAAAAAAGATTGATCCTTAAAGAAAAAAATGGACATCTAGATATGATTCATATTGGTGTTACTTAGATCTAAGTCTGTTAAATTTCACAGTTCAAAAATTATTTCTGCTTTGTTTCTTCAGGCTCATAATCTAGTTATGGAGCATCTATTTGCAACACTTGCCTTTAATATTAGAGTTACTGGGGTTGACATCGGTAGTAAGAATTTCCAGTGAAAAAGTGGTATCTTAATTCTTGGCCAAAGGCTAATTGAAAAATGCAAGATATTTTATATGTACCCAGATACTTATTTGATGAGCAATTTAAATCTTCCAGATTGAGATTAGTTGTTGGCTATAATTTATAGGAAGTGAGGAAATGGTGTAGCTGTTTGAAGACTTAATTTTTCATTGAACTGTGTGCCTGAGCTTAGTCTATCCCTCAATGATCAATCAGCCTAGTCTTGTTTTTATTATTGCCTGGCAACAGCAAGCCCCAACATGGGCCTCCAGGCTGATGGAGAGCAAGAACAAGTAGACATTAAAGCCCAGGTATTTTATTAAAAACATTCAGTGATCTAACATTTTCAAATTGTGGGCATGGAAGGAGCCTTATATTTAATTGTTTACACAGAGCACAAGATACAGCAAGGACAATTAATATTGTGACTAATTTTGCCACCTTCATTTTTATTAGAAAATGATTTCAGAACTCTAGAAACCTATCTCTGTAGATGGGAAAGTGAGGAAATTATAAAGATTGATTTAAGGAAATGAAGTTACTCTTAGGAGGTACTTTGTTGTCAGATGTGATCTCATAGATTTAAACTATATACTGGGTATTTTTCAGAATATTCAGTGCATTGACTTCACAGGTATGTTTACTTATTTCTTTTTTTATAATTTGACTGCATTGCTATATAGCATTAATGATGCAATATTTTTACCTAGACTAATACTCAGAGTCAGAAATTGAGAATTTGAAGAAACCTATAATCTGGAATTAAGTTTGATGTCATGTTAAGGAGCCTCGAGTGATAATTTTCAGGAACACTCAAAATACCCACCACTAATTATTTAAGTGAAAGATGTACTTTCTTTTACCCCATACCTTGGGAACTCTGCAAATCAAAACACGTAATGTATGTTCTGATAGGGTAGTTTTATGTAGAATGATTTGTATGGTGCAGATAGTTCAGAAGCTAGGGAAAAGAACATGGCACAAATGAAAAAAAAAAAACAAACAAGTTATTTTCCAGAGGGTAAGACCGTGTATATTTTGGGAGAGGATTGCTTCAGTTTTCATTTTCACAATTTACAGAACATCAGTCATGTGACCGTAACTAGACCATACACATTCTTCATTATACTATATGAAATTGTCAAAAATTAAGTAACAAGAACTTTGATAGGAAAGCATGTATCATGGGGCCCCTGGGTGGCTCAGTTGCTTGGGTGTCTAACTCCTGGTTTCGGCTCAGGTCATGATCCCAGGTTGGTGGGATCTAGCCCCATGTTGGGCTCCGCACTGACTATGGAGTCTGCTTAAGATTCTCTCTCTCTCTTTCTCTCCTTCCCTCTCTCTCCCTCTCCCTTCTTCTCTTCCCCCCCCTTCTCCCCCTCCCCCCTCCCCTCTCTCCCCTCTTCTCCCTTTGCTCCTCTCCCTCCCCCTCCCTTTCACTCTGTCCCTCTCTCCTGCATGTGCTCTCTCTCTATAAAAAAAGTTTTTTAAGAAATTAAAAAACCAGATTATTAAGTAGAAACATAATGACGTGTAACATGAATAGACAATTTGATGTCTTTTTGTTGGATTCTGGTTATATATGCTCTTAAAAAAAACCTTCGTCTAATTCTTTAGAAACATATTGTATGGCCAGCATAACTAAGAAAATAGCTTTAAGTTATTTAAGTCAAATTGAGATCTTAATTCATTAAATTATAGACAAGTATTTTTTCATCCTTTTTTACCACCTTGTTGAAAAAAAAGGTTAGCTTTATTTTGCCTTATTGAATTATTGTGTATAAAATCTATGTAAGGATATTAGGATAAAATGGTAAGAATAGTTGGAAGTATCAAGACCGGTATTATCTGTAATATGAATAGTAATGCAGATTAATAAAATATCTTATGTTCCGTTATTGACTTTGAGAAAAATTCTATTTTTTGGTACTGTGCTACAAGCGTAATGATTTGCAGAGTACCAGGTAGCATGCAGTTAATTGGGAAACAACGGATTTTATTGAACTTCTGAAAATTATTGTGCAAAGGTACTCAGTAAATCTTGATTGACAATAGTTTCTGCCTAGCCTCATTGCTGTATCTGGAAAATATTGTTTGGATTAGGATTAAGAGCTATAATTTAATATGTGCTATTTAAGCAAGGTAGAGAATCTGCTGAACCTTTTTAAATAAAGCATTGTCTGGTGACAATTTCATTAGAGCAGGAACCATTGGTAATCATCCAGTTACTGTAGTATATGACTTTGGTGGCTCTCCTTTTTTTTTTTTAGGCTTATTTACTTTGAGAGAGAGAACTGGGGAGGCGCAGAGAGTGGGACAAGAGAGAATCCTAAGCAGGCTCCCTACTGCCAGCACAGAGCCTAATGCTGAGCTTGAACTCATGAGCTCTGAGATCGAAATGTGAAACCTATGTTAACACATGAAACAAACTGAAAATAATATATTTTTAAATGTTTATTTATATTTAAATTTTGAAAGTTTATGTGGAGAGAGAGGCAGAGTGAGCTGGGGAGGGGCATAGAGAGAGAGAGAGACAGGCTCTCTCTCTGCGTTGACAGTGCAAGCCTGGGCTTTAACCCAGGAACCATGAAATCGTGACCTGAGTTGAAAGCAAAAGCTTAACCAACTGAGCCACCCAGGTGCCTCCCCTTCTCTTTCTTTCTCTTTCTGTGGTGAGGTACTTAAACCTCACCCTATGAGGTGTAGGAGAGCTGATAAGCAGATATAATATTAGAATATAGAATGGTTAAGAATTCTACATTCCAAAAACTACTGAGGCTTCCGTTTCTAGTGCTTAGGCAACTCAGATCTGATCTCTAAGAACGTCTGGATATTGACATGCAAATAAATAAATGAGACTCCTCTTTGAAATATGTTTGTAATATATGCAAGTATTTTAGAAGGGATTATTGAAGTGCTGCCAAAATACATTTCAAAAATGTTAAGTCTTTTCATTCATTATGTTGACTTTGGAAGGATTTGTAAACTGCCTTAAAATGCATAGTAATAGTTTATATATGCTTTTTTGAGGGAAGAGGTCTTGACTATTGACACCCCCCTCAAAAATAAAAAGATTAAGAACCCCTTCACCTGGTGGTATGGGAAATATTGCCTGGTTTATTTGTACTGTTGGTTATAAGTATGGATTGTTCATTGCAACATATTCTAAACCATCTCTTTTACTCCATTTGAGAACCATTTATTTCTGTGGTCATGAGATATTTTGCAATTATATGTTAAAATATTAGGCTAAAAGTTAACAGGAAGTAAATCAGAAATACTGTACATTATATTATTATTAGGTTTAATAGCTGAATTACATACTTGTGATTTCTGATAGCTATATATATATATATATATATATATACACATAAAATTGATAGAGGATATAATAAGTAGATGTTATCTACTTTCCAGGAAAGTGAGATGAATTACTCCAGATTATAGAATTGATGAAAGACTTAAACCCACGTCTTCTTTCCTAATTTGCATCTAGTGCTCATCATAGTCATTGTCTCTCTTTATTTACCATTTATCATCAATACTTACCTTGTAATAACATTATTAGCATAAAGTCTTAGATTTTATCATCCTATTCCCAGTACTCTGACTACACTCTTTTGGGTGTTTTCCCAGAATATAGAGACCTATGCTTTCTTGATCCCTCTACTCTTAATTTGCCTTTCCTGTTTCCAGTTTCTGCACAATGCAGTTTAAGTTCTTAGATCCATTATTTTGACTCTTACCATCCATTTTTCACACAAACCTTACAGACCCTAAAACCAACCCTAGATCTCTAAATGTGCGATTTTGTGTCTTTGAGGCAGACGTTACATATTTGCTAAAGAAGAATCACATATCTGTCGATGAGAACCACTAAAAATTTAATTTCCAATCTAAAAAATGTACTTCCTTTTCCATTTCTTTGCCCTCATTCTTCACAGCAGCTGTTTCAAGCCTCTAAACTGAATGTTTTCTTCTTATTCCCCCTACTCAGCAAATGACCTTACTTCCTATTTACTCAAAATAAAACATATTTGCATCTTTCTGTCCATTCTTTTTTTTTAAATGTTTATTTTTGAGAGAGACAGAGTGTGAGTGGGGGAGGGGCAGAGAACGAGGGAGACCTAGAATCCGAAGCAGGCTCCAGGCTCTGAGCTGTCAGCACAGAGCCAGTTTAGGTCCTCGTTCCATTGAGTATTTTCCCTCTTCTTCAGTCCACAAATAAAGTTAGAGAATAGTGTAATGAATCCTCTTTGTACCATTTCCCAGCTTCAACAGTTATCAACGAAGGCTATTCATATTTCCTGTATCTTCCATGTACACTCTTTCCACCCCAGTTGTGGGTTTTGTTTGTTTGTTTGTTTGTTTTAAGTAATCTCTGCTCCCAGTGTGGGGCTCAAAGTCACAACCTCGAGATCAAGAGCCACATGCTCCACTGACTAAGCAAACTAGGCCACCACTCACATTTTTGATGCATATTCCAGACATACCATTTTCTGATAAATTTTTGTTATATATTTCTGACTTTTAAAAGTAAGGATAATGCCACAATGACTCTTGAAAAATGTTCATTGTCCCTCAATTTTTGTTCATCGATTTGCAGTTGTTTATTTTTTTTAAGTTTATTATTTATTTTGAAAGAGAGAGAGCAAGTGAGCACATGCTGGGGAGGGGCAGAGAGAGGGAGACCGAATCCCAAGCAGGCTCTGCACCATCAGCACAGAACCCAATGTGGGGCTCAAACTCACAAACTGTGAGATCATGACCTGAGCCGAGCTCAAGAGTTGGACACTTAACCCACTGCCCTACCCAAGTGCCCCAGCAGTTATTTTTCAAACAATTTTTTAAAACCCAGGTAATAGGGGCACCTGGGTGGTTCAGTCAGTTAAGCGCCCGACTTAGGCTCAGGTCATGATCTCGCGGTTTGTGGGTTCGGACCCCGCATCGGGCTTTGTGCTGACAGCTAGCTCTCAGAGCCTGGAGCGTGCTTTGGATTCTCTGTCTCCCTCACTCTCTGACCCTCCCCTGCTCACACTCTCTCTCTCTCTCAAAAATAAGTAAAGCATTAGGGGCACCTGGGTGGCTCAGTCGGTTAAGCCTCCGGCTTTGGCTCAGTTCAGATCTCACGTTCGTGGGTTCGAGCTCCGCGTCAGGCTCTGTGCTGACGCTAGCTCAGAGCCTGGAGCCTGCTTCAGATTCTGTGTCTCCTTCTTTCTCTGCCCCTCTCCCTCTCATGCTCTGTCTCTCTCTGTATCAAAAATAAATAAAACATTAAAAAAAAATAAGTAAAGCATTAAAAAAAATTAAAACCCAGATATAAATAAGATCTATAAATTGCAATTGGTTGATATGTCACATGTGTCTTTTAATCTGTATGTTTCCCTTTCTGACTCTCTTTCTTCCTTTCCTTGGAATTTGAGGAAACTAGGTCATTTATTTTATGAGGCTTTTTACAGTATTTTATAAGGCTTTTCACATATATTGGTGGTTGTATCCCCATGGTGTCTTTAACATATTCCTCTTCCCTCCGTACTTCTTGCAAATAGATAGTTGGAACCAGAGACTTAAACAGATCCAGATTTGATTTGGGGCAAGTATATTCTAAAGGCAGTGCAGTGTTATTTTGTCAAGAGATATATCGTGACTGGTTGTCTGTTTGCCTTTGGTTGATTAGGTGGTGAAAATGGTGATATTAAAATTCTTCATTCCCTTCTTCATTTCTCCCGTGTCTTTTTTTTCCCCCACCAATAGCATTTAAGCATCTCATTTGCTTGAGAAAAACTCCTTTTCAGCATTTCCAACTATTTTTAAGATATTTATTTATGGTACTATCTTTACGTCAACTCCCTGCACTCATCAGCTAATTTAAGTGTGCTTTCTGCATGTTAAACCATATCCATATCATTTTACTGAAACCATTCTCATTAAGGTTATCATTGAACTCTATACTGAATGGAGCAGACCCATTTCAGACCTTATTTTTCTTAATAGCTGGATATTTTTGAATACTGTTGACTGCCTCTTCTTTATGAAGTACTCCCTTGGCTTCTGTGACATATTCTCTGCTCTTTTTACTTTTACCTCTTGAACTGCTTCCTCTCAGCCTCTGTGGCAGACTTTTTTTTTTTTTTCTTTTTTAAGTGTTGGTGTTCTGCCTGGCTCTAGCCTAGTCACTCTGCTCTACACATTCTCCATGGGTCCTCCATTGTCATGGGCTTCAATTACACCATCTCTAAGCTGATAAGTACCAGAGATCTGTTTGTAGGTCAGTTCACTTCAGAGCTGACTTTTTTATACTAGTTCATACGAAAAACCTTAGGCACCTTGGAATCAACCTACCTAAAATGGAATGAATCATACTTTCCTCTTCCCTTCACACATAGGAGTTTCCTGTTCAACTTCATTTTAAGCCAAAAATCTCTGGAAGTTATCCTTGACTGACCTTTCACCTTGCTGCCCACATCTAGTCACCAATCCTGTTAAGACTTACCTGGTAAATAATTTAAATCCATCTAATTGTTTTCATTCACTGCTAGTGTGAATCCCCATCATCTATCACCTTCATTACTGTAAGCCTCCTGTCTGGTCTCTTACTTACTTACCAAGTATTTTCCCTTATTAAACCTGGTGCCTGGTACATAGTAAGTGTTTTGCGATTGTTGAATTAATAAGTTGTGCAGGACACAATTACACATTCAGTGATTTGTTTGTACCTTGGTTTTATTGTTATTAGATCATCCTAGTATTTCAGAACTACTGTTATTCATGTACATTGCTAACATTTTTGGCTAGAGTCTCTCCATTATTAAACTGAATCTGTGAGTTACCATTTTCCCAGATAAGAGAATCCTGTAGGCAGTTCACATCATTAGATAAGCCTCACCCTAACATGACTTTTATCAGTGTTTGAGTCCCTAGATACTTGGCTTGGTGATGGTTAGTACTTAGAAACGTGAGGCTTAAGTAGTTAGAAGTTGTTAAATACCAAAGAGAGATGGTTGTCTGGACTGCCCATTGTGTTTGGTTCTCGTTCCACTATTTATTGCTGATGTTAGTGATATTTTTTCTGGATTTAAACAGAGATGTGGTGGTTTTAGCTGTCATTTGGAGCCAGTTGATCTCTAGGTTGGAAGAATCATTAAAGATGATAAAGTAAGGCTCTCAGCATGAATCCACTGCATTGGTGAAGTCTGTGAGCCCGAGCTTATAAACCCATAATAGTAATAGAGCCCTTTGCTTTTGCATGCGTGAAAAAAAAAAAAAGATGATAAAGTAAAATCCAGATTATATATGCTAGAATTGCTAAACAGAGGATTTTCATCAAAATCAATAGCTACCATTGGGAACATCTGAGCACTCACTTTTTGACTCAGGGCTCATATTTAAAACCAGGGTTTGCTCTCATTTTTCCCCCTTGACTGGCTTATTTGCCACTATGTATCTCCCCTGTGCATGGAATAGTGTGGCTGGCATGGCTTGAAAAAGGTACTCAAGAAATGGTCTCTTCTGTCCATGATTTGTCTCTTGATATGTGGTCCCACAGGTCCTTCATTAGATGTCAATTTAGTCTTATTCAGAGGATGATTTCCTGTTTCTTAAAAAAAATTTTTTTAATGTTTATTTTTTGAGAGAGAGAGAGAGAGAGACAGACAGACAGACAGAGACAGATGGAGCACCAGCAGGGGAGAGGCAGAGAGAGAGAGGGAGACACAGAATCTGAAGCAGGCTCCAGGCTCTGAGCTGTCAGCACAGAGCCCGACGCGGGGCTCAAACTGTGAGATCGTGACCTGAGCCGAAGTTGGACACTTAACCAACTGAACCACCTAGGCACCCCTGAAATATATTTTCTAAATACAGCGAAAAGTCTGTCTAGCTATTTTTGTACAGTGTGATAAGACAGACAAAACTTGTTTTGTAAAATAGGAGACTTGAAGAATAATTCTTTAAGAATAATTCTTTGATTTTTCTTAACTTTCGCCTACATTTACTCTAATTGAACTGATTACACTACTTTTTAGATGTTGATTTTGATGTTTAGAAATTGATTTTACATTGTTACAAATATAAAGGAAAGGCTCTGAAATATTGGGTAATATTATCCAAAAACTAGGTTAGAGAGAAAGTAAATTACTATGTGAGCACATAGACTTTAGGGGGTAGTCCATTAAGGTTTTTTTGGTTTTTTTTTTAGTTTATTTATTTATTTGTGAAAGACAGAGACTGCACAAGGTGGGCGAGGGGTAGAGAGAGAGAAGGAGATAGAATCCCAAGGAGACACTGTCAGTGCAGAGCCCAATGCAGGGCTTGAACTCATGAAACCATGAGATCATGAATTGAGCTGAAACCAAGAGTCAGGCGCCCCTAAAGCACATGTTTCTAAAGAACACAAAATAAGTTGAAATAACATTAAATTGTTCTTCATTAAATGCATTAGTTAATAGGGCATGTGATTGCTAAATAGTTTAATTACATTATAAATATCAACTAATCTAAGGTTATTAGTGACATTCAATTTTGAAGATTATTTCAGTTATGGTTAACATCTTTGGCTTGTGGACACTGAGATCCTTCTGTCATTTTTCAGATTGTATGTTTTTCGTAAATTAGTATTTGTATTTTTTTGTCTTTTTAAGATTTTATTTTTAAGTAATCTCAACACCCAACGTTGGGCTTAAACCTATAACCCCAAGATTAAGAGTCACATGTTCCACCATGCACCCCAGTTTTTTTACTTTGAGGATGAATTGTGGTCTAGAGAAGTTATGTGTTAATATTGAATTTTAATAAAATTGATGTCTATATTATCTGGCAGGTGACATGGTTGGGAATGGGTAAATTTGAAAGTAGTGCTGATTGGGCCCAGGAAACTATAAAGATAGTTTAAAATATATACAAATATGGCATTGATTTTAACAAAACATAATCTACCATTCAGTAAATCTCATCCTTGAAAGTGTATACAGCAAATAGTAATCTAGAAATCATTTAGATTCTAAGTGAAAGAAATTATCTTCTCTCTTTCTCTGTTTTTCTCCTTAGGTGGAATGAACCCTATTTGTTGACTGTCTTCTGATTACTGGTTGGATTCACTTGTAAAAGAATCGTCTTCCCCTGTGTGGACGCCACTTAGTGGCATATTTAATTAGAAATCCAGGGATCACAACACTTTTTGATTTCCCAAAGGAGGGACATACCACTATATCAAAGAAGCTTGATATTACAGCCAAAATGGTGCTGTCCCAGAGACAACGAGATGAACTGTAAGTTTCTCTGTTTCATGGTTTTTTTTTTTTTTTAATCCTTTCATAAAAGACAAAGTAGTAAGTTAAAATACAGCTTTGGGAGATATATTCTTAGATTCCTAAAGGATTTTTCATGTTCAAATATTGGTTTGGGCAGTTAAAACTGGGTCTTATTTTGAAATAGTGTTATTTACCCATATGACTTTATTGTGTAGAAGTTTAAAGCAGAACAAACAAGTAAGTTACTTGGGATGAGTTTTATCCTAAGCTTATCTTAAATGTGTTATGTTCAGTAGGAAGATAGAAGATTCAAAGCTCTTCTAAATTTTTTTGTCTAGAATCTGTGTATTTGGAAAGTGAAAGCTTTTTTTTTTTGTTATTGCTAATGCCTTACCTTTGCCTTCTTGTATTTTTATCTTTTATCATCCAGTGGCTGCTAGAGGATTTGATCTTTATGAGGTGGATAACACAGTAGTTAATGCAAATGCATTAATGAAAGGCATAAAATGATTTGACCACTGCTATTTTGTAGTATCTTATAGCATCCTGTATTTTATAGCATTCTATTTTTACAGATTTTTTTCCTGTGACTTTTTACAAAACTTTATTTGGAAATAATTTCAAATTTGTTGGTAAATTATAAGATTAGTACAGAGAATACTTAATTACATTTTATCCATTTGTTGTTTTGTACCATTTTTGTGCCATCTGTTTTATCATTTGCACTCTACCTCTGTGTGTGTGTGTGTGTGTGCGTGTGTGTGTGTGTGCAGGGTTTTTTCTTAAACCATCTGGGAATAAGTTGTGTACATTAAGGATCTTTACCCTAGAGGCACCACTGTGGCTCAGTCAGTTAAGTGTCTGACTCTTGATTTCGGCTTAGGTCCTGAGCTCACATTTGGTGACTTTGAGCCCCATGTTGGGCCTTGTGCTAGCAGTGCGGAGCCTGCCTGGGATTCTCTCTCTCTCTCTCTCTCTCACGCTCTTCTCTTTCTCTCAATAAATAAACTTAAAAAAAAAAAAAAAAAGTCCTTACCCCAGATACTTGGGTGTGCAGTTCCTAAGAATAAGGATAGTCTGTAAAACCATAGGACAGTTAGCAATTTGAGTAAATTTAACATTGATATGTTTATTGATTTAATCTGCTTTCCATATTCCAGTTTTGTCAGTTGACCCAATAATGTCCTTTATGGCAAGGTTCCCCCACCCCCTTCCCCTCTCTTTTCTCTTTAGTACATCTTTAGTAACCCAATCCAGGGTTAGGTATTATATTTAGACATTTGAATTTCTCTAGAACATTTCCTTAACGTTTCTTTGTTGTTTAGGACATTAATAGTTTTGAATAATAGTTTTTGTCTTTTGGGGTTTTTTTAATAGTGTGTTTTTCATTTTGTATCTAATATTTCTTCATGATTAGATTCAAGGTATACATTCTTGGCCAGAATTCTACACAAGTAATTTGTATTCTTCTCAGGATATCATGTCTAGAGACACGTTATGTCTATCTGCCTCTCAGTGGTGATGCTAATTTTGATCCCTTAGTCAAGATGCCTGATTTCTCCAGTCTATAGTTACTATTAGTTCTTTTTCTGTAAGTGTAAGTGGACCATGCAAAACAGTTATTTCCATCAATATTCCCCCATTAGATTTAACATCCATTGATAGTTCTTGCATGAACCATTCTTTACTACAGTGGTTGCAAAGTGCTGATTTTCCTACACAACCACTCATTCCACATTTACCAGTCATCATTCAGCATTTTACTGTAATCAAGGGACTTTTCTTTTACTCCTTTTTATTTACTTGTTCTTTCATTATTGGTACGAACTCCTCTAAGTTTTCAGTAGTTTTTATCATTCATTAATTTTCTTATACTTTTGGTGTTTGAATATCCTAGACTTCCATAGGAGCCCCTTCAGTTGGCTCTTATATATGCCCCTGTCCATGGGCACGTCCTTATTTTCTAGCATGACACGGTGTTCCAGGCTTAATGTGTACCCATCCTGCATTAATCCTTGAGTCAGTCATTGCACCAACACGTCCTGGTTTCTCTTAGTGGAGAATGAATGGTATTACACATCACGATGGGTACTAAGTATACTTACTGCTACTGGGGTGTTTGCTTCCCGGCCCTTAACGTAGACAGAACCAAGAAATATGTATTTGTAAACACATATACAGATATTCTGGTACACCTGTGTATTAAGGTTTCTCAGTCTTGGCCTTGGTGACATGCTGGGCTGAATAATTCTGTTGTGGGATGTGTCCTGTACACTGCTGCTTGTTTAGCAACATCCTTGGCCTCTACCCAAGGATGCCTCTACTAAATGCCACAATAAAAAATGTCTTGGGGCGTGGGGGCCAAAATCTTCCCCAGTTGAGAACCACTGATATACCTAGGCATGTACACGTATTTATTTTAGAAATCATGAGGCTATCCTGATACTTCTAATTCCAGTCTATTCCCACACAGTTGTTTCTTGTTTTCCTCTCGACCATATTTGTGTCTGTCTTCTGTAGCAAAATCCTGACTTCCAGCAGTAGCAGCACATTGACTCATTTGCTGAGTCTTATAATACTTCCAAAATAGTTTCAGAATTGCTACACTCTTACTACTTCAAAAAACAAACCTTCTGGAAAGGGTTTAGAATTTGTATGTAGTTCTTCCCTCACCCCCCCCACCCCCCACCCTGCTGTGTTTATAAGTTACTTGGATTAGTTTTGTTGTTTCTCTCTCATTCCCTGTGGTTATGTTACTCATGGGAAATATAGCTGGGTTCATCCATTCTAGTTTTTCAGTTTTGTGTGTTCTGTATTTCCTCCCCCTTCCCATCCTTGTAATTTAATATTTTGGATATTTAGAACATTATCTGTACAAAAATGTATACTCAGAAATCTTATAGGTCTTTATTTTTGAGAGACAGTGAGTGGGGGAGGGGCAGAGAGAGAGGGAGGCACAGAATGTCAAGCAAGCTCCAGGCTCTGAGCTGTCAGTACAGAGCCCGACATGGGGCTTGAACTCACGGACTATGAGATCATGACCTGAGCCGAAGTCGGATGCTCAACTGACTGAGCCACCCAGGTGCCCCAATCTTACTTTCTTCTGAATCCCTTCTAAATTACTCCCTCCTTGCCCCATGTAAGAACCAACTTCATGCATTGTTTCATAAAGAGATTCATGTATGTTTTCTTGTTTCTCCTTTTTTAAGCAAAAGGTAGCATACTTTTTGTGCTCTTTTGCACTTGGCTTTTTTTCAGTTAGCAATATCTCCTGCAACTCACTCCATATCTGTTCATAGAGATCCTCTTTTTCTTTCCTCTTTTCTTTTAACAACCAGCTAGTACTCTACTGTGTATATACTACAGTTTTTCAACCATTCTTTCATATTTGAACATTTAGTTTCCACTATTTTGCAATTAGAAATATTATAAGTAATAACTGCATATATACTTTTGTGTTATTGAAGGTGTATCTGGTTTTTAATCATTCTTGTTTCGAAGGCAATTCAGGTTTTTTTTTCTTCTATATGCCTTGTGTGTGCCTTATTACCCTCATGATCAAGATTAATATTTAAACATTATGGCCAAAAATAGAGATTTTAATTTGAATAAAAATCAGCTGATGAGAGAATTTGTAGAGAATTTTAGGGAAGAATTGACGTAAAAGTGCTCATTAAGCAAAGAATGTTTGTCTCAGATATAAATGTAAATTTGGGAATTTACATTTAGAAATTTGGGGAATAGAAAAATCTTGGAGTTTTTAGTTTTTAGTAAGGAAATAAAATGATGGTTTTTGCTTTTTCTCCCATTTTTGAAAGCATTATGAATATATATTTATTATGAGAGGAAGAAACAAATGTTTATATACTTCTTACAAGTAAGATACATTTTGGCCTTCAATTTACCTTTGTAACATTTAGCATTTCTAATAGTTTGGATACCAATTAGCTTTTATCTTTATTTTTTTTAATTCTTATTTTATTAAATTTTTAATGTTTATTTATTTTTGAGTGATAGAGCACAAGCAGGGGAGGTCAGAGGGGGGAGGAGCAGAGAGGGAGGGAGGGAGACACAGAATCTGAAGCAAGCAAGCAGGCTCCAGGTGCTGAAGTGTCAGGGCTTGTCAGCACAGAGCCCGATGCGGAACTCAAACCCACCAGCGGTAAGATCATGACCTGAGCTGAAGCCAGTGCTCAACTGACTGAGCCACCCAGGCACCCCCACCAATTAACTTTTAAATACTTTGAGGGGCACCCGAGTGGCTCAGTTGGTTAAGGGTCCTGCGCTTGATTCTTGGTTTCCACTCAGTTCGTGATTCATGGTTCCTGGGTTCAAGCCAGGAACCTCTTAACAGTGCAGGGCCTGCTTGGGATCGTCTGTCTTGCCTCTCTCTCTGCCTGCCCCTCTCAAAAGTAAATAAATAAAAATGTAAAAGAATGAATAGAGATGCCTGCCTTGGTGGTTCAGGCAGTTAAGCATCAGAGTCTTGATTTTGGCTTAGGTCGTCATCTCATGGCTCCTGAGATTAAGCCCCTGCATCAGGTTCTTTGCTGACACACTATGGATCCTGCTTCGGATTCTCTCTCACTTTCTCTTTACCCCTCCCCAGCTAACCTCTCCCCCCTCTTCCTCCCTCTCTCTCTCTCTAAGTAAACAATAAACATTTTTTTAAAAATACGTAAGTTGGGTTGCCTGGGTGGCGTCCAGTCAGTTAAGCATCAGACTCTTGGTTTTGGCTCAGGTCATCATCTCACGGTTTGTGAATTGAAGCCCTGCATCAGGCTCTGTGCTTGGTAGTGCAGAACCTACCTGAGATCTTCTCTCTTCCTTTCTCTCTGTCCTTCCCCTGTGCTTGTACTCTCTCTCTCTCCTTCTCTCTCTCTCAAATAAATTTAAGAAAACAAATAAATAGAATGAGATATTTTGGAGGTAGAAAATGAAATGAATTTTGATGTACTGGAAAACAGTTATCTGAGCAGTACTGCTAAGTGTGATTCAACTCAGCAAATTTGTTTTTACTACTCTGGGGCATACAAATATTGAATAATAACAAAACATTTATGTGGATATGACAAATATCTTTCTTTTACAGATAAATTGAGGCTGGGAGAAATTAAAATGACCAGTTTCATGACTAGTATTAGAGTCAGAACGAGGTTCCTGATTTTAAGTTTGCTATTCATTAAACTCAGTTCTATCACCAAAATTAATAGATGTCAAAATGTAAGCATTGCCTCCTTGGTTTTTCAGTCCCATTTTCCAGTGGTGGCCACCATTGCCTCTGTATTATAGTCTTTTCAAATACTTTCCATGTATTTGCAAAAATTTCATGAGCCATCTTTTTTTCTTAAGATTTGTAAAATAGAGTTATACTCTACAACCTGTTTTTAATCTTTGTCACTCTGATTTTGGAAATGATATTATCTGTTAGTTTATCTCATAGTTGACTCTTAACAAAATGAGCTTACATCTGTATTTTTGTGTCAAATTTTACGCATTGATCTTCCTCCATGAAAGATGAAGTTTGTTTTGTGTTTGTTTTGTTTTGTATTATTACGCTGTCCTGTTTGATAATATTTGTACTGTGTTTGATTTGTTGCTCACCCCTAATTCTTTTGTTCTACAACTTTCCCATTCTTGTATTCCTTTTTTGGTTAACGGCTATAATGTAGTGTAATTGACACAAAGAACCATACATGTTTAATGTATACAATTTGTTAAGTTTAGAACATTTTTCTATTCTTATTTTGATTACTCTGTTAGTTGGGTGAATTCTGTCATTGCATATCTTTTTCAAGATTATCTCCTAAATGGACCCTGTGAATCTTTTTACATCTTAGGGATTAATTTTTTTCTTGTTTCTGTAAGTGAACGGCAAGTAAGGCGAGTAAAAGTTGGATGAACAATTCTTAGGTAACACATTTTTCCCACTTAGAGTTACAGATATTAAGGAAAAGTTACCATGTATAGGACTGCAAAGAAAAATCTAACAATTCCAAAAATGCAGAAATCACATAGGTCTCATTTGCTGATGGTAATGAAATAAAGTGAAAATTAATAGGAAAAGGAGAGCTAAGAAAAACCTATCCATGTGGACATTTCAAAATGTACTTTTAGGGATACCTGAGCAGCTTAGTTGGTTAAGCAGCAACTTCAGCTCAGGTAATGATCTTGCAGTTCATGAGTTCAAGCCCTGCTTTGGGCACTGCGCTGGTGGTGCGGAGCCTCCTTGGGATTCTCTCTCTCTCTCTCTCTCTCTCTCTCTCTCTCTCTCTGCGCCTCTCTGCCTCTCCCCTGATTGTGCTTGCTCTCTCAAAATAAAAAAATTAAAAAAAAATTTTTTTTTAAATATAGTTCTAGGGATGCCTAGGTGTCTTAGTTGGTTAAGCATTCAACAGACTTTTAATTTCAGCTCAGGTCATGATTTCACAATTCATGAGTTCAAGGCTCACGTCAGGCTCTGCCCTGACAGCATGGAGCCTGCTTGGGATTCTCTTTCTACCACTTTCTTTGTCTCTCTTTCTCAAAATAAACAAACTTTTTTTTTTAAGGTACATTTAAATATTGGAGTTCAAAGAACAGCATGAAACTTAATAAATAAAGAAATTGATAATAATGAGGGTACTTATAATAAAAACCTGTAGGATGTAGCCAACATAGCAGACAAAAAAATTAGATAGTCTAGGGGCATCTGGGTGCCTCATTTGGTTAAGCATCCGGCTTCAGCTCGGGTAATGATCTCACAGTTTGTGGGTTTGAGCCCCGTGTCGGGCTCTGTGGTGACAACTAGCTCAGAGCCTGGAGCCTGCTTCAGAGTCTGTATCTCCCTCTCTCTCTCTGACCCTCCCCTGTTCGTGTGCTCAAAAATAAATAAAAGACATTTAAAAAAATATTTTTTTAACTGAAAAAAAAATTAAATAGTCTAATGAATATTAAAAAAACGAAGGTCAGAAATGAGCCACACATTCAGTTCAGGAATAAGACAATAAAATAAGCCCAAAGGAAGCAGATGGAAAGGATTAATCATTTTTTTAAATTTTCTTTTTAATGTTTTATTTATTTTTGAGACAGAGTATGAATGGGGAGGGGCAGAAAGAGAGGGAGACACAGAATTGGAAGCAGGCTCCAGGCTCTGAGTTGTCAGCACAGAGCCCAACACGGGGCTCAAACCCACGAACGTGTGATCATGACCTGAGCCGAAGTCAGAGGCTTAACCGACTGAGCCACCCAGGCGCCCTGGATTAATCATTTTTTAAAAAGCAGAAATTAATAAAATAGAAGATATAACGTGGTAAAACTTGATTGGCAAAATTAAAAACTAACTTTTAAGAAAGACCATAAAATAAAAAAATATATAAGTTAAATAAAGAACATAAAACTGATGAATAAAGAGAAAAGACAAAAATGAACAATACAGTAATGAGAAAGGCAACATAAAATGAACTCAGGAAGGGCACCTGGCTAGCTTAGTTGATAGAGCCTGCAACTCTTGATCTTGAGGTTGTGAGTTCCAGCCGCATGTTGGGTGTAGAGATTACTTAAAAAAAAAATCAAAGAGAGTCAGTAGTTAGAATTACTGGGTTTAATATGGTAGCCAGAAATAAGATGGCATAAAAAAATCAAATCATTGTTGTTATTGGGTAGTGTCATAGAAAAGATTTCTTTGCCCTGTTTCTAGTGAAAATAAGTGAATAGTGGAAAGATGTCAGAGCACCCAAATTATTAATGAAGTTAAATAGAATCATAATTAAAACCTAAACAATTTTTCATAAATTTGACCAGCTTGATTCTGAAGTTTATCTTGAAGAGGAAAATGCAGAAAAACAGTGAGGCAAAATATAAAGGATTAGTGAGAAAGGAACTAATTGTACCAGATAGTCAAACATTGCTGCTGTAAAGGTAGTAAGTAAAATATTTTTGTAATACACATGAAGGTTAGGGGAACAAATAATATTCAGAGACAGGCTCATTTTATCTATGGAAATTTAGCATATGTTATTCTATAGCATTTCACATCAATAGGGAAAGGTACTAACTATACAGCAAATAGTACCATCAATTGTACTGAATAAAACTTGAATCCAAAGGACGTAAAAGCCCAAATGTTAAACACAAAGTAACAATATAAAAGTGGTAGAAAAAAGTACAGCCTTTGGTAGGATAGGACTTTCTAAAGATACCAATTGTGGAAACCAAAAGAAAAATAGATAAATATGACTATATCAAAATATAGGGGGCACCTGGGTGGCTCAGTTGGTTGAGCGTCAGACTCTGGATTTGGGTTCAGGTCATGATCTCACTATTTATGTGTTTGAGCCTCAAGTTAGCCTCTGCTTAGACATTGCAGAACCTGCTTGGGATTCATTCTCTCTCTCTGTCTCTCTGTCTCTCTATCTCTGTACCTCTCCCTCTCCCTCTCCTTCCCTCCCTCCTCCTCTTCCTCTGCCCCTCCCTCTCCCTCTCTCTCTCAAAATAAATAAGTGTTAAACAAAATCTCCTTATGAAGATTTTCTCAAAGTCCTCAAAGATTTAAGTAGTCTCAGTTTGTGGTATATTTAATCTTTCCATTCTTTGAAAACGGATTTTTAATTGAAATATCTCATTCAGTAAAATGCATCATATTTTGATCATTCCAGATAACAAGTACTGCCACCCTGTACTGTAGCAGTACTGGTAATTTTTCCTGTTGTTCATATTAGACTTGTCAAAACAATAAGCCAGTAACCAAAAATACATACTTCATTTGTGAATTTGAACCAAAATTATGAAATTGCTGATTGTTTTAACAAATGTTTTTCAACATTTGTTAACAAGAATGAAATCTAGGCATCTCTACAGATAAACAGGATACAGTCAGCAAGGTCAACATTGTTGATTTTCTGTAGAACTCATACAAAGCCTTTTTATTGTGCTTTTATTTCACAAAAGATTTGATCATATTCTAAAGGATTGTATTGGAAGAAAAAACATGGTAGGAGAGGAAGGCAGTGCCACAAATAATAGTAGTTGAGAAAGTTATATGCTGAGTAGCTCCTATTTCCTGTGTGAGGTTGTGGTCAGCCCCAAGGATGGGATGGAATTAGGTAGTTGAGAATAGAGGCAAAGGGACCAGGGACAAGTTAATGATTCATCAGGCAGCAGTGGAGTGACAACCATATATTAGAACTTGACCTATTCTGATTCTAAAAATATAAGTCCATTATTAGCAATATTGTAGATTATTGATTATCCTCCTGTTCGGTGCAGGGTAAAAACAAATCAACAAATGGAACCTATATTTAGCAAGGTAATTTTGGAGATGCCTATTATGAATATGACCTGATTTTAAGGCATCTTCACTTTTATTCTCTAGAGCTTGATTTGTTATATGTTGATCTTCCTTTGGTTGTTATCCCATGTAATCTACCTCTATACTTCTGATGAATAGGTCTTTTAAAAATAACACTTTTTGGGACACCTGGGTGACTCAGTTGGTTAAGTGTCCAACTTTGGCTCAGGTCATGGTATCTTGGTTCATGGGTTGGAACCCTGCATTCGGCTTGCATTGACAGCTCAGAGCCTGGAGTCTGCTTCGTATTCTGTCTCCCTGTCTTCCCCTCCCCCACTTATGCTTTGTCTCTGTCTCAGAAATGAACATTAAAATAATACCACTTTTCATTAAATTGCCTTTTCTTAAAAGCTTTGCATGTCCTTCATAAGCTGCTTCTATCCTGTCTTTTTAGCCATTTCTCTCATTATCTTTCTCTCATTTCCAGTACGTATGGATTGCTTTTGAAACAATTGAAAATAATAGTAGTGATTATAGGCCTCCTTGTCTTTTTCTTGACTCCAGTGCAAATATTTATAGTGTTTTACCATCAACTGTTCTCTTTATTGGTTGAAAGTTTGAGAGGTTTCTTTTTAAAATATTAATGAAGAGATCTCTTTAATGTTAATGAAGACCTTTCCATTGTTAAGAAGGAGTGTTTTAAAATCAGGAATGTTAAGGATTTGATCAAATACACATTGAGATCTTAATTGTGTACCATGCTCATTCATTCATTTCCTTTATTCCCCTCATTCCCCTCCCTGTAATGCCTGCTTCTTCTTTTTCCTTTAAGGCTTAGCTCACATCTTGCCTTTATAAAATGACTGTTCCATTCAACCTTATTTCTCTCTTTTTTGAGTTAGGTTTCACATACTTTGGTAACTTTGGTTTTGTTCCTTAGATAGATTTATAAGTTCCTGGAAGGCAAGGGACCATAAACGAATCTTCTTTTATATTCCCTAGTATGAAGTGGGGAATATAACAGACAATCATCTCTTCCCTTGTTCCCCCCCACCCTTTTTTTATTCGTTGTTTTATAGTGAACATTTGCTTTACATTTTAAAAATGTAAATATTTAAACTTCCCAATACATGGTAGCTATACTGTTTATCCTTATTGTACAACCTGACTTTTTTTATGGGTTTCTTAAGTATGCAAAATAATTTTTTACAGAAATATATTCTAAGTGGGTTTCACAATTAAATACACATCTTACAGTTACTATATAGACTTAACACTTAAATTAGAGGAAAGAGAAGAAAATGTTTTAAATGTTTAAAAGTTGTACTAAGGAGCTGAGGTAAAAATCTCCATTTGTTTGTTGACCTCACTGACTTCTGACTTCTCGTAGGCCATGCAAATTCTTTTTATTTATTTATTTTTATTAGTATTTTTAATGTTTTATTTATTTTTGAGAGAGAGAGAGAGAGAGAGAGACAGCGTGAACAGGGGAGGGTCAGAGAGAGGAAGACACAGAATCTTAAGACAGGCTCCAGGCTCTGAGCTGTCAGCACAGAGCCCGATGCGGGGCTCAGACTCAAAAACCGTGAGACCATGACCTGAGCCGAAGTCGGACGCCCAACCGACTGAGCCGCCCAGACGCCCCATGCAAATTCTTTTTAAATGTCAGTCAGTAATATATGTGTGTGTCATGAACTTGAAACCGCATAATCAGAAATTTAGCCTAATTAGTGTGAAGTCATATTGTAATCGTACCTTCATTTACCTTAGTTTTCAGAAAGGTTCTTTTCTTAAGGTTAAAAGAGTGAAAAAGAAAACCTAAGGAAGAGGACCAAAACTGATCTGTTAGTGGTGTTTCTGCTTTGTGGTTCCATAACTCAGAAAAATTTATCTAGGAGCGCCTGGGTGACTCAGTCAGCCAAGCATCTGACTTTGGCTCAGGTCATGATCTCTTCATTCGGGAGTTCAGGCCCTGCGTCGGGCTCTGTGCTGACAGCTTAGAACCTGGAGCCTGCTTTGGATTCTGGATCTCCCCCTCTCTCTGTCCCTCCCCTGTTCACACACTCTTTCTCTCTCTTAAAAATAAACATTTAAAAAATTTATCTACATGTGAGAATGAATAATGATGCCTGCATATTTTTGGTTTTGTCTTAAAGAAAATCCAGCATGCTATACTTACTTGGTAGATAGTTTTGTTGCTGCTGTCTTGTGGAGAGGGAGGGGTAGATATAACCTTAGACCCAGATCCTTGCTGAAGAGAAATGAACAGGCCAGTATTCCAGGCATATGGTATTTTGCTTAATGGTGAAGCTGAGGGCCCACTCGTACTGACTCACCCAAATTTCATTCTCTTTTACTTCATCATTGCTAGGATAAGTTCTCATTGTGACCTCTTGCTGGGCTCATACTTGTCCAGAGACTGATAATTGTTGAATCGTGGTCTACTTTTACAAAGTCGGTACATCTTTTCAAGTGTGATAATAAAGGATGATCATTGTAACCCTTTGTCACAGCACACATGGTTAAAGAGGTGTAAGACCTCACATTTGTGATGTTCAGTAGCGGCTATAATATATTTAAGCCGTGGCACGTGTCTGAAACTTGGTTGATGTCCTATGGCAGCAGCTTATGGAATGATCCTCATTAGTGTCTCTGCTTGAAATGGACTTTATTCCCATCTTCCCATCTTTCCTTAGGGATTGTGTAGTTTGTCCTGGTGTTTAGCCTAAATAAATAAATAAATAGACAGACAGACAGACAGACAGACAGTGGTGTGACCTGCCTGGTATAAGGGTGTCTTCTGGAGCAGGGCATTAAAGATGACCATGTCCTCCTGGTGTTGTGAACTTGATTGCTTGATCCTGCCTGGTGTCTTCTGTTATCTTAACAGTGCGCCCTCTTAACCCTGCAGACATCCCAGACTATTAGGCCACTGCAGCCTTTTAAAATAAAGCATGTTAGCTCCATTGCTTTCCTAATTCATGAGTATGTGAGCTCAGCCTTTTCAGTGAATCTCTTTAAATGGGCTTGGTTAGAAAACATCTCACTCAGTCTGTCACCTTTTGACTCAACCTTGTTTCTCCTCATATAAACAATGAATTTGAAATAAAATATTTATAGAATTCCCAGAACATTTTTATTCAGCCTCAGAGTGCTAGAGTACATAGTTTGAAAAACTATATTACCATCCTATTGATTTCAAAAGACCCCAGTTTGATTCCTACCTAGCTCCATCCATGCCAGCCAAAAGGTCAGTTAAATTCAGGAATCCTGTTCCTTTATCTGTGAAAACCATCTCCCAGCTCAGTCTCCTCTAACGCATGCTCTGTAATTCCCTCTTCTCTAAGCTTGTAAGAGATATTGGGGACCCTGAAGTATTGTGCTTTTATTGTTGATACAATGCAGTCTTTTTAGACTTGTTACTGTTCAGTAGTTCATAGCATTTATAGTAACTTTTAAAAGTCTTACCGGGATTCCTGAGTGGCTCAGTTAGTTGAGCATCTGACTCTTGGTTTCAGCTTGAGTCATGATCTCATGGTTCCTGAGAGCGAGCCCCACATTGGGCTCTGTGCTGACTATAGGGTCTGCTTGGGATTTTTCTCTCACCCTCTGTCTCTGCTCCTCTACCCCCTCAAAATAAATACATAAACTTAAAAATTTTAAAAAAATCTTATTTCCCTTTATAAGGGTATGTGTGTATGGGTTGGTAGTGGTGGGTGTAATATTTCAAGTGATATTTCAGCTACAAAAATTATCCTGGGATAAAAGAGCAATGAGGAGAGTTTAGGAAGTCAGCTAAAATGCTTAAAATCTAACCCTGGCATTTTTTTCCTCCTGATTTTTATTTTAGAGAAAGTGCATGAGTCAGGGAGAGGATTAGAGGAAGAGAGAGAGGGAAAGGGAGAGAACCCTAAACAGGTCAGCATGGAACCCAGTGCAAGGCTCGATCCCACAACCTTGAGATCATGACTGGAACCAAAACCTACAATTGGACGTGCAACCAACTGAGCCACCCAGGTGCCCCTAACCCTGGCATTTTAATAAACTTGGAGTCATTTAGAAAGCAAACACAGATCTCACCTGTGATAGTTTCAAAGGCTAATACTAGAGTATTTCTATAGGTAAGCCTAAACTCTGTGTAGTCATTCTGTTTGTTCATGGATAAAAGTCCTTCATCTCAGTTCTTTTGATTTTAACCATTTTCTCTGATTTGTATATCAGGTTAATGGTTTGGAACTACTCAGATCACCTTTTATACTTCAGCATGAATTTTGCTTTGATTCTAGTGATTAGTTGCTTTTCTGCATCCCCTGAGACTTAATAGATTAATTTAAATCATGTATATGAAGTTTGTTGGAGAGATGATTACAAACTTGTGCCTTGAGGTCCACTTGTTCCAAAAGAGAGTAAATCTTCCATCCTTAACAAAACTGATGAAAATCAACTCTAGATCTAAACAGCTGAAATTAGTAACAAACTCTAGAAGCTGTTAGAACCACGAAGTTCTTCAGTCTTAATTTATTTAAGTGATCATGATACACGTTCCCTGATAGAGGTTCCACATTCACTGGATTCGGCCATCCCTAATGGCCTGAGACTCATTTAAACTTAGGTTCTGATTTGTTTGCTGTATTTTTGTATATGCATCTTACTCTTTGGTTGTTCTTTGTCATGTAATATCTCTTTTCCAAACTCTCATAGATATCATAGTGTTAACAAGCATTTAACAATAAAAAGAGAATCCATCCCTGATATTCTCAAAACTCACTGCTGCTCCTCAACTCTGGTACTCATTTGAAACCTTATTGTGGAATGCAATACTGAGGCCACTTAGGTTCTGACACTGTGCTTGCTAAATTAGACAGGGATGTGTTAGTAGTCAGATTGCTTGGACACTTTTTAGACTTTGGATGACCTCTCTCAGATCTTTCTCACTGTTATACATCTCCATTACTTTGAAACTTCCATCTCCATTGGCTTGCTGACATCTCCCTAGTCTTACTTCTTAAATGTTGGTATCTGTCACCATCAGTTACATTCTAGTCTCCTTCCCTCCCCTCCCCCATTATATACCTTCCTCTGAATTGTCTCTCACCGCTTAATATTGTTCAAATCACTACTATCTGTTTGCTAATTTTCCCAAATCCTTTTCTTGAGGTCGCTTTCTCAAGCTTGTGACCTGTATGTTTAATTACCTCTTATATCACGTGTCTTAAGTATCTTACAGCTACATCAAGTCAGAAGGTTTAAAACTGAACTTACCATGTACCTACATCTTTTTCTTTGTTCTCTTTTTTCTATGTTTTTTCTGTCCATGTGAATGGTACTACAGTTCACTGGAAGCTGTGTTCTCCCATCTCTTGCCTCTAGTCAGTTACCAAAACAAAAGCCTAGTGGTTAAAACTGTGAGTCATTTTTGGTTTCAAGGATTAGGGTGTAGGGCTTTTTAAAGAGCAGTATAAGTCCATTCTTAAAGCACTTATGAAAAAGTACAATATATGGAAATATATAAAAATGGGACAACTCCAGTTAAAGGAGGAAGGTGCAGAGCTCCACCTACTTAGCTAATTTCTTCCCCATCCACTCAGTAAGTGTTCTTCTGGAATTATCCTAAATTATTTCACTGCTTGGTAGTTTTGTAGCCTTAGATGAATCAATCTGCCAATATGTAATATAGGGGTAATATACTTTTGTACCTACTTTAGCAGGATTGTTTTAGGATCAAAAGAGATTAGGGGCGCCTGGGTGGCTCAGTTGGTTGAGCGTCCGACTTCGGCTCAGGTCACGATCTCACGGTTCGTGGGTTCGAGCCCTGCTTTGGGCTCTTGGCTGACAGCTGGCTCAGAGCCTGGAGCCTGTCTTCATATTCTGTGTTTCCCTTTTTTCTGACCCTCCCCTGCTCTTGCTGTCTCTCTCAAAAATAAATAAAACATTTAAATAATTAAAAGAAAAGATCGTGAATGTTGTTTTTAAAATAAGATTTAACATTTTATAAAGTGTCAAGTGTGGGGGTGCCTGGGTGGCTCAGTCAGTTAAGCTGCCAAATCTTGATCTCACCTCAGGTCTTCATCTCAGGGTTCTGAGTTTGAGCGCCATGTTGGGCAATTACATTTGCCACGTGACTTTTTAAAATGCAAATGTTGGGTTAAGCCACAAAGACCTTAGAAATATTGCAGAAGTTTAAAAAATTTAACATTTAGTCCACTTTTTATGAAAGTTACATAAACAGAATCAAAGGATAAAAACGGTTGGTTGTTTCTAAAGTTTATTTATTTATTTTGAGAGAGAGAGAGAGAGAGAGAATCCCAAGCAGGCTCCATACTGTCAGCATGAAGCCAAATGCAAGGCTTGAACTCAAGAACTATGAGATCATGACCCAAACCGAAATCAAGAGCTGGACCCTTAACCGACTGAACCACCCAAGCACCCCAAAACTGTTGCTGGCTTTTTTAATCAGTAAAGGCTAAACCAAAATTTGAAAAGTAAAGATGGGGAAAGGATGGCATTCGTAATTAATGTTAGGAAATATAAATTGGTATAACTCGAGAGCAATTTGATAGTAGTTATCAGAATGTCCAAAAAAATGTATATAGTTTTGGTCTTTGTTCAGGCTGCTCTAACAAAATACTGTAAACTAGGGATTTATTTTTTACGGTTCTAGAGTCTGGGAAGTCCAACCAAGATCAAGGTAATTGGGAGATTTGGTGTCTGGTGATGCTGGCTTCCTGGTTCATAAGTCTTTTGCTTCCTGATTGATAGTCTTTTTTTTTTTTTTTTATAAGGGCATCAGTCCCATTAATTAGGGCAGAGCCCTCATGACCTAAGCACCTACGCTACCTCCAAAGGCCCCATCCCCAAATACTAGGTTTCAACATAAGAATTGGCAGAGGGTAGGAGGATGACACACAAACATTCAATCTGTAGCATCCTTTTTGACTCAAATGTAGAGATATGAGAAATGCTTTACTTGAATGTTTATTTACAACATTGTTTAAAATGGTGAAAAGTTAGAAACAACCTTAAAAGTCCAGCAATAGGTAATTGCTTAAATAAAATTTGGTCCATCTACATCATGGAATACTGTGTTTGAGTATTATTAACTAAGATGGTGTGGATGAACATTTACTGACAAGGTTAAGATTTTCATGACATGGTGAATGAAATTAACAGATTGAGTTATTTAATTAAAAGCCATACATATGCATCTTTGGTGATGTGAATGTATGGGCAAAGAACATGGTATGAGAAGACTGTACTGAATGAAGGGTTAGCAGTGGTAATCTGAAAATGTTGGGACTTTTTTTTTATGTAAGGAAAAGGAATAGTCATTTTGGATTTTTCTTCTTTTACTATTCTTACCTGAAAAGTACCATCATTTATCTATCTTTACAAAAAAATAAATCTATTTAGATCATAATTGTTGTAATTTGTACCATGTATTACATACATGTTATATGTTATATGAGCTTCCGAGTTGTAAGCTGTGTGCAGTGTGTTGGGGCAGTTTCAGGCACTAGGGCTTGACTCCGAGGTAAGAGCTGGGTAGGAACATTAAATATTTACAAATTCTATATATTATTTGTTTACTCTTGACATGTTTTAAGAAGAAAATAAAGCTAAGAAATAGGTATGTCTTTTAACTTCTTTGTTTCCCTTATTATTTGGGATATTCTAACCAAGGGGAAATTTACTTTCGTTGAAGGTTTGTAACACAGGCTTTGACAACACAGTATTTGATGGAATATTTTGAGAGATCCACTGCCTTCCTATTTTGTATTCTTTCGGAAGGCCCAAGTAAAACTACGTGGTGGAAATTAAAACGAAGTAGATTTCAGCTCCATGTAAAGAAGATACTTCTTACGAATCGAGTTATCCATTAGTAGAACAGGCCAGAAGGTACAGGCTATGATATGAGCAGCACACAGACACAGACTCACAGTAATAGTAAGAATTTACCTTTCCTCAGCCCCTGTGTTCATGAATGTGATGTGCTTGACCCTATCTTCCACTAGTTATTATGCCTTAATTTTTGGTATGCTAATAATTACCTGGAATACTTTAGTGTTCGGTATGATTCCCTATTACCTTTCTCCACTGTTCGCTTTGTTTTTAGCATGCCATTGAATTAAAACTGGATTCCACCAATCTACAATACTACTAGAGTGTTTTTATTTCCTAAAGCATTAGGTGGGCAGTGGCTTTGAAAGGGTAGTCATAGCAGCATTGTTTGTGGTGGTAAAAGCACATGTCTCTATAATTTTTAAAAGGCAGATTTATGTCTGCTGATAAAGAGTGATGGTTAAGATTAAGTGGGTTTATGTGATATTGTGTGTAAGATTTTATATATAATGCATTCTGTTTTAAAAATGATTGACCTGTAGAAGAATATGCAGGAATGTATGTGTATAGGTAGAGTGTTTCTAAATATATAAAACACTGATAAAGCGGTTACATGGCGGGGGCGGGGGTGATCAGTGGTAGAAAGAATATTTTATTGTGTACTTACATATTTAAGTTTTGTTTAACCGTGCATATAAACTTTTAAATTATTTAAATTAAAATGTTTTACAGGAAATCTCAAATAACTACTGTTAACAGTGGTAGTTAGGGCTCAAAAAAGTTGAGAGACATTGGAATAGGCTGCTTTAGGAGGGAGGTAGTTGATTTTCTCTTTGAAAAATTATAAGGAGAGCATGCAGAGGCATCTGTTAATTCAGCTTTTCTAACCTTTGAGTTCTTTCTAATTCTAAATGAATGTCTCATACTGTGATGTTATCCTAAGTTTATAGCCTGTGCCCCCCCTTTTTTTTTTTACCAACTCAAATGGTTTAAAGTTATCTCTGATATTAAATACATATTAATTATAATTTATCAGGACAGTTCTCTGTGTACAAATAAATTTCAGTTGCTAGTCCTTAGCATCTGCTAGCATAACAAGTAGTTAAGGAAAGTTAAATGTATATAAACATGAACAAAATTGGTGATTACTGTCACAAATTGATGGCTGTTTTATAAGCCATATCTTGATCCATAGAGTGCCCACATCTTATAAGGTAAGCAGTACATTAGAAACTTACAACTAAAAGCTCAAGAATAATGTTACAATATTTTGGATGTACTATGACAGGGCACATGTTTTAGAGGCTTTGGGGGAAGGCTCCTTTTTTGTGAAATACTTGTATGATTTAGAAGGGAATACTCTTTAAAAGAATGTTTTAAGATTTATGAAATTTTAAATAAAATACATCTTTAGTATGGAAATCAGATTTGTTAGGAGTAAAAATTTGAATCTGTTTTCTTTCAGAAATCGAGCTATAGCAGATTATCTTCGTTCAAATGGCTACGAAGAGGCATATTCAGTTTTTAAAAAGGAAGCTGAATTAGATATGGTATGTTTGACCTTACAATTATTCATAGTATTTAATAAGTGGATTTTACTCAAGTATTAGTAGTTAACAGTCACCTCAGTTATCATAAATCTTCTCATTTGTTATTGTGGTTTACTTTGGTAGTAGGTTTTGATCCCCCCTTTTTGGTATAATCAGATATTTAGTAACATTTGGGCTTAGGTAAATGGTCTGTATGGTTTGAACTATTGTAGGTGAGCTATTTTTCAAAAGGTTCTCATTTTTTTCTCTAGAATGAAGAATTAGATAAGAAATATGCTGGTCTTTTGGAAAAAAAGTGGACATCCGTCATTAGATTACAAAAGAAGGTATCTGTGTTTTCTTTCTTTAAAGTCACTTGTATTCAGAGTATTATTATATAAGCTTTTGGAAAATATTAACATCAATTATTCTGCATTAACTAGTAATCTTGAAAGGTAAATTAAAATACATTTTTAATCATTAAAAAACATAGACCTCGACAGGTCATTGCTGATACTTGCTAACTCATGCATTGCAGGTATTGGCTTCATTTAATCTACACAACCCTGGCTTCAGGGAATGGATACCGAAAGAACTCATTTGTGCATTTAGATGGGAAGAACACATGTAGCCAACATGATGTTAGGGAAGGAATACTAAAATGTGCTCTTAGACAAGTCCTTTTCATGTCAGAGCTTTTACTTTTTATTTATTTTTTTTAATGTTTTTTTATTTATTGCTGAGAAAGAGAGAGTAAGCAAGGGAGGGGCAAAGAGAAGAGACAGGATCTGAAGACAGGATCTGAAGTCCCAGTGTGGGGCTCAAACTCACAAACTGTGAGTCATGACCTGA
Source organism: Suricata suricatta (assembly GCF_006229205.1). Lineage (NCBI taxonomy): Eukaryota > Metazoa > Chordata > Mammalia > Carnivora > Herpestidae > Suricata > Suricata suricatta. The sequence continues at coordinate 13,070,582 of NC_043716.1, read as the reverse complement.
GCCAAAGTTGGGTGCTCAACTGACTGAGCCACCCAGGAGCCCCTCTGAGCTTTTATTTTTATCTGTAAAGTGAAGGCATCAAATAATATCCTGGTCCTAAAATTTATACTCTTACTAGGCAAAGTTAGAATAAATAAATAACACTTTTATATTATAATGTAAATTAATCCAGGAAAAGCTTTTGGAAAAGTACATGGATGTATATTAGCTTTTATAATACTACAAAGGCTCACTGTTCTTCCTCTAATTGGTAAATATAAATTGAAAAAATTTTTTTCAGTTAAGTAGTTAACCCAATTGTAATGAATTTTTCTCAGGTTTCAGTTTTATCACACCACTAAAATTTTGCTGGCATATCATGTAGATAATTTTCCATTAAAATTGATGAATACTTTGTAAATTATCAATTTTTTCAAGAATCCTGCTAAAACTAAGGCAATTTAAAAAAATGTCAAGTATATTCTTTTTATCAGAATCTACCTGTATCTGTGTGTTCCTTCTCAAGGTTATGGAATTAGAATCAAAACTAAATGAAGCAAAAGAAGAATTTACGTCGGGTGGACCTCTTGGTCAGAAACGAGACCCAAAAGAATGGATTCCCCGTCCACCAGAAAAATATGCATTGAGTGGTCATAGGAGTCCAGTTACTCGAGTAATTTTCCATCCTGTGTTCAGTGTTATGGTCTCTGCTTCAGAGGATGCCACAATTAAGGTAACTTTTTCAAAATTAAAGATGTACAATAGGAGAATTGTTAAAAGCAGATTAACATTAATTGGGTAAAAGAAAGAAAACGATCTTGAAGATAAAGACCTATACAGGACAGGAAGGACTCTTCAAAACTGTGATTGGTTCTAAGCCTTAAAAGACAGAATTAGAATAAAATTTCATTGTAGCTCCTGAGAAACAAGCTGCCAAATAAGTTCACATGAATAGTATGTGAATAATAATTTTTGGGCTTGGAGAATGAAGATATACTTTGTGCTTTGCTTTTAGGCAGAGATGATAGATGAAAATACAAGGTTACAGGGGTGCCTGGGTGGCTCAGTCAGGTGAGCGGCTGACCGGCTCAGGTCATGATCTGAAGGTTCGTGAGTTTGAGCCCCGTGTCAGGCTCTGTGCTGACAGCTCAGAGCCTGGAGCCTGCTTCAGATTCTTGTCTCCCTCTTTTTCTGCCCCTCCCTTGCTCATTCTTTCTCTCTCTCTCAAAATAAAATAAAGACGTAAAAAATTAAAAAAAATAAAAGGTTACAGAATTAGTGCTTCAGTGGGTGAATATATTCTGCAAAAAAATTTGCTTATTTAAATGGACTTTCCTTGATGTGTGTGTGTGTGTGTGTGTGTGTGTGTGTGTGTGTGTGTGTGTGTGTGTGTGTGTTAGAGAGAGAGCACGAGTAGAGGAGGAGCAGAGAGGAAGACAGAAGGATCTGAAGCAGGCTCCGTGCTTACAGTAAAAAGCCCAATGCAAGGCTGGAACTCACAAACCATGAGATCATGACCTAAGCCAAAGTTGGACACTTAACTGACTGAACCACCCAGGCGCCCCTCTCTTTGATGTATTTTAAATACTGACTTTGATTATAAGCAGTAGTTCTCTCCAGGAGTATGGGAATATGAGAGGTTTTCATTTTATAAGTTATGTATTTCTCTCATTTTTCTTTTACAGTAAGTGTACACATTTCAGTGTTGTTTTTTTTAATTCAGTGTTGGTGCTAAATTTTTTTTTTAATGTTTATTTATATTTTTCTAAAAGAGAGCGGGCGGGGGGGTCAGAGAGGGAGGGAGACAGAATCCCAGGCAGGCTCCACAGTGTCAGCACAACAGCCCAGTGCAGGGCTCAAACCCACAAACCGTGAGATCATGATCTGAGCTGAAATCAAGAGTCAGCCACTTAACTGACTGAATCATGCAGGTGCTCCTAATGTTTTATCTTTTAATCCAGAAAAAAGTGGTTTTTATTCCCTTTGATTCAGACATAGTACAGTAACAGTTGTATAAAACTACTTGCAGACGGGGCGCCTGGGTGGCTCAGTCGGTTAAGTGCTCGACTTCGGCTCAGGTCATGATCTCACAGTTTGTGGGTTTGAGCCCTGCATCAGGCTCTGTGCAGACAGCTCACAGCCTGGAGCCTGCTTCAGATTCTGTGTCTCCCTCTCTCTCTGCCCCTCCCCCACTCATGCTCTGTTTCTCTCTGTATCAATAATAAATCAACATAATAATTTAAAAAAAAAAAACTACTTGCAGAAAGTTAAGTAAAATATGGTTGAAAGGCTTAAATAAGTTTCTCTGTTCTTTTATTTATTTTTTTTAAGTTTATTTATTTATTTTGGAGAGCGAGAGAGAGCACATGAGTGGTGTAGAGGGAGAGAGAAATCCCAAGCAGGCCCCATGCTGTCAGCGCAGAGCCTGACATGGGGCTCAATCCTACTGGTGAGATCAGGACCTGAGCCAAAATCAAGAGTCAGGCGCTCAACTGAATGAGCCACCCAGGTGCCTGTAGGTTTCTCTGTTTTATGGCTTATTTCAGATTAAGTTCTAGATTTTTTAAAAAGTTTCATTTATAGAGGTATAACTAAGAAAACATGAGTATCAGGTTTAAGACTATACATGTCACCTAACAGTAGTCCAGCATAAAATACAGGAATGACTTACTGACTTAAATGTGACTAAACTTAATGTGTTCTTCAAATGAAACATTGTTTTATGTTTTCCTTATGTGGTTGCTTTAGTTTGTAAATCATTGGCTTCCTTCCATCCTATGGGCTGGTGATCCATGCAGTGAGCTGCAGAGTAACTAGAAGAGAGTCCTAAAATCATATGTATATGGTGTAGGCTGAAAATACCTAATACATTACTAACCTATTGCTATTTTTCAAATATAGGTAGACATGAATTTAAATTACTGATTTCATGATAGTCTTACGTACTATAAAACTATACTGCTGTGATACGGGGCTCCTGGGTGGCTCAGTTGGTTGAGCGCCTGACTTCAGCTCAGGTCATGATCTCTCCATTTGAGGGTTCAAGCCCCATGTCAGGCTCTGTGCTGAGAGCTCAGAGTCTGGACCCTGCTTTGGATTCTGTGTCTCCCTCTCTCTCTGCCCCTCTTCTTCTCACGCTCTCTCTCTCAAAAATAAATGAACATTAAAAAAAAATTTTTTTTAAACAACTATACTGTCGTCTTGACACGTAAGGGTAAATAGGTTAAAAAAAAAACCTGTCTTACTGATTTTTTCAGCAGTGGTATAAAAGCATAAACAAAATTGTTAATGTGCCATCTTAAAATTCATCTGTTGAGTAAACCTGTTACAAATTGGGGTGCCTGGCTGGCTCAGTCTGTATAACATGTGACTCTTGATTTCAGGGTCCTGAGTTCAAGCCCCATGTTAGGTGTGGAGCCTTCTTAAAAAAAAAAAAATACTACAAATGGAAGTTTTAAGGTTTTTTTTTTTTTTAATGTTTAGTTTTGAGAGAGTGAGAGCATTGTGAATGCATGGAGAAAGGGCAGAGAGAAAGGGAGAGAGCATCTTAAGCAGGCTCCATGGCCAGCACAGCCTGACTAGGGGTTTGATCTCAGGACCATGAGATCATGACTGGAGCCAAAATTGAGAGTCGGACGCTCAGCTGACTGAGTCATCCCAACCAAAGTATTTTATTATATTAGTTCCTTTGTGCGTCTGGTAAACACAACAGGCTTGGTAATTGGTTGGCTGGTTTGTTATAGGGTAATTCATTTACATCACCAACCTTTAAACTTAAGGGAAAATGGAGTTTAGATATTTGAAATAATTCATTATATTATTTTAATTCTATAATTAAAAATAGTAAAGTATAATTTAATACTGTAAATCATTATAGAATTTTTAATTTCATCATTTTAATTTTTGAAATGTCTTTTTTAAATTTTATTTTTAAGTAATCTCCACACCCAATATGGGGCCCAAATCCACAACTCCAAGGTCAAGAGTTGCACATTCAGCTGACTGGAGTTAACGTAGGAGCCCCTAAAAAAAGTTGATCCTTTTTTTCTTTTAAGTTTATACTTTTTGACCCAAAATTCTTTTTCGCCAAAGATTTTCACTTAAAGAATATTTTCTGTGATAATGAAAAATTTAAGCCAACAATAGGAATTCCTTTTAAAAAGATGCATGCATGGCTCATTTGGTGGAGCTTGTGATTCTGGATCTTGGGGTTAATGCGTTTGAACCCCACATTGGTGCAGATATTACTTATAAATAAAATCTTAAAATAATAAAAGATGTTTGCCAGGGTTTTAATCATATGGGAAAATCCTCATGGTAAGAACCAAAGGGAAAATGGAATAAAGAAGTACAACACAGCTGTCATGCTTAAAAAAAGCATAGAAAAAATGGAAAAACCATGCTTTGGGTAGGATATTGGATATTTTTTATTGCCTTTAAGTACATTATAAATTTTTTATCATGAGGATTTATTTTTATGATCATACAAAAGGTTAAAAGTAAAGGAAAAATAAAATTCTTATTAATTCTTGATATGTACAAACTATAAAATGCCTTGTTTGCTCAGCATTTATGAAGAGACACAGTTCATTTTTTGGGTATATTTATTTTGGAGAAAATGCTCTAGTGTTCTTTGACAAATGCATGGAAGGAAAGTTAACTGAATTACACCTTACTTATTTTTAGCATGTTAAGTATTCACTGAACTCTTGGTGTCAAAATTAAATGGGACAAAGATTATCGACCAATATAATATCATTTATGAACACATACACAAAATCCTTAACAAATTATAAGCAAATTAAATCCAGGAATTTATAAAAAGGCTAATTAGTTAATGATGACCCAAGTAGGGTTTATCCCAGAGTACAGGATTGGTTCTGCACTTGGAATTCGTCAGTCCACTAGTGTGGTACGCCACATCAGCAGAAAAAGCATCTGACAAAATTCCCACATTCATTCATGATAAAAGCTCTCAGCAAGTTAGGAAGGAAGCTTCATTAGCCTGATAAGAGGTTAAAAGGTATCTGAACATCATAATTAATGGTGGAAAACTGAAAGTTCCCTCCCCCCATCAGGAACCAAGGCCAAGGTGTTCAGTCTCAAACACTGACATTCATGTTTGTACAAGAGTGCCTTGCTAACGCAGTAAGGAAGAAAAAGAAATAAAAGGCATACAGATTGGAAAGGAAGAAATGAAGCTGTTTATTTGTAGACAATGTGATCTTTTATGTAGAAAACCCAAAGAATCTACAAAAAAAGCTACTAGAACTATGGCTGAATTTAACAGAATCACTGGTCACAGTGATTAATACAGAATTAATAGTCAAATGGTAATTGTATATCTATAAAGTAGCAATGATAATTTGAAAATTAAAAATTGAAAATGTCAGATAGTCGCATCAAAAAAACCCCAAAATACTTAGGATAAATCTAGCAAAATATGTGCAAAATTAGAAATCACTTCTGTGTAGAAGTACTTGAATACGTGGTAGGAAAAAATCTGTTTATATTAAGAAGGGTACATTGTCTGTAAAAATGTGTTTTTGGAAGGTAGTTTTTCTTAGGTGAGCTTTATGTATTCTTTTTTACTTAACATTATTGTATTATGTGTGAGTCAGAAGTTCCTTATAATTGCAAATCTTGTATCTACTTAGCCATTCCCCTAATGTTGGGTATTTAGATTGTTTCCAAGTTTTCAAAATGCATTTTCTGGGGTACCTGGGTGGCTCAGTCGGTTAAGCGTTCGGCTTCGGCTCAGGTCATGATCTCACCGTTCGTGGATTCGAGCCCCGCGTCGGGCTCTGTGCTGACAGCTAGCTCAGAGCCTGGAGGCTGCTTCACATTCTGTGTCTCCCTCTCTCTCTGACCCTCCCCTATTCCCACTGTCTCTCTCTGCTTCTCAAAAATAAAGAACATAAAAAAGATTTTTTTAAATGCATTTTCTAAGTTTCTTTAAATTGGTTGGTATATATCCTACTACTGATAAATATGAACCTATTATAGGAAAAATGGAATCAATCATTTGATTTGAGAGCATGTAATTGGTGCTGGGTAAAGACTGACTACATTTGGCCACCAGAATGAAAATTCAGTATGTTCCTGAGGTCTGTTTCTAACACTTATTCTTGATAGCTCATTATTTCCGTTATCTTAGAAAAAACTATCTTTAAAAGATGCGGCAGTAGGGGTGCCTGTGTGGCTCAGTCAGTTAAATGGCCAGCTTCAGCTCAGGTCATGATCTTGATGTTAGAGTTTGAGCCTCACATCGGGCTCTGTGCTGACCCCTCCCTCACTCACACGCTCTCTCAAAAATAAACATTAAAAAAGGAAAAAAAAAGAATTGTGCACTCTTTATTGTCCCAGAATATTCTACATATAGATGCCTCTCATAACCACCCCCCCATAACTTTTGTCAAATTTACTCATTTACATGTCTGTTGTCACCTGTCAGACTGGGAAGGGACTTTGTTTTTTGGCTTTATATACTTACCCGCTAGTGTTATTGGGTATATGATAGATAATGTACTAGAAGTTTGTTTTAGTAATTACAACTTCAATTTTTCTATAGAGAAAAGACCAATTTACACTTGAAGATTGCTATTTCTAAGGCAGTTACCCTTTGTCATTTGCTCATACTGGCCTGCTGAGTGTTAATGTGAATGAGAAGGGATGGGTTGATGTTAACTAACTTTCTGATTACTTGACAGGTGTGGGATTATGAGACGGGAGATTTTGAGCGAACCCTTAAGGGGCATACAGACTCTGTACAAGATATTTCGTTTGACCACAGTGGCAAGCTTCTGGCTTCCTGTTCTGCAGATATGACCATTAAACTATGGGATTTTCAGGGCTTTGAATGCATCAGAACCATGCACGGTAAGGAGTAGAAGATAACATTTGATATTGATATGTAACGTAACATTCCAGTGAAAAGAATATTGTTTTCTAACAGTGTGTAGGTTCCCTACATTCGATTCTTAATTGTATCAGTGGAAGAGCATATAATGTAGAGCCCATGGATAAGCCACAGTAGTTAAGAGTTGTTTCAATTATGAGGTTTTAAGTATCTCTTAGTGGTTTATATAAAATAATTCATTTTCAGGAATTTTTTTGGATAAGAAAACTACTGGGACGTCTGTCTTCAAAAAAAAGAAAAACGAAGTTATTGGGTTTTTTGTTTGTTTTTTCCTGTTTCTCCCTTGGGGAATAAGGTCATAAAGAATAAACCCAGTAAAAGCTAGAACCTAGCATTTCTTGCTCACTTTATAATGTTGCACACATACTGGAAAAATGTTAGCTTGCTTTCTTGGTTCTTGTCATAGAGACTATTCTCGGAGGCAATTTGGCTTTGGAATCAGATATCTGGGTTCAAATTCCTACTTGTTTACTTGTGGCATTGGGAAATTGCAACCTCTTCCATCTGCAAGGTAGAGGTAATAATACCTGTCATAGGATTGTTGTGAGGATAAAATGAGATCATATACATAATCATCTTGGTTTAGTATCTGGCACTTGGTAGGTGCTCACTAAATAAGGATTTTTGTTGTTTCTTTAAACATGATAAAATTTGAATGTTTGGATTTTGTATAAGGAATACATGCTGTGTTGGTAATAAAAGTTTTTATTAAATAGCTGATTCAGTTGATATAAGTTATGTGTTTACATAGACAGTGTAATTTGAAAGGTGTGTTTCTGCCCAGATTAAATGGGGAAGCTTACCAGTTAAAGGAATTCTATTGAATTCTTTCATAAAGTCTAGTGTTTATATTTCTTTAAGTAGCCTGTATCTTGTTGCTCTGCCTTAATAAAGAAGAAGGGGAGTAGGGGATACAGGCCTCCTGTTACGAAATGAGTGAATCAAGGGGAATGTAAGGAATATATTTAAAGATATTCTAATAGCATCATGTAAACTTCTCAAATCACTGCATTGTACACTTGAAACTAATGTAACATTATGTGTCAACTATATTCAAAAAATTTTTTTTTGAAAAGAGTTCTTGGGGTGACTGGGTGACTCAGTCAGTTAGGCATCTGATTTAGGCTCAGGTCATGATCTCTTCGTTCGTGAGTTCAGGCCTCACATCAGGCTCTTTGCTGACAGCTCAGAGCCTGGAGCCTGCTTTGGATTCTGTACCTCCCTCTCTCTCTGCTCCTCCTCCACTAGCACTGTGTTTTTCTCAAAAATAAATAAACATTAAAAATAATAATAGTAAAAAAGGAGAGTTCTATCCAACCAGGGTATATATTCCTTAAAATAATTATGTTTATGAGGATTCCTAGGGCTTTTTCCACAAAGGATAGCTAATTAGGCATAATGCATATGGAATAATGCATGTTTTTTTTTTTACCCCCATGAACATTAACAACAAAATTTTTCAAACTCTAGTTTTTTGGGGGAAATGTTTATTTTGAGGGAGAGAGTGTGAGTGGAGGAGTGGCAGAGAGAAAAGGAGAGAGAGGAACCCAATGTGAGGTTCAATCCTACGAGCCATGAGATTGTGACCTGAGTCAAACACTTAACCAACTGAGCCACCCAGGCGCCCTGGACCACTTTTTTAAACATGGAACCAAATCTCTATTTTTCTTATTCTTTCTATTTAGCTTTGTGAATCTTACATAATTTCGATATATATCTTAGGATATCAACCATGGAAATTTTTGTGTTTTTCTACTGTTCATATATAAATATTCAGCATATTAATATATCCAAATGCTCATGACACTGATGTTAAAACAGTTTTACAGTCATAAATTGAGATGGCTACTTACTTCATTGTGGATTATTTTATTAAGTTGCTAATTCCTTAACTTTTTATGTGTAAAATCAGTTTCTTATCAAATTTAGATAAAGCCCAGTGTATTTCAGGCTGCTGCGATATGTGAAATCCCATGGTGAACTGAGGCGTAATTGTGCTGTATATCACTTACTATGTTGCTGTGTTATGTTTCAGGCCATGACCACAATGTCTCTTCAGTAGCCATCATGCCCAATGGGGATCATATAGTGTCTGCCTCAAGGGATAAAACTATAAAAATGTGGGAGGTGCAAACTGGGTAAGTAGGTTTGGTTGAAATGGTGGTGTCAGCTAAAGAGATAATGAACAACCAACCAAAATGTGTTCTGAACCAGTTATTTTGACTTTAGCTCAGAATAATCATGGCACTGGTTGTGTTACAGACTTTAAACTGAGGTTTGAATCTTTAAATGTTTTCCAAAAAGGAATACCTAAGTTATTTAAAAAAAAAATCGTGTCCTTGAGAGCCATTTCTATGCAATGGCTTATTATCTCTGTGGTCTTCTTTTAGGTGATTTCTCTATGGGTTGAAATAAAATGTAAATAACATTTGTGCAGGTAGGCCCCTGTTAGGCTTAATTTGGTTGTGCTTAGAATGACACAATTGTTATAATAAAACCTTAACCTACTACTTACTAGTTCTACCCAAATTAGTAGAGTATGCTACTCTCAACAAAGCTATAAATATTTTTGTTAGGTTTATTGTGTGTGTGTTTAGCTTTAGAAGATGTTATTTCTGTATATATTTTACCTCCTAGAATGTGTTGATTGGTAAGCTCCTTAATGATACTTCCATCAGTTTATTTTGACTGATGTTTGATTTTCCGGCCTGTCCCCATCTTTCATTAACCACGAATGTACGTTTATTGTGCTGACTCGCATATGATTACTCTAACATGGTGCCACCCTCTTTATTCTAGTTCATAGCTAGTTTTATATTGCTTCTGGGAAGTGTCCCAGTGATTGCCATTCATGATGTAAATTATTACTTATTTTGTCAGCTACTGTGTGAAGACATTCACGGGACACAGAGAATGGGTACGTATGGTGCGGCCAAATCAGGATGGCACTCTGATAGCCAGCTGTTCAAATGATCAGACCGTGCGCGTATGGGTCGTAGCAACAAAGGAATGCAAGGCTGAGCTTCGAGAACATGAGCATGTGGTAGAATGTATTTCCTGGGCTCCAGAAAGTTCATATTCTTCCATCTCTGAAGCAACAGGATCTGAGGTATGTGATTTATGTATCATTTCATGGTTTTATTGCTGGTATCAGAATCTTGGAGAACTTTTCTGATTCTCAATTTCAGGGCAGTTAATGCACTGAAAAATCTGCATCCCAGAATTCTGAATCTTGAAACTCTTTACTCTTTCAAACTTGCAGAAATGTTTATATTTTTTAACTAGTGATTATTATTGCTGTCAGCTGACCCATGATTTGTGCTGGGGATGGTGAACTCTCCTGAAGCGTAAAAGTGGTCATTAAATTTATAAGAAATGCTGTCGTTGTAAGTGTATACCAACCAGTGCAAAATAAAACTTATGGGAGAGGTTAAAGTTATCTTTTAGAAGAATAACCTTCTTTAATGAACATATTTATTTATACGTTTAAAGATAATTAAGTTTTTAGTTGAATCACCTGATGCTCATCCCAAGCGCACTCCCCATCACCTATTTCACCCATCCCTTTACCCGTCTCCTCTCTGGTAACCATCAGTTTGTTCTCTGTAGTTAAGAATCTGTTCCTTGGTTTGTCTCTCTTCCCCACTGCTGTCCACCCCCCTTTGCTCGTTTAGATTCCACGTGCAAGGAAGTCTTACAGTATCTGTTTTTCTCTTACTTCACTTAGCATTATACTCTCTAGCTCCATGTCATTGCAAATGGCAAGATTTCACTCTTTTTTGTGGATGAATAATATTCCATTGTGTATATACACCATATTTTCTTTATTCATCAGTTGATGGACACTTGGGTTGCTTCCATATCTTGGCTATTATAAACAATGCTGCTGTAATTATAGGGGCACATGTATGTCCCTTTGAATTACTGGGGTTTTTTTCTTTTTTAATTCTCTGGGTAAATACTCAGTAGTACAATTTACAGTTACTGAATCGTAGGTTGTTCTATTTTTTACTTTTTGAGGAACTTCCATACAGTTTTCCAGAGTGGCTGTACCAGTTTGCATTCCCACCAATAGTGCAAGAGGTTTCTCCTTTCTCTGCGTCCCCACCAACACCTGTTGTTTCTTGTGTTTTTTATTTTAGCCATTATGACGGGTGTGAGGGATACCTCATTGTAGTTTTGATTAATTTCCCTAATGATAAGAGATGGTGAGCATTTTTTCCTGTGTCTGTTGGCCAACTGTATGTCTTATTTGGAGAAATGTCTGTTCGTGTTACCTCATTTTTTTTTAATGGTTTTTATTTATTTTTGAGAGACAGAGACAGTGTGAGCAGGGGAGGGTCAGAGAGAGAGGGAGACACAGAATCTGAAGCAGGCTCCAGGCTCTGCACTAGTTGTCAGCACAGAGCCTGACGCAGGGCTCGAACCCACGACCGTGAGATCATGACCTGAGCTGAAGCCGGACGCTTAACCAACTGAGCCACCTAGGCGCCCCATGTTACCTCATTTTTTTTT
>NC_043716.1:13014511-13059069 GCF_006229205.1 Suricata suricatta | reverse complement strand
TGAGTGACACTGAGCATCGTTTCATGTGCCTGTTGGCCATCTGGATGTCCTCTTTGGAGAAGTGTCTATTCAGGTCTTCTGCCCATTTCTTCACTGGATCATTCATTTTTCGTGTATGGAGTTTAGTGAGCTCCTTGTATATTTTAGCTCATTTTTTAACTGGATTTGTTTTTTGGGTGTTGAGTTATAGAAGTTCTTTATATATTTTGGATACTAACTCTTTGTCAGATACCTTCTTCCATTCAGTAGGTTGCCTTTTTGTTTTGTTGATGTTTCCTTTGCTGTGCAGGAGCTTTTTATTTTGATATAGTCCCATAGTTTATTTTTGCTTTTGTTTCCTTTGCCTCAGGGGACCTATCTAGAAAAAAGTTGATACAGCCAATGTCAGAAAAATTACTGCCTATGCTTTCTTCTAGGATTTTTATGGTTTCAGATCTCATATTTAGGTCTTTAATCCATTTTGAATTTATTTTTGTGTGTGGTGTAAGAGTGATCCAATTTCATTCTTTTGCATCCTGCTGTCCAGTTTTCCCAACACCATTTGTTGAAGAGACTATCTTTCCCATTGGGTATTTTTTCCAGCTTTGTCAGAGATTAATTGACCATATAATTGTGGATTTTTTCTGTTATTTTCTGTTCTTTTCCATTGATCTATGTGTCTATTTTTGTACTAGCACTGTAGTGTAATTTGATTACTACAACTTTGTACTATAACTTGAAGTCTGAAATTGTTATGCCTCCAGCTTTGCTGTTCTTTTTCAGGATTGCTTTGTCTATTTGGGGTCTTTTGTGATTCCATACAAATTTTAGGATTATTTGTTCTAGTCCTGTGAAGACTGCTATTGGTATTTTGATAGGGATTGCACTAAATGTGTAGATTGCTTTGGGTAGTTGAGACATTTTAACAATATTTGTTTAATCCTTGAGCATGGAATGTTGTTCCATTTCTTTGTGTTGTCTTCAGTATTTTTCACCAGTGTTTTATAGTTTTCAGAGTACAGATCTTTCACCTCTTTGGTTAGGTTTATTCCTGGCTATCTTCTTATTTTCGGTGTCATTGTAAGTGGGATTGTTTTCTTAAATCTCTTTCTGCTGCTTCTTATTGGTTTTTAGAAATGCAACAGATTTCTGTACATTGATTTTGTATCCTGCAGCTTTACTGAATTTGCTTATCTGTTTGGTGGAATCTTTTGGGTTTTTACTCACAAGTTTTAGATTTTTTCATGGTTCTTAACTTGTACTTTTCATGATTTCATTCTTTATGATTAATAACTTAATAAGTTACAGAATATTGTTTCTTTGAATAAATTGAGCCCAAATTGACCACATTTCTCTTTTATAGAGATAGTCCTATCGTGGATATTTTAAGCATATTTTAATAAATGAAGGAAGAGAATTTTCTTCCCGTATCCCCACCCTTTACCCCCGTCCCAGAGTATTTTCTGAAATGAAGCTTCTGAAGTAATCTCATAAATTTTGGCTGGCTGTTTGGTTGCATTTTCAGATTATTTTTACTGCCCTCTAGTGGTGGTTACTTACCATGTCATAAAGTTGATTCTGGCTTGGAGTTACATAAAGACTGACTTAGTTTTAAATTTCTTCTTGATTCCAGAAGTCTTGAGCATAAATTTATCATTTGTTAGTATTATAGAAACTGAATCTTAACCTAAATGGATATTTTCTATTTCCATATTATCTGGGTCTTTCCTGCGTAGCCTACATATGTCAAAAGACTTGTGTATTTCAATAGAGGAAAATAAGGAGAGTAAGTCCTGTAAATCTAATTGTACAGCTTGATGACTACAGTTAACAGTCCTGGGTTGTATATACTTGAAATTTGCTAAAAGGGTAGCTCTACAGTTGGGGGTGGTTATATGAGGTGATGGATATGTTAATTAGCCTATGATGATCACTTTACAATATATATGTATCTCAGACTATCACATTGTATGTAGTAAACATATACAGTATTTGTCCTCCAAAATTGCATTTTTATAAAATTGAAACTACAGATCATTGATAGAAGTCATTTAAAATCTTCACTTAACGTCTTACGTAAAACTTAACTTTTGTATGTTTTCTGTAGACTAAAAAAAGTGGCAAGCCTGGGCCATTCTTACTGTCTGGATCCAGAGACAAGACTATTAAGATGTGGGACGTCAGTACTGGCATGTGCCTTATGACCCTGGTAAGTTTGCATAATCTTAACTGCTTCTTGTGCATCTTGCTGTGTTTATATTTTTGAGGGTTAGATGTCTTGTGATATTTTACTAAATAATCTTTAGGCTTTAGAATAACTTCTTTATAAAGATAATTTTTCTTAAACATCTGTAATTGCATTGTTACAGTGAAATGAAAATTATTCCTTAGGGACACCTGGGAAGAAAATTATTCCTATAGAATGTCACGTTATATAAAAGATCTACAAAGCCATTAATGCTAGGAGTGAAATCCTAGCTCACTGTATCTTTAAAAATTCTGTATCTCTTATGGGGAGGGGAAACAGCTTTATTATAGACCAATTCATTTTTTAAACTTTAATTCTGTATTTCACTATATTTAATTTTAATATGAATCCTGTTGAACTATTTGTTCACATGGTCTTGTTTATTCATTTTATTTTACCATTCTGATGTTAATGTTGTTACCTAGCTTTATGGCTTAGAAATGTTTATTTCATTTTAGGAGCACCTAGAATTTGATACTAGGATTTATAAATAATAGTACAGGATTGTGGGCATTAATTTAGTAGCAGTTTTTGTAATTTGGCATCTGTTTGTTTTAGAGATATTTTAGGTACTAACCATACCTTGAAGTGATTGTCTCTCTATGATATGGTAGACACTTTGGAAGTTTCATCAAGAATTGATTAGTAAATTAAACTCTCCTCTAGTAGTACCTGAGCTAAGTTCAGATAAACTGTATCATTATTTAAAAGATCTATAGGAGTGCCTGCCTGGCTCAGTCTGTAGAGCATGCGGCCCTTGATCTCAGGATTGTGAGTTTGGGCCCCACATTGGGTGTAGAGACTGCTTAAAAATAAAATCTTAGAGGCACCTGGGTGGTTCAGTCAGTTGAGTGTCTGACTTCGGCTCAGCTCACAATTTGTAAATTTGAGCCCTGCATCTGTGCTGACAGCACAGAGCCCATTTCAGATTGTCTGTCTCCCTGTCTCTCTGCCTCTCTCTCTGTCTTTCAAAAATGAGTATTTAAATTAAAATAAAATCTTTAAAAAGAGAAAAGGAAAGCATATGCTCTCCTCTCCTGTAGTAACAAGATCACCTTAATTTCCCCTGAGGTATCTGGCTCCTGTTTTTCACCTAAAGGACAGTACTTTTTACTGCTTTGTTTTGGTGTAGCCATGGAAATGTGGTTTTGTATTTTTCTTTTAAAATACAGTTTGTGGGGCGCCTGGGTGGCTCAGTCAGTTAAGCATCCAACTTTGATTCAGGTCACAATCTCGCAGTTCATGGATTTGAGCCCCACTTCGGGCTCTGTGCTGACAGCTCAGAGCCTGGAGCCTGCTCTGATTCATTCTCTCTCTCTCTGTCTCTCTCTCTCTCTCTGCCCCTCCGCTACTCACACTCTCTCTCTTTCCCTCAAAAATAAGCATTAAAAAATTTTTTAAATAGATTTTGTATTTAACTTTTGTTGAACCTTCTTCCTCTAGTCATTGGTGACTTTTATAGGTCACTATAGTAGAATAGGGTATTTTATTTATTTGGTTGTTTATTTACTTATTTAAATTGATTTTGAAAGAAAGTACATGCAGGAGAAGGGCACAGAAAGGAGGAGAAGAATCCCAAGCAGGCTCCATACTGTCAGCTCAAAACCAAGAGTTGGATGCTTACCCGATTGAGCCACCCGGGCACCCTGGTCAAAGAATATGTTACCTTGTTCATCACTCCCCTTTCTTAGGTTCCTTTATAAAAGCAGTATGGTTATCTACTTTATAGAAATTAGAAAAATTAGAAATACACAGAAAAGCTAAAAGAAGAAATTAAAAATCACCTACATACAGCTCTGTCATACCTAATAAAACCTACCAAGTGTGTGTGTATGCGTATTTTAAGTTTATTTACTTATTTTGAGAGAGACCTAGAGCCAATTGCCTACGGGCAAAGAGAGGAGGAGACAGGATCCAAAATGGACTGTGTGCTGACAAGCAGAGAGCCCAGTGCAAGGCTCAAACTCAAGAACCATGAGATCATGATCTGAGCCAAAGTCAGACACTCAACCAACTGAGCCACTCAGGCGCCCCTACCAAGTGTATTTTTCTAGTCTAGGGCCGTCCAGCAGAACTTTCTGTGATGATGTTCTGTATTTGTGCTGTGCATTGGTTATGGCTACTAGCCATATGCAGCTGTTGAGCTCTTGAAATGTGGCTAGTGAGACTGAAGGACTGGATTGCTAATAGTATCAATTTTAGTTTATATTTAAGAAACTACATGTGACTGAATGGCTACCCTGTTGGACTGTGCAGCTCCAAGCCATTTTCTTAAATTTCTGTGTAGGGGAATGTGGTGGGATATGTATTTAGCTCCAAATATTTTAACACACATCTCCTAAGAATAAAGGTGTTCTGCTATATATCCACAATAAAACTTAACATTGGGTGCCTGACTGAATCAGAGAACACACGACTCTTGATCTTGGGGTCATGAGTTTGAAACCCACATTGGGCATAGAGATTACTTTAAAAATATGATTAAAGAAAGGAAAGCTTACTATGAATAGTACACAGTCACATTTTCTCCAGTTATCCGGTCGTGTCCTTTAGAACTGTACTGTAGCCAGCACCCAAGAGCCAGCTGGGCATCGCTCGTGTGTTTCCTGGTCATGCCTCGTTAGTCTCCAGTTGCCTTTGATCAGGAAAAAATCCCTACACTTTTTGAGGGGGTGGGTGGGGCTCTTCTTTGTTCATTGATGTTTTTGGTACATGAAGTTTCACTGCCCTTTGAGTAATGACTTAACTATTTTCTTAGATGCCGTTTAAATACTTTATCCCTTTATTAAGTCAAATACCTTTTTGTTTTTAAGGTGGGTCATGATAACTGGGTACGTGGAGTTCTGTTCCATTCTGGGGGGAAGTTCATTTTGAGTTGTGCTGATGACAAGACCCTACGTGTGTGGGATTACAAGAACAAGCGATGCATGAAGACCCTCAATGCGCATGAGCACTTCGTCACCTCCTTGGGTATGTACGAGTCATGAGATCGCTAAGCAGTAGACTTTGGAGTGCCAGACCGAAACCGTTTTCTGTAATCGTGAGGGGTTTTCCAGGTAAGAAATGACCCTGTGCCTTCAGGACAGACTAGAGAAGACAGTTTAAAAACGTTGTGGGTTCCTACCATTTGTTTTAAATTCTCCTTTCCTTAACTCTCTCTTTCCATCATCAGCCTTATAATAAAAAAATTACTTTCTCCATTGCACAACATTGGTTTTGGAAACTAGGATTGTGAAGAGGATGCTTACTAACCACTCTGATGGGTAATTTTCTTCCCCTACTAGTTTGTAAGTTTTTCAAAGGAAATCTTTCTCAGCCTTTTCCCCTCCGGCAGGTATATACTCTCATGTACTGGGGACTCACTGAATAAGTCTAATAAATAGCCTCAGTGTCATCCACACCTGAATCTAGAATTTAAGCTAGTGAATACAGTAAAAATATAATACACCCAGGGTATGATGGATCTAATGATAAAAATAAAGCCTACCTCATAGGATTGTTATAAGAATTAAACATGAATATTATGCATTAGTACTGAGCCTGGAACATAGTAGGTTAAGTAAGTAGATACATTGAGGCTACCCTTGTTGTTAGATTTGAGTGTTTATTCAGCTTTAGTCGGGATGGGAGATATTGGGGTGGGTATTTTTATTGAAATGTTAACATAGGATTTAATCATTAAGTCTCAGCTTCGCTAACCCAGGGGTGGATGTGTGGGTGTACATAGAAAAAAAATGAGCATCCCTGGCACTTGGACTTGCTTATATTATTTTATGGCTTGTTAAAAATTATACCTGGGTTTAAAATAAGCCTTTTCTTTTTCTTTCAGATTTCCATAAGACGGCACCATATGTGGTTACTGGCAGTGTAGATCAAACAGTAAAGGTGTGGGAGTGCCGTTGATTGAGTCGCATTTGGCCCCTCCTCCCATTTTTCCTCTGGATGCACTCTGATGATACCATGGTTACCCCATTGAGCTCTGTTTAAATAAATATTGTCCTTTCATGTAAATTATTCTGGATGTAGATTGAGCTTATTAAATGTTACACACAAAGTATTCATGCATGGTGAATCCAAATTGTATACTGTAAATTTACATAACGTTGTCTAGAAGTACCATAGGGTTTAAAAACCTGGGCTGGCGTTGGTCACACCAGGCCTAAGAAGGCAGAAGTTGAATAAATTGAACTAGGGCACTAAACTGAATAGTTGACAGTGTCATTTTATGTTGGATTATTAATTCCTGTTTTTCTTTCTGCTATCTGTTGGTGCCTGACTTAATGGCCTCATTTGGGGAAAAGTGGTGATTATTAGGGCTTTTTCTGAAATGTGTATCTATGTAACATCACTTAAGTGTGCTTAATAAATCTTCTTTAAGGATGTTAGATGATAAGGCTACAATTCAAAGTCTTCTGAACCATCTATGTAATTAATGGGGATTACACATTGGAATTTTTGTCATGACACATTTGCCAAATCAATAGGACACATTTGTTTTGGCAGCCTATCAGGCAGAGGCTAGTGGTATATTTATGTACGGAAATGACTGTAAATCTCAAATAAGAAAAATCTCAGCAGCTAATAGCAAATCATTTCTTTCATTTGGGTCTTAATGCTTTGTAAACAGGTTGAAAAAACACTGTAATACTCTAAGCTTCTATTTTTCACACTAGACACACTTGTAGTTGTCTTCTCCATACTGTTAGACTGTGCAGTGATGTGACTCCCAAGTAGAATTTAATCTTCCCGTTGAGTGTGTCATGGTACAAATCACTATTTGTTTTTGATGTTCTTTAGGGATGTGCAATGTGCATTACATAATGACAAATGTGGAAAAGGTTATGTTTGCCCATCTGAAGGGAGTGGGAGAAATACAGCAGTTTGTTCAACACAAATCTGATACTGATTTGAACTGTATTTAACTTACAAGTTGAAAAAAAAGACAGGGTTTAATGGAGCATGCATAAAAATGTACTGTGTTTTCACCTTTTGTTTATATATAAATGTTAATTTGGGCCTATCTATAAGTGGATAAGCCTATATGTATATCACACACATACAACCTCCACATCCTTGGGTCCTGGGCTTTCGAAGAAGTGCTAAAATGTACAAGTAGAATAAATTTTGCTGTGGAAGACCATGCTTTAGAACAAACCCTTTTTGATCCTAATGCTTCTGAAAACTAGGTCTGACTCTGTGGGAATTTTTCCCAGTTCAAAGGAAAAGCATCCCCCGCCCCTGCCCCCATCTGGCTGTTCAGCATTTTACACATCCTTGGTATATTGTATATTGTGATCCAAAGTTACTACAAGTAGGCTTAAGAGAATTTTTATCTGTGACTTTGGAAACAATATTTCATTGCAGATTATTAAATAAATAATTCTATTGCTTAGCTAACCAACAGCTTTTTTTAAAAGGTCATTTGAAAAGTTAACAGAACAGTGAAATAACAAAGACCATTTAACAAAGAAACTTACTCTGAATTGCATTTTATTCATTTGCATAATACGTGATTTTTTTAATGTCCCTTTTAGTATTTAATGGAAATTTGGTTCTTGACAAAGACAAAGGGTTAGAGTTAATGTCCTGTAGATACACACACAGAGACTCGGCCTTATGTTTACTAGAAGCAGCCTTATGTCTAACTTGTGTCTTTTTGTTTGCTTTGTTTTTAATAATTCCTGAGAGACGTCTCTGGAAAGAAAAGTGTTTTGAGAACTAATGGCTATTTTTGAAGACAAAAATGACAACTTAAGCTAATTCCTTAAATGCAGTAGAATAACTTCCAGGACAATATTCCCTCACAACCCTGCTCACCTTGAGAAGTCTTTGTTTCTGTTTAGCTGTACTCACCGGATTTTTCTACAAAAGCTATGGAAGATATCTTTGTTCTCGTTTGCTGCTATTCCTGTCCTATTTTAAGAAATATAAATACATAGAAATGGTGCATCTTAACATTTGTTTGTACATGTATAAATGTCTTGTATTTTAATTCGTTTTTAGCATGTAGCAACACGAATTGTTTAAGGGTAAGCCACAACATCTAGAAATCACTCATAGATACGAAACAATAAAGGGAAAAAAATGGTACCGATTTAGGAGGAAACAAAGCTGCTGTCCCCTGGGTTTCCCCCCTGCAGCGCACAGTGATTTTCATTGACAAAGGCGGAGGAACGATTTTACTCTGTAAACAAAGTTATCCTTACTTGGGAGATGGCCACAGCCTGCTGCTTAGTTGAGTTACCAGACATCCTCCGTTTAAGAAGCAGCAAACACTGAATCTCAGGGATGGTCCTCAACTGGATCCAAATGTAACGAGCCCTGTTTGAATAATGAAGGGGGGAGGGGGAGAGTGGGTCCATCCATAATCCGGAACCGGAAGCGCAGCGGTTTCCCGCACTGTTGTTTGACACTGCCCTGTCGATGCCCTTTCTTCCTCTTTCCTCCGTTCTCTCTGTCTGCTGTCTAACCCTGTGCCTTGCCTGGGATAAGTACAATGATGAGGTTACTGGTTTGGATTGTAAGTAGAGGAATTTATTAACTGGTTTAGAGGTTCACTGCTGCTTTGTCACTTTCTCAATCAAATTTGGCCACTTATTTAAGAAATAAAAAGCTGATAGAATTGCATCCTCAGATGATTATTTGACTTTGTGTGTGTGGAAACAGACATTCCAGTGCCACCCTAATCCAATGTGCCCAAGAAGTCCTAGCTGCACTCTTGGAAGTGCGAGCCACAGAAACTGTGGTTTAGACGTTGCTTGGAGAATAGTTGCTTTTTGACATTGGCATCTTGCACTTTAGGAGACTAAGACCGTCCTGTTTTGTCTGTGTGTGGTGTGACCAATGGTGTGCCCAGAGCACTGCTCTAAAAATCACTAGTGTTAGCAAGTTGTCCAGGCTGTGGAGCGCGCGCTGTAGTCTTCGGAAGCTTTGGCTCTAGATCACCAAGCCCAGTCTCCTTACTGTCAGTGCCCTGCTCTCCTGTTTGCCTCTTTCTGTTTCTGTGTGAACTTCCAGGTAAAAATCACGCATTAAATAGTTTTCTTTTAAATTTACTTAAAGAAAAACTATTTAAAAGTAAAGGTATTTTGTTTTGTTGACAGTGGTGGCTTGATAATCCTTAAGCAACTGAAGTTAAAATTGTTGAAGGAAAAGGCACTTACAATGGTTACTCTTTCTGTCCAGCTGTATATAAGTCCAATGTGTTAATTAATCTAGATGATGCAAAGAAGAATCTCCTGGTAGAGAAGCAACATGTACAAAATTGGTGGAAAAGGTTTTGGGGTCTTTTTTTTTTTTTTCAGTAGGGTGGGGGGAGGGCAAGCTGGATTTACAAGTCACAACTGGACTGAACTGGCCTTTTTATCTTTCCACTATATCATGTAAGTAGCTGCTTTCTTGTCCTGCCTATCCTTTAGGCATCCCTAAAGCTCACTCTGAAGATGATAGAAACAAACAAAATCTTCGAGTTAGAAGTTGATCTGACACTGACATGAAGGCAAGCATTGATTTCATATGAATGTTGCAGAGGTGGTGGTGATTGGAGAAAACCGTTCCCAGATTGTTAAGAGTTAACTGAAGATATTGACACAATTTTAAAAAAAAATCAGTAAAGGAATGTATATAATATTGCTCTTGTGTTTTACAGTAAGATTTGTTGCTCTCAGACTGTGTAAAACAAAATTTATTCATGTTTTCTGCATATTAAAAAATCCTATTGTACCAATTGGTAAACTATTAAATGCCTATAAAACTAGATGTGATTTTGTGTGTGTGTGGTGTCCCTGTGCAGAGATGTAAAGCCTTTAAATGGAGTCCTAATCGGAGATGGGCTGTGTTCAACACCAGTCACAGAGTAAGATGCAAACTGGTATCAGAGTCATAACTGAAGGCTTTTTCTCTAGGCCGGCGATGGCGCTGCATTTACTTACTGTCTGTTTCCATCACTTCATTAGGTCAGGAGTGAGGAGCAGGGGCTGCAGGGGCTCCTGCCCGGAGAGGGGCTTGCCGAGCCCAGCCTGGTCTCTGAGGCACCACCCTGCCCTCCAGCAGCCTTTGCCACAGGGACTCCTCTGCCCGGGCCAGGAATGACCTATTGTGGTCAGGGCCCAGAGATGAGGGTCCTGCCCCCTTTGTTCTATTAATGAATGAGCCTCTTGTTCTGGCTAGTGGTCTTGGATTCCTGAAGATCCTTTTTTTTTTTTTTTAATGTTTTTTTAATTTATTTTTGAGAGAGAGAGCATGAGCAGGGGAGGGTCAGAGAGAGAGGGGAGACCTAGAATCCGAAGACAGGCTCCAGGCTCTGAGCTAGCTGTCAACACAGAGCCCAACACGGGGCTCGAACTCACGGAACAGCGAGATCAAGACCTGAGCTGAAGTTGGATACTCAACAGACTGAGCCACCCAGGCGCCCCAGAGATTCTTAATATTTTAAATTTGGGTTGAAATGTCAAAGTCCTGTCTTCACTCTTGCCCCAGATGCCCCATGGCTTTCCCTCTGCTTTACACATTGGCTATGATCTACCTTCTGTCCCCTACTACTGCTCAGCACCTGTAGTGGCCATGAAGTCTCCAACCTTTTTCACATATAAAGGACAAGTTGAATGATGTGACTCTTTGCTTGCCTTCTTTGGGAGTAGCCTCTTCCCCACCTCCCCACCCCCAAATGGGAAGCTGGGCCAAGAGCAATGAAAGTAATGTGCTTGAAATTTGAGTTCTTGGGAGTGTTTCTGCTTTTCCCTTTCACCACAGGGTTCTTTTTCCCCTAGCTTGAGGTGGTGATGGTGAGCCTGACCACTTTCCCTAGGGGTAGGGAGGCCTGGCTATAGCAACCCAATTCTGAAATACACTTAGCTATTCAAAACGAACTTTCATATCAAGCTTCCTTCCAACACTCATGGTGGCGTGTGTCCTGATGCAGGGTGAGGGGTAGGAAATGGAAGACTTGGTGGAGAAATGGCACTGCATCCTAGATGTGGCAGGTCTATCACTGTTTAGGCTTTGGCGAAACTTGGTTTGCATGCAGTTTTTGCTGAGAAACCTACCAGAATTCTCTAGGAAAAGGATTCTGTTTCCCAGCAGGCCAGCAGCAGCAGCACTTGGTAACTTGGAAATTGCAAGTTCTTGAGCTCCAGCTCAGATGTACTCTATCTGAAACATCTATATGAAAAATTTAACAAGCCACCCAAATGATTCTGATGCAAGTTCAAGCTTGAATGCCACTAATTAACTCGGGTAACTTCTCACTGAATAAGAAATTGGGGCAAAAGTGGTCCCACAGCTAGGATGTGAACTCCAATCTTAGTCCTCTTATTCACCATCACTTTGACACGTGGAGTTTGCCTTTCTGAATATTCTGTAACTTGGATCATTAGCCCTCTTGCAATAAAAGTAGAGGGGCACGTGATTCTTGATCTTGGGGTCATTTGAGCTCCACATTGGGCACAGAGTTTACTTAATTTAAAAATAAAAGTGGAGGGGCACCTGGATGGCTCAGTTAAGCATTCGACTCTTTATTTCGGCTCAGGTCATGATCTCACAGTTGTGGGTTCTAGCCCCAAGTGCTGATGATGCAGAGCCTGCTTGGGATTCTCCCCCCCCCCCCCCATACACATTCTCTTATACTTAAAAAGTGGAGGTGGAGGGACTAGTGGAGGGAAAGTTACCGAACACTTTGAAGGCTTGGTAGGTGCCAACACCCATATTCTCAACACACACTCCCTGCTGGTGGACAGTAGTACATTTTTATGGGCAAGAAAACAAGCTCGCTGGAAGTGAGTCATATAGCAAGGGTATAAGGTAATCTAGAGAGTGAGCTGGGATTGAACCCAAGTGCACATGTTCTTTCCCTTATCTGGTTCTGCCTGTTGTAAAGCATCTTTTTAAGCCAAGCGTAAGGATGTTCTGACGTCTTTCATCAATGTAGTAATGCAGGAATGACCCTCATCCCATCCCTGAAGCCCTATCAAAGGAAAGCTCCTAAGTCATTCTATATAAGAACTTTTTTCTCAGGATAATTGAGTATATAAACTGCATCTCAGTTTCTATTTTTTTAAATAATGGATTTGCCTATTAGGGGTATTTCAGTTTGCATTTGAGAAGGGCCACTTGTCCTCTGTAGGTGTCCTGATTATGCCTCCTTGTTTGGTTTGATAGTTTATACTCTGGCAGCAGGAATGTGGAAAAACTCTTATTCTCAGCTTCAGATATATATATGAATTCCTTAATGAAGTCCAAGTTCTCCCAGTATGCAGTTCACAACGGTATTTCAGAGGGCAGGAGAGGAGACAGATGATACAATCTTAAAAGCTTAATTTGGTGATTATAGATTTTTGTAACGATACTTAACTTGTAAAAGTAACATGCATATGTTAAAAGAAACCCAAATACAGAGTTTTGGAAAATGAAAGGCTAGCGTGGAGTCCATGAGACAGAGGTGAGTTGTGGCTCACGCAACTTAGACTTAACTTCAAATCCTGAACAGCTGCCTATCAACACAGACCATGACCCAACATGCCAGTTCTCACACCAACCCTTTCTGGATACCACTGTTCACCCTCTTAAAAGAAAAAATTATAATCTGTCAACTAAGATAAGGGAAAAGGATGACTTTCAAATTTAGAGCCTCTTGTTTTCTTTAAAGAAGTCCCTGGTCATCTGGGTTGTCAAAAGTTATCGGACAGCACTAGTACACATAGGGAACACCATGAAAATGGGTCTCTCGGGTGACTGGTAGGTACCATGATAATTAAGCCTGATCCGTTCTTAGCTCCCATTCCTCAGCTTTACAAGATGATATACCCCCAGGGGCGCCTGGGTGGCTCAGTCGGTTAAGCCTCCGGCTTCGGCTCAGGTCAGATCTCACATTCATGGGTTCGAGCCCCGCGTCAGGCTCTGTGCTGACAGCTAGCTCAGAGCCTGGTGCCTGTTTCTGGTTCTGTGTCTCCTTCTCTCTTTGCCCCTCCCCCTCTCATGCTCTGTCTCTCCCTGTATCAAAAATAAAATAAAACATTACAAAAAAATTAAAAAAAAAAGATGATACCCCCATTCGAGAAATGCTGTGAAATGAAAACATGGCTGGTGTTCATAGGATAAAGGCTATAGAAAGGAATGTTCAGAAGACAATCTTGAGACTGTCCAGGAAAGTGGTTGGGGGGTGTGGGGAGCACACAAGCAGCAAGCATCAATGGTGACTCTGCATTGCCTAGAAAACTTCAAGGTCAGGGGTGCCTGGGTAGCTCGGTTGGTTAAGTGTCCAACTTGATGTAGGCTCAGGTCATGATCTCACGGTTTTTGTGAGTTCCGGCCTCACATCTGGCTCCGTGCTGACAGCATGGACCCTGCCTAGGATTCTCTCTCCTCTCTCTGTCCCTCCCCCAACTTGTGCTGTTTCTCTCTCTCAAAATAAAACATGTAAAAATTTTTAAAAACATGTCAAGTTAAGAATGTCTATTCTCTAGTTGGCTCAGGAAAAACAACATGTGAGAACTTCATTTTTCTTTTCAGAGAATATCAGAGGCACACAGAAAAAACTCCCAGGAATTCAAAAAGGTACTCAAGTATGCATGTTGCTAGGTGTACCCGCTCTAGCTGGCCAGCAGCAGCAGCCAGGGACAAGAATTCCCCTCTTCCTGGCAGGAGGCCTCCCATGGGCCCCCTCCCACCTCCGGGCCCTGCCCCTCAAGCCCACCTACAGGGCAACCCCTCCCCTATCTCAGAGACCCAGCTCACCTGAACCTTACCGGAGGCTGCAGCCTTCAGGCCCACTCCCTCCCAGCGCTCCTAGTCCGCTGCGGGGTGCTCCCAGCGGTCCTGACTCTGACAAAGGGGGAAGAATAGATGCCAAAAATCTGGTGTTCAGCAACCCAAGCGGGCCGGCAGTCACAGGGCCGGGGCCCCCACCCCACCCCTCAGCGCCCCTCACTCCACACGTACCACACACGGCTTTATGGAAGAGAGATCCCCAGCCCCTTCTGTGACCAACAAGTGACATTTACCTGTTGGGCCATTCTCATGGGTCTAGTGACTGGCAGTCAGTCTACCCTCTCCTCCCTCTTCAATGACATTACAAGGATAATGTTGAATTTAACTTAATTGACATTCATATGCTTTAAAAACTCTTATTTATATGTGAGTGATGAATCACTAAATTCTATTTTTTTAATTCTATTCTTGAAACCATTATTACACTATATGTTAACTAACTTGGTTTTCAATAAAATTAAAGAACAAAACAAAACACCTGTTGGGGCGCCTGGGTGGCTCAGTCGGTTAAGCGGCCGACTTTGGTCCAGGTCATGATCTCGTGGTTCATGAGTTCGAGCCCCACATTGGGCTCTGTGCTGACAGTTCAGAGCCTGGAGCCTGCTTCAGAGTCTGTGTCTTCTCTCTCTGCCCTTCCCCTGCTCACCCTCTGTCTCTCAAAAATAAACATTAAAAACAAAAACAAACAAAAAAAACACCTGTTCTACTAGTAATATTTGTGGCAACAAGCCTCCGGGTCGAACGAGACTGGTACAGATCACACAGGAGAGGCTGGGGCAGCAGGTTTCAAAAACTCACTTTATTCCAATGTGAAATGAAGACGTGATGGTTTAAAAACAAGAAAAAGTTCTTGATCAGCGGCGGGGAGGCTTCGCTTGCTAGCTCACACCCACTGCCTTTTAAACAAGGAATCTGGACAGAGCGTACCCCTCAGCAGCCCCCCGCAAAGCCGCCGGCAGAGGCCCAGGCCCGGACAGCCCCCTCGGGCTCACCAGGGTGGCGATCGATCCCCCCCATCAGGGCTCCGACAGCAGGCACAGAGAAGCGCAGGGGTGGATGGGAGAGGGAGGAGCTGGGCTCGTGGGAGCCGCCCCTGCCACGGGGGCCCCGCCCCCTGCCCAGGGCTACCCTCTGAAGGAGGTGCTTGTGTGACAAGGACCAGGTAGGGAGCTGGGCTCCACAGACAAGCGGCAATCACTCCTATCTACATCTAGTCAAATCCCCTCGGGATCCATGATCCAGCCCGGCTGCCCTCGTCCCTCACCCGCCCCGGCCCACTGTGCATCAGGCAGCTCTGGTTAAAACGGGGAGAAGGATACATTCAGAAGGTAGCCCCTAAGGTTGTCCCCAGCGGGGTGCAGGAAGTGGGGGGGGCAGGCCTCCTACCGGGGCCCACGGGGCCCATGGGCAGACAGGCCAGGGCCGGGGCCGGGAACAGGGTCTAGGGAACCACCGCTGCCCACCCTTTCCCTTCTCCCTCCAGCACAGCAAGGCAAGGCCTGTCACGACCAAGAAAGCCCCTGCAGCAGTTACCTCACCACAAAGCTAAAGTGCACCCCCGCCCCCAGCCCTGCCACAGAGCTCTGACCCCCCTCCCAGGACACAGGAAAGCTCCCCGCTTTTTGGCTTCAAGCCTGGACTCTAAGCCAGGTTGGGCCCAGGGACAGAGGCAGCAAAAGCAGCAACCATAATGTCAAACATTCAAATGACCTGAGAAATCTCATCTTCACGTCATCCACTCAGAACCGACATGGGGCTATATGTACAGGTTAGGAAGGACAGATTGAGACACTCACGGCATGGACACGCTCGCACACCTGCTTGTGGATGGGAGGCCAGAGGGGCACCTGCCCCCGAACTGGGAATGGACGCCCACACACTTCATTCGCGTGTCTTCAATTAGGCCTCTGCATCGTATATTCATCGAACCAGTGCAAAAACATCTTTGGGGGGACAGGCCAGGCCAGGGTCCCAGCAGGATGCTGGGGTGGGATGGGGCTTGGAAACATGGCAGAAGAGGGACTGGTTTCCAGTCCCGGTCTGTAGGGCACGCCCCCTTCTCCTGGAGTCTGGATCACTGGGTAACGGGGCAGCTGGCTGACTGTCCGTCTGTCTCTCCCTTCCTACCCCTGCAAGCCCGGGGAAGAAGGGTCCTTGGCAGCCTGGGGCTGGGAGGCTGAATCCTCTGGGAGCCCAGCCTGCTCAGGCTCAGTGCCCATGGGCTCGTCGGCCTTCTCCCTGCTTTTGCCGGCCTCTTGGAGCTGCTGCCGCCGGGCCACTTCGGCTTTCAGGTTCTCCAAGTCTTTTTGGCTGAGTGGAAGGACAGGGGCAGGTGTCAGAGCAAGCCTGGGCCCTCTGTCACCTTATGGGCCTTGGTTAATTAAAATTAAACCTGGGGCAAGATCAGGCGTCCCTCTATGTGGGGGTCGGGGGGCGTGTGGAACAAGCACTCCCATCCCCAAGACAAAAAGGCCCCTAAGCGCTAAGACCATAAGAACTCAGGGCACTTGACACAGTGAAGGCCGGGCTCACGCTCAGCCGTCACCCTCAGCTCGGAGCCGAGCACCATGCGGTCTGGCCCACAGCGGAGCACACCCGGAGGGTGGCGTGGCGGAGGTGACACATGCAGCAGGTACGCAGTCAGGCGCCCCGGGCTCTAAGAGCCACAGCAGAACCCTCGGCCCATGCGTGCGGCACAGCTGCCCATGGAGGCGCCAGGAAACGGCAATGAGCGAAGCTGCTCCTTCCATACAGACAAGGGAAGGCTGCTCAGGTGCATTAAGCGCAGAAAAAGGTACGGCCGTGTGCTCGGTCTGCTACAATTGTTGTGCAAATAAAGAAAGGGAGAAGACGACAGACGTGTGCTTGCTCAACTACACAGCTGTCTCCTGAAAGATTCACAGAGAACCTCTTACCACTGGCTGTACTTAGCAATTCTGAGCCACAACAACCAAGTATAGATTTTAAGAAGCAAAATAACGAAAGGCAGTTTGCACGGGGTGTTGAGTGCAAGCGGAGAGGCCTCACCTGAGAGGAATGAACAGGATGCCGTTGATGACGTTGAGCTGTTCCAAGACGCTGGCCATGCTGGGGGCTGTGAACTGAGGGGCGCAGCGATGAGCAGATGTGCCGGAGAGCACCGCCGGGGAGGCCAGGGGGCAGGTGCCAGGAAGGGGGAGGGGTGCCGGGAAGGAGGGCAGGCCACAGAGCAGGTGAGCGCGGGAGGGGAGAGCGGGTCTGGGGTGCGGGGGGCCTACCTTGAGGGGCGGGATGTTAGCGCTGGAGCCGTTCCGGTAGATCTCGTTCATGGTGCGCTGCAGGGCCACAGCCTGCTGGGTCAGGCACTTGAGGTACTCGGAGCTCTCCTTGGTCTTCTCGTGGTCCTCGCCCAGCTACGGGGCAGGCGGCACAGGCAGGAAGGGATCAGTGAAGGCCCAGGGCCTGCCGCCAACCCCCAGCCCCTGCCGCGGCCCACCTGGGTCTTGTAGATGGTGTAGCCCTCCTTCTCGTGCTGCAGGGCTGACCGGAACTCGGCTTTGCTCTCGTAGACCCGGGCGACGAGGTGGTGGCTGCAAGGAGGCGTGTGGCGCGAAGGGACACGAGTGGGACGGGGCTGAGGGGCCTGACTGGGGTGCTGGGACTACTCTAGATTCTGCTCTGGGACCCACCCGAGGGCAGCCCAGGACCCGGAGAAGACATGGATCCTCAGGAGTTGGGTGGAAGACAGGATGCTGGACCCCACGTCCACCCTCCATCTATATGCCTCTGGGACCACATCCCTGTGGTCCTGGGCACCCCCTGCCCCTGAGCCAGCATGGCCTCACCTGAGGGCCACCTTGAGGGACTTGGGCCCATGGTACTTGGTGCTGATAGCCAGCGCGCTCTCCAGGAAGCGCAGTGCCAGGTCGTACTCCATCACCCCGTGCAGCACCAGCCCAATGTTGTTCTGGGGGCAGTCGGGAGGGCCGAGGTCAGTGCTGCTCTCCGGGACCAGGGCTAGTCCCGCTGCCCCCCCCCCGGCACTCACGTCCAGCAGCGCCATCTCGGGGTGGTCCTCCCCGAACACCAGCAGCATGAGGTAGCGGGCGCGGTACAGCAGGCTCAGGGCCGTGGACAGCTGGCTGCTGGCGAAGCAGTACAGGGCCAAGTGCATCTGCAGGGGCAGCCGAGTCAGGCCAGGACCGCAGGCCCCAGCTCCCCCACCCCCGCCCCTGCATGGGCCCCGCCCGCAAATGCTCACATATTCCTGGATGGTGTTGGGGTGCTCGATGCCCATCACTCGCTCGCTCATCAGCACAGCCTTCTGCTGGTTACTCAGGGCCTGGGAGAGGTGCGGAGTCATCATCCCAGCACGGGCACTGCCCCCCATCGAGTCTGCCCATCCCCGAGCAGCCCCAGAGCAGCCCAGCCTCCTCAGCAGAGAAGCGTTCACCACTCAGGCACTGTGAGCACAGAAGGCCAGACCCCACTCTGAGGCCTTTTTAAATAGCTTGTCTTGAGCCTCTTGCCCCTAACACAATCTATGCTTGCACATAAATCTAACATTAAGCTAAAAATAAAGCAATAAGAATAAGAAGAAAAAGGCATACATAAATGAAAGAAAGTCTACAGCTGAAGGACAAGCGGCAGTCTCCTGTGCCCCGACGAGGCAGGCGGCCACCAGCAGGCCGAGGAATGCGAGATGCTCCTGACAGCTTCACGCTGCGCTTACGAGGCCCTGGGCACTGTGAGTCTGAGACTAGACTTCCCAGCGTCCCCATGAAGCACTCTGTCCGCGAGCTCGCCCAGGCAGACCAGCAACTCCCCAGGGTCTCCCTGGTCTCTGCGTGCTCCTCCCAGAGGACCCCCTGAGGAGAACAGCGTCCTCGGCCTCAGGTCCCCAGATCTGGGCTCCCGCTTCCTGCGGCACGGAGCGAGAACACGGCCCTGGCTCCCTCACTTGCCATCCCCCAGTGCCAGGCCAGGCCCCAAGGCCTCTGTGGACACAGCCCGGAGGGTGCTCAAGGCCCACCTCGGCGTAGTCACCCATAATGTAGTGGAGACGAGCAAGGAGGCGCAAGCAGGCACAGATCTCCACGTGCATGGCTCCGTACACGTTGTTAAACAGGTTCAGGGCCTCATTGATGAGCTCACAGCCCTCCTTCAGGAAGCCTGCAGGGCACCCCCAAGGGCGGCAAGGTCAGGGCCGGGCCAGGGGACCCCCACCCCCCAGCCACACCTGGCCACGCACCCTGCTGTACTTTGGCCTGCCCACTCTGGAAGAAGTGGAAGGCGTCCGATGCCTTGGGGTTGACGTGCTTGACCACGGGGAAGATATTGAGCACGTCTTCCTCGGTGAATGCGGGTTTGTGGCGGCTGTCGAAGCTGTACTCCTTCAGCAGGATCTGGGGGACACAGCCCAATGCCCGAAGGTGGCCTCAGCCCAGGGCTCAAACAGCCAGCACCTCCCACCCTCCCCTCCCTCCACCCCTGCCGGCCCTGCAGGAGCTAGGAGGGGCCCCCTGAATCATCCACACCTGGATCCCGGTTTTCAGGGAGATTTCCCGCAGCAGCGTTATCTTCTGCAGCCCATAGGTCTCCACAGCCTGGTCCACGGTCTCACTGTGGGGGGAGGTGACAGGTGGGCTCGGGCGGCGGCCTCCCTACCAAGGACCAAGCCCAAGGACCGAGTCCAAGTACCTGTCCCCAGCTCCCATCCCCCATCCCTCCACCACCAAGCAGCCCTTCACGGTCTTAGCCCACACCCTGCACCACAGGGAGCCCAACACCCGGTATCGCCACGCACCACTCGAGGCTGAAGCCAAAGTAGTTCCTGGCCTCCTGGCAGATGTTCTTCCAGAGCTCCTGGGGGGTCATGACAGCCCAGGCCGTGTTATCTGCTGCCCCTGGGGGCCGGTTTCTCCTCCTCCTGTTCCTCTTCTTGGAGATCAGCTCGTCGGCAGGCAAGTGCGCCACGGGGTTGGGGTAGGAGCTCAGGAAGCAGTTCAGAAAGTGGCTGATGGCAGCCGAGAGGCCCGAGAGCTCCACGCCCTGGGAAGGAGGTTTGACTCAAGTCACAAGGGCCCTCAGGCCCCACCCCAGGGCTCTTGCCCAACCCACTACCCACCGCCAGGCTGCAGTGGGAACGGCAGTACCTGTAAGTAGGTCTTGAAGATATGCTTGGCAGAGCGGGTGATGAGCTCTCCAATGCCAATTTTCTGCAAAGGTTCAAAGAAGTGAGTCTCAGTTGGGCCCCAGGCCTCCATCCAGCCCCACTGTCCCACCCCAAGCATCACTCACATAGATGTGGTCCAGCTGTTCCCGGGCCGGGCTCCGGAGTACTGAGTCCAGCACCTTGCCCAGGTAGCGCATGTTGATGCCACGCTGGCGCATCACCTCGGCCAGAGTGGCGCCATCCATGGGCAGCACCGCATGGTCGATGCAGTCCTTCACCTGTGGGCTGCAGCAGGTCAGGGCCCCCCAGCCTGGGCCCTCTGCCTCCACCCACCCGGGGTCTTCTGGGGGCAGGGGGTGGGGAGCTCATGCTATCCGGGGGCCCTGAAGGAAGGAGGGGACTAAGACCCCAGCTTGCAGTTGGGAACAGGGAAGAAAACAAAGCAGCAGCCAGGACATGAGAACGTGCCCCCCAGCCTCTGCACAAAGGACGGGAACATGGGATGGCAGTTACAGGGAAAGGGGTGCTTCCCCGTCGGGGAGCAGGGCTGACGGAGCCCTGCCGGCAGAGCCCAACAGGCAGCACAGGCTCTCCCCTGACCATGTAGGATAGGGCAGAGGCAGCCACTTGGGGACACAGCTCTGCCAAGCCTCAAAGAGGTCAGGCAGGGGGCCAGGGCGGCTGGCATAGAACACTGGGCTCGCAGATCTGAGACCGGCATGCCACCCAATGGCGGGGCTGCCTCAGTAGGGAGCAAGCGCCCCATCATCCAAGGAGCCTATGTACAAAGGTTGTGGGGAAGTGGACAGGAACCTCCCCCCACCTTTTTCCAGATGCCCCAATGCCCCCTCTGTCAGCTGTCTCGTCACACAGGGGTTCCGAGGACCAGGCCCTCAGCTGCCGGCCGCTGTGGGGAGCCTGGTAGAGCAGAGCCTGCGCCCGATGCCTCCCTCGGCCTCTCTGGGTTGGCAGCCCCTTCTGTACGAGGGTGACAAGCACTCTGCCCTGCCTGCCTCACAGATCAGCAGGTCTAAGGGAGTTACTCCTGCAAAGGTTCCATAAGCTTCCAGAATTGGATGGATGAAGCACCAGGGCCTCCCCCACCCCTGCGGCCCCTCCCTCACCAAGCCAGGGATCTGGCAGGAGAGCAGGAAGGCAGCGGCGTCTTTCAGCAGCTGCTTCTGGTCCCGAACTTCCTCCTGGCAGGACTCGGGGAAGCGAACCCCTGTGGGAGGGACGGCAGCGGCCTGAGCTGGGCGGAAGGGAGGCCAGCGCCCACCAGACCCAGGGCCCCAAGACGGCCGGCACAGCATTCTGCCCGGCCTAACGGACACCTGCCTGGAGAGAAGATGTCAGGGTTGAAGCGGACGTCGAAGGCCGTGCTGCTGATGGAGCCGACTGCCTTGCACGCGTTGCGGATCACCTCCCGGCTCCGAGGGTCTGCTGTGGAGACGCGGCCGGCTCGGAGGCAGCCCCACTCCGCCGTCAGCGGGGGCGGCTGTGCTGCCCCGAGCCTCCCCCGGCCTCTCCCCGGGCTGGGGCCAAGCCGCCGCCGGGACAGACCCGGGGCTCCCGGCGCCCCGCAGGCACAGCGGCCCCACCTGTCCCGTCGTCCGAGGCGATGGTCTCCGCTAGCTCCTTCACCTTGGCGAGGCCGCCGGCACTGCCACCTTCCTCCTCGCTTCCTGTCTCGGGCCCCGGGGGGTCTTCGGGCTTCGATTCTGAGGCGGGGGGGTCGCCGTTTTCCAGCGAGGTGGGGTTCTCCATCTTGCTGGCTTTCTGCTGCATCAACTGCAGGGCGGCCAGCTTCATGAAGAGCAGGTACCTGGAGCGCGGCAGACAGGGCAGAGCGCGACATGGGAAAACGGTTCCGGAAGCCTTGGCCGCCCGGCGGTTTCCTGCTGGCGGCAGGGAGCAGGGCAGCCCCCAGGCTCCAGGCCTGTGCCGGCGCAGGGCCACATCCCACCCCAGCCACTCCAGCAGGCAGCGGACAGACCCAAAGCTGAGACCCTCCCAATAGAAAGAGGACGGCTGGGGCCTTAGCGGAGGAGAGGTCTCCCCATGGGCTCTGAGGAGACCTTCACGGTGAAGGGCATTCAATGTGGTGCACTCCTAAGCGCTAAATGCCAGCAGCGGTGATGCCCCCTCGCACTGGGACATTAAAAACACGGTAGCGGATTTCCACACGCCCCTCAGAGGAACAGTGCCGCTTCACCGAGAGGCACCGGGCTAGCCGGCTGCTACCTTGGACCCACATAAAGCTCTCGGACGTCCGTGCTGTGGAGCCTGAGGTCAGTGGCTGGGGCTGTCGCGACCGGGGCCAAAGCTGGCTCTTCTTCACTTTTCAAAGCGTCTCCCGTCAAGGATCAGACCCCAGAACCGTCCACTGGCTGGGTGCCCTCAAAGGCCTGGGCCCTCACCTGTGCTCCACGAAGGCGTCCACCAGCTCCTGGCGCAGGCAGCAGAGCTTGTGCCGGTGGGCCCGGGGGAAGCCGGCGCGCGTGCACTCCTCGGGCAGCACCTCGCCAGGCACGGGCAGGAAGTTGAGGTCAGGGGGGAAGGTGCGCAGCAGGTCGAGGATGTAGTGGCGCCCGTCGTTGCCGATGATGCCCTTGCACTCCACGGAGGAGCAGAGCTCCACCTCCTCGCCGCGGTCGTTGAGCACGCGGTGCCTCAGGATCTTGAGCGGCCGACTAGTGCGTTCCAGCAGCTCCAGGTACCGAGGGTGTGACATCACTGTCTTGCCGAAGTCAATGGAGCCGTAGATGACACTCTGCTCCTGGTCCCGCTCCAGGATGCCAGGGATGATGGACTGGGCCGTGACCCGGTAGCCCCGGTAGTCCACCACCACCGTCCCCAGCGTGTACAGCCCCTCCACGTCCACGGCATTGTACGTGCGCACACCGTTCAGGTCGTTGGTGGGTGCCACATAGGCTGCCACATCCCCACCAAAGTCCTTGTAGTGGTCACGAACATCAAAGCCCAGGCTAAAGAAGATGTTATTCCAGATGAACATCTGCATCTTGGTCTCCTCGCTGGGGTTGATGGCCATCACATTGCCATCGATGACCGCCATGGCGCCCCGAGTGGCTGCAGCTGTGAAGTCGCTGTGCACCTGAGAGGGGTCGAGGGAGGAAGGGTGAGAGGCGTCCTCCCTGAGAGCTGCAGACTCGGGCTCACCCGGCCAAGCTCACCCAGACAGTCGAGGCAAAGGGACAGCCCCGAGGGCCAAGGCGCACGAACCTTAGCCTGCTCACTTGGAAAAAGACAAGAAACCCGTTTTTTGAAAAAACCATAATACTTGTGTTCAGAAACAGTAAAGCTTAGCAATTAACAGAGAGAAGGGCTGGAGCAGGTCTTGGATCCACCAATTATGTACCAGGTGAACTTGGCCAGGTCACCTCTCAGACCTGTCTTCACGGTCTGTGAAACAGCGACGATAAAAGTATTGACCTTACAAGGTGTCTGAGAGATTAGAGGAGATGATGCCAATCACACACTGACCCGGTCCCTGGCAAACCACTTAGACCTGATTTTTACCATTACCATCCCAAGGCAGGAAAACTAGGGGAGATTAAAAATGGCTTTTCCAAAAGCTTATTTCTTCCTCATCTCTCTAGACAACATCACGTGTGTGCCCAGGCAAGGTCCCAAAGGCAGACTGGCTGGAAGAAGCCTGTCACACAGCCCACAATGGAGGAGGTCCCCTTCCCCACCCAGCCTGCAAACTCCAAGTCTCACAGAGGCCAAAAAACAGAACTGGGGTGGCCTGCTCTGCTGGCAGGCACGAAGTCAGCCAGCACCCTGACTGCACATCTCAGCAAGCAGCAAATGGGCCCGAGGCTGCCAGCCAGGCATGAGAGCCGTAGGCACCTTGAATATAGCTCTTTCTCGGAGCAACCGCTCAGGCAGGTTCTTGCGGGGCAGTTCCCTTGTCGTCTGCAGCTCCTCATTCCAGTCCCGGGTCTGCAAAGGGAGGGTGATGTCGGCTCAGCCCAAGCCCCAAGCCCTGCTCTGGGTGGCCCCTTCCCCCACCTCCCTGAGGACGGGCTCCCAGGCTCCCAAGTGAACAAGTCGGACAAGCAGATGGAGCCTGCAGGGAGGCGCACGGAACCCAGCCTGGACCCCACCAGGGCAGGGGAGGGAGGAGCCCAGGACGGGCGGGGCCACAGGCACCTGTCCAGGGATGTGCTCCTCGTAGCCCAGCCTGGAGGTATAGGCGTCCTCTGCACGCACGCAGTCCATCGCGTGCTCTGCCTGGGGCGCTGTCCAGCTGTACACCTGGAACGGGGTGGCAATCCTCTCGAATGGGTGGCGCTGGACCCTGTGACAGGGAGAGGGGGAGTTGGGGAAGCCTGCCAAGCTCAGAGCCCTGCCATCAGCTCCTTCTCTGAAGTCCCCACCAGCGCCTGTGTCTTCTCCCCCTGCGACCCTGCCCCTGGAAAGTCTTACAGAAGCAAATGGGCACCTCTCTTAGGGCTGATGTCTTGGGGCCTGGCAAACAGCTCCCTGAAGGGAGGCTCTGGGGTGCTGGGGACTGAGGGCACAGCTCCTTGGGGCAGAAGTGCTGGAGCTAACGCTGGCAGCTTCACCCCACCCCCGTGTGGGGTAGGAGACAAAGGGCGGATAGGAAGCAAAGACACCACCTTTTCTTCTGCAGCACGGCAAAGTTTTTTTTGAAGGTCGGGCTGATCTGGTTGAGCAGCTCCACCAGGGAATGGCTGAGGAAGCGGGGACTGGCGGGCTTGGGATTGAAGTGATAGGCCGTGGACCTGTGGGGACAGGGCAGTTGCTGCGCAGGGCACCCTGGGTGGCTGCCCGAAGACCTGGAGCAGGCTCACACGGGGACTCACTGGTTCAGGTAAAAGCCCCGCGTGGATGCCGTGATGCTGACTTGCCGGTCCTCGGCTGTGATCACAAACAGGTACATGA
This sequence comes from Suricata suricatta, assembly GCF_006229205.1. Classification (NCBI taxonomy): domain Eukaryota; kingdom Metazoa; phylum Chordata; class Mammalia; order Carnivora; family Herpestidae; genus Suricata; species Suricata suricatta. The sequence goes on along the minus strand of NC_043716.1, from coordinate 13,033,993 downwards.
GGTCCCCGTGCATCTTGCGGTTCCCGGGGGGTGGGTTCCAGCCACTCATGGTAAGCACTTTCAGGCATTGCAGGGGCTGCAAGGGGGCCAAGAATGAGCAGGCCAAGCCTCCAGGTAGGTGGCCCCTGCCCAGCCAGAGATCCGTGCCCTGGCTCTGCTCTGGAGTCCTACCTTCCAGTCACGGTTCTGGGGCTGCAGGGGACACAATGGCCGCTCGCGGCTCCCTGGAAGGATGTACTCAGGGGGTGTGCAGTCAATGGGGTCCATCTCCAAGCCCTTCTTCCGCTTCCCGCTGTCTAAGGGACCCGAGGCTGGTGGTCAGCACAGGGCCCCCCTGGGGCCAACTATCTGCCCACCTAAAATGGCCCCAGTCTGGATGCCTCCAGCCCTGCCCCCTCCTGCTAGGAAGGCCTGGCCCCTGGCCCCTTACCCCTTCACCAGCCCCGGGCCAATCAGCTCTAAGATCCTCTGCCAAACCCCCAGCCCCAATGCCTCCGCACCTCCCAGGTCGCCATCGGTAAAGACGCTCAGGAAGGACAAGGAGTTGCAGTCAACTCCGTTGAAGGCGTCAGATGGGTCCAGGCTTTTGAGCAGGTCTCGGACATGGCGCACGTGGATGCGGGCCTCACGCACCGTGTACGGCTCTGTTGGGAGGATGAGAGGCAGGGCGTCAGCAGGGCCCGCTCCTGCCGCAACAGCCCGCCCAGCACAGAGAAGTCTGCCGAGGTGCTTCCACGATCATCTTGATTTTCAAATCTTAAGCCACCACTTAAAATTGCATTATAAACACATAGGCTGGAGTTCTGGATCACACACACACACACACACACACACACACACACACACAGCCGCCTGCTGACAGGCAGAGATTCTTGTTTGCAAAGAACCTTCTGCCAAAGGATACAAGAAATGCCTCTGGCAGCACACCCAGGCCTCGGGGAGCCACCCAAAGGCCCCTGCTCCCGTTCACAATGGTCACAGGCAGCCTCAGTCCTGTTCTCCCAGGGCTGCCCCTGCACAGGGCTGGCCTGAGGACTCACCAGGACCCATAACTACAACACTGCCCCCCAGTATACGCTTTGTGAACTTTAATGGGGACTTTTGGGGGAGAAGAGGGGGTTCCTCAGCATGTTTGGGCACAGCTGGGTTACATCTTTCCACTCCTGTTCTTAACAACCTCACACTGCCCAGAACCGCTGAGCCGCTTCTCCCCTGGGGACCCACGTTCACGGGAGCCTTTATAACCAGCCGGTCTCAGCACACCAGCTGCTCGCTCCACACTGGGCCTGACCTGTCCACTTGGGAGCTGTGAAACTTCAGTTTCCTTATGAGAATTAACTTTTCTATCTACAGAATTTGACTGGGCTGATTTCAAGCCCTTGGTTGGTACCATTTAAAAAAAAAAATCATGACTCTGATATTTAACTGATAATGGGGGAAGGCACACGTGTAAAGGCCTGAGGAATAGACACGGCTCCAATCCTGCCTCCACAAGGTCCATACTGTCCTGAGCCTCCATGCACTCATCTGTGACACAGAGAGAGCAGCCGGGGTGGGTGCAGAGCCACCTGTGTGCTCTCCCTTGGCAGGCTGCCCAACCTCAAGACAAACCTTCCACCACGCGGAGCACCGAGCCCTCCTGCAGCCCCTCGACACTGCGCAGCTCTGAGAAGTGGTCCAGCATGTTGCCGTCCAGGTGCAGGGAGAAGCAGGTGCGGTGACATGTGTCTTCACGGTCCATGAGTACCTGGTGGATCTCCTGTACCATCTCCTGGGGGGACACCTACCAGGGAAAAGGCCCCAGCCACCCTGGAGAGGACGTACTGCTTTCCCTACAGTATGAGGCTAGGACAAGCGAGAGCCAGGTAGGGCTTTCCAGCGTTGTCCTAACAGGCTCATGCTCTGGTACCCAGCACCCACCCTCCACTTACCTGTAAGGAGAAGGGTTCAATCCCAGGTGCCAGGATCTTCACAGAAAAGCCTGTGTCCTGAATGACAATGACCTCCTGTCCAGTTGTCTCCTCTCCCGGCTCGGACTCGTCCAGCCCATTTTCCCGGGGTGGCTCAGTAGCCCTTTCTTCCTTCTTTAGGCTCTCTGGACAGTCCCCATTCAGCAGCATGACTGATGGCAGCTCTGTGGGTAACAAGGAGCTGAGTCAAAGTGGTCGTCTGCCTCATCCACTTGGATGGACACGGACCCTGGACAAGGCATCCGCATTTCCTCCCAAGATTTGGTCAGCCCTCCCCCAGACGCCACAGTCCCACTCACACCAGGCACACGACTTTCCCTCACCCCTGGCCACCTGCAAGCCACTGCCTTCTCCCTTCCACATTCTGGGTCCTCCCTTCCCATCTGCCACTCAGTCCTCCAGCCTGGCTTTGATCTGAGTACACCATCCAAACCACTCTCCCCACAGTCACCGATGCCCCCCTCCACCAAGGACCAAACCCAACTGTCTTCTCTAGCCTCAAGATGTCTGACTTCTCAGCAGCACCCATCACTGCACACTCTTTTCTCCCCTTCCCTGGTAGCCACTGACCCCTGGTTCCTTACTCTCCAGCTCCACCCGCCTCAGGCAGTCCAGACTGTGGGTGTCCCAAGGCCCCAGCCACTCCTCATCTCACCTGATCTCCCAGGACTTCAAACACCCTCCGGCCATGCAGCTAACCTGGCCAACCCTGGTCTCGCCTCGCACAACCTTTTCAACACATGGCCATCCCTTAGACATCAACAAAGACTTAACCTTTGACGCAGAATTCCCCTTCCTCCACAAGCTGGCCTCTGCTCGGTGAATGGCCCTTCACCCCTAGTCAACTAACCTAATCTCCAAGCAGGTCATGGAACCCAGCCTCTGCAGCCATGGCTCCAACACAGGCAACTATCCCCTGTTTCAAGAGCTCCACTTAGAACCCTTAGCCAGATCCAAGCTTCTTAGGCCAATGCTCTCAGGCAGCCTGAGGAACACCTCAACTCTTCCCGGCTTTCCTCGTCAAGGTCTGAGATGCACCAAACTACCAAGAAGCCTGACATACAGGCTACACGTCTTCCCTCCCATCTCTGTGCTTTTGTGCAGTTTACACTGCCTTCAGTATACCAGCAAACTCCTACTTACCCGTCAAGGCCCAGGTGAAATAAACCCCCTTCTCTAAAGCCTGCCCAAATGACCCCTGACAACTGGATTACTGCCCCCAGAGACACGGTGACCTCCCAGAACACCGTCCTATGACATTCTGGGGAATCTTCATGCTAGCAGCTCTCTCTTCCATCTTACCTGCGCTCCACAGGAGGGCACTGAACTAACAATTAATTACTGCAAATGGGGAGTTAAGTCCAATATTTGTGAACAGCACTCAATTCACAAGCTGTGGGGAAGAGAAGAAAGCGGGTGCCAAAACCTCCCTTTCCACCCAGACACTAAAGGGAATAAGGAAGAGCCCCTTCCTTGCCCTGGGAAGCAAGGACCTCCTCACAATCCGGCAAAACACAGCTTGCCTGGATATCCATTTGGCCCAGGGGTCTTTCCACCCAGGGTCGGCTTGGCAACCAAACTGGTCCCTTGTTTGTCTGAGAGCTCCAGACAGGTCAGCTCACCAAGCTCTGCTCCCACCTCCTTTCCTTACTATTAGGGGCGAGGAGCTTGTCCCCAGACCTACATGGGCCCTACCTAGACCTACCACAAACGGGGAGCCAGGGGCCTCAGGAACGGAGATAAGCCCGGCAGAGAAGGGCTCGCCACGGGGAGTGCAGAGAAGCCACTCCCTCTTCCCCACGTCCCTTCAGCTTAGTGATAAACAGGACCGCTGGGAGCTGAAATACAGCTCCCTCCTCCTTTCCCCAAATAAGGATGTCTGAGGCTCAGAAAAGTCCAAGGTCAACAGTGGACCTTAGATCCCCTATCAAGAGCACACACCACCATGCCAACACAATGCCCTCAATCCTGGCCACTGTGGATCTTCAAGGACTGTTATCACTCCCTTCCCTATCCCCAGCACACCCCTCCAGACCTGAAGGAAAACTCTGGAAAACCACAAGGATGCACAAGGACCTCTCTCTAGTGAGCCCACAGCCCCAGGTAGTGACACCCCAAGTCCCTAAAGTGAGCAGCCAGCCCCCAGGGAGAATTCGGCTGACTCTGACAAGCAGGCAGGAGGGTGGGGAGAAGGGCGGTGCTTGGTCAGCGTCCAAAAGGCAGCAAGAGGAATGGCAGATACGAGGAGGCACTTCCCCTAACTGGGTCCTTGAGAAAGACGCTACTGTCGGAAAGCCCCTGGGATGACAGGAGATGCAAGCAGGGCTCCCCCCAGCACGGTACTGCATCTTTGAGGTCTAGGACCCCAGAATCAAGAGGTCAGATACCCAGACGGAGACAGGCAGCCTGCACTCCCTGAGTCTTGGCTACGAAAGATGGGAAAGGGGGGCAGGGAAGAAAGGCAAGAGTGGCCACAGCTCCCACCCCTCTTCCCTAGGACAGGGAGCCTGCTTGCCCAGGAGGTACCTGGGCACCAGGTTATGTCCCAGGGGTACCCAATCCCCTATCAGATTTCAAAGGACTGTGGCTGGTTCCCAGGGGCCTCCATTCCCCTCCTCCTTCCTCTGAGAAAACCCTTGAAGGTCTCCCTACCACTGGATTAAGGCCAAGTGATCTCCCCACAATAAGCTGCCCCCCACCCCCCACAGCCCACCTGGTGCAGTTGGTGGCTGCTCCCTCCTGGGCTCTGGAGTCTCGGGACCACCATGGCAGCGAGGTAGCCAGCTCTCCAGTTCAGGCTCGGCACTGCCTGAGTCCCCCATTCTGGCCTCTGCCACTATCCTCGCACCCATGCAGCTGGTCAGCCCAGGGCTGGAGCTCGGGCTGGCTTCGGGTTTCAGTGGGGCCAGGCCTGCTGGGGCAGCCCTGGGAAGGGCACACTCCCCCTGCCTTGCATCCTGCTCAAGGTCGGCCAGAAGGACGGCTGTGGGCCAGGACGGACCAGTGGCTCCAGGACCCCAGGGGGAGCTGCTACCAGGGCTCAGGCCTACTTCCTTGCACCCACCAAAAAGGGGGTCACTGCTAGTGAGGCCGTTAGGGGGGCACGAGAACCCAGCCCAGTTTGGGGTATCTGGGCCCCTCAGGATCGAGGACTGTGGGGACAGGCTGGCAGGGGCAAGGCCCAGCAAAGGGGTCCTCTCCTCGGCCCCAACCCCAGAGGAGGGGAGCAGGACGGCTTCAGCCAGCTGCCGGCAACAGCTGGTGCAGACCCAGGCCCAGGCCATGAGGTGGCCACCCTGTCCACCAGTCACAGACACCGAGCACCTTGCCTGCCTCCTGGGCCAAGTGGCTGGCTGAGGCCTCTGGCTCATGCTGCCCCCTGCAGGTGACCTGGCAGCTCTCCCCTTTCTGGCAGTCCTTAGTTCTGGTGGGAGGGGGATGGGCCCCCGGTCTCCCAGAGGACAACTGCACCCGTGCCCCAGGCCTCCAGCTCCACCATGAAGCTGGCAGGCTCTGTCTTCCCTTCCCAGCAGCCCCTGCGCTGCCGGGAGAAAACCAAGTCTCTCCCTCAGGGAAAACAAGAGCTGGCATCAAGAGGCCGAAGGCCGTTCGGCTGTAGAGAAGGAACATGCCCAGCCTCGCCAGGGCCTCTGACTTGTTGCCAGGGCCCAGCCAGCACCGCTCCGGCATCCATACTAACCAGAGTGGGGGCGGGGAGCCAGGCTCACTCCAGGCCCCCTCCCCTCCAGTCCAGTCCTGTCCCAGGCAGCCCTGATGGCCAGGCACACGGCAGGTCCCCACCTCTCCACAGGCCCAACCAAGGGGCCTACACACACTGACTGGATGGTAAGAAGGGCCCAGCCCAGGCAGAGCCCCTCTTACCCTGTCCTCTTCCCAATCACACCCTGACCCTCTGGAAAAGGGGGTGGGGCAGAGCAGCCTGGCAATGACCTCTGAGTAGCAACCATTTCCATTCTGGTTCCCAGAAAGCCAATGCTCCCTCTAGGCCCATCCCACAGTAAGTCCCTCAATCAGCTCAACCAGCTCATCTCACTTGAGGAAACTGAGGCTCCAGAAGGCTAGCAAGCTGCCCCAAGACCCAGAGGCAACAGGCAGCCAAGCCAGGTCAAGAGAAAAAGAGGTCTCTCAGATGCGCAAACCCATGCCTCTGAGTGCCACTCCTCCAGGCCGCAGTACCCACTGGGTACACAGTACCCCTCTTCCTCCAGGCCTGAGGGCTTAGTCCAGGAGGAAGATCCATCTCCAGCCATAGCACCCTCCCAAACCTCTACATCCCCTCCTCTCCTATCCCAGGGGCACCTCCGAGGATCTGGGCCTTAGGGAAAGGACAAAAGGTGGTCCTCTGCAGAATGGGTAGGGGTGTCCCAAATTGCACACTGCATATACACACCCCTAGTCCTCACTGGCTGGGGCAGAATGTAGAAACACAGTATACCCCTGCCCTGGCAGCACAGAGACCCCATGGGCAGCAGAAAGGAGGAGTGAGAAAAGAAACTTAGGCCATCCCAGGTGGCCTGTGTCTTCCCCAGCCTGGCACGGCCTCACTCAGCAGACTGTGCCAGAGCCAGGCCCCGCCCCAGTCGAGGCCCCAGCAGGTGAGGCTCAAGCAGGAAGTAAGGCCCCAAAAGACACATCGCTCCCTCCCAGGGAACAGGGCTTCAAGGGAAAGGGGTAAGGGTTGGCAGGCAGCCTACAGAAGACCCCGATGATATAGGCATCTGTCCCCTTCCTGTCCCCTCAGACCACAGACAGGTCTGGGGGGTCTGGAGAAGGTCCGGTGATCCTCAAGCCAGTCTACCCAGGCCTCCCCAAATGAAGAGGTTTAGCATTCGATCAGGGAGCACCCCTAAGCCTTCCAGCTCCTCCCCAGTCTGCCAGCCCCCTTCTCTGTGCTGGGCCTCAACTCCAAGGAACCCTCCCCTAGGTAGAAGGAACTTGACACACCACTGTGAACTTGAAAAACCTGCCTGTTCTCTTAACCCCTAAAAGCAGCTTTATTCCCAAGAAGGTAACTGACCCTTGCCCTCGACCCCAAAAGGCCTTGATTACGTCCTCAAAGGGACTGGAGAGCCTTCCACAGATGGGTCCTAAGGGTCAGGTGCCTGCTGGGGAGGGGCGTGGTCTCCATTTAAGGCCACCCTATTTCTTCGAATAGATTCAGGCTGGCTGTAATTCAAAGCCTATCTATCCTAGCTTCTCAGAGACATAAGGAGCCAATGTCCCACCACTAGCATGTTCCTGGTTTCCAGAAAATGAACAGCTGTGCCCTTCCCTGACCCAGGTTGCCCCAGAGCCTCTCAGCACATAGTAGAGATGGGGCTTTTTTAAACAAGCCCTCTGAGAAATCCTCGGACTCTCCTCTCCTTAGTCCCCATGTTCTCAATCAACATACAATCCAAACCAACATGCCTGTCCCGGCTTCCTCTGGGATAGACAGGGGAAGCCTCGGCATGATGACCATAAGCTAGAAATCCAAATGCCTCCCGCAGCTAAAGCACTGTGTGACCTTGGGCTAGTCACTTTATCTCTTCAGGTCTCTTTGCTAGGAGGGAAATCAGCCAGACCGGACCTCCTCTTATCTAGCCTGCCCCACTGATTCAGAGCCACATCAGGGCAAAGCCTGGCAAGTCGGAGTCATTAGCATCTGTTCTGCCCAAATCTTGGCCTCATCTAGGCAATCAGCAAAGCTGCTATAGTACCTACCCCCAATGTAAGGTAAATAAGACGGGACAGGCTCAGAGGGCCTACTTAGTACTGTTCCCATCCTGACTTACTGAAGTTCGGAAGGGAGATGAAGATGACAAGTCCCTGCTGAGAAGAGTTGGGGGGAGTGGAAGACAGGGGTAGTCCGACATTCCCACCACCACCCAGGGGAGAGAAAGGACCACAGCCAGCCCTGAGGCCCTGAGGATGATCTGGAGGCCACAACTGAGGCACTGGGAAAGGGCGTCCAGCCTCAAGGCTGCAGTCTAAGACATGATGGAAGGAACAGAGGAATCCCAGGAGAAACTGATGAAGCAGGCCCCACCAGAGAAGAGCTGAAGCCATTCCCAAAGCCACCTCCACAGAGCCCCCATGGGGGACAGTTAGGAGCTCCACTCCACGCTAATGACCTTTGCCTTAAAAACAGCAACGCTGGGTTGATCCACTTTTCGCAATAAGGCGGGTTAATGATCAAGTTCTGGCACAAACACCTCCTCCTGCCAAGGAGTTTGGCTTTGCCCCCACACGCAAGCAGACCCCTAGGTCTGCAGATCCCGCCAACACCTAAGAGGAAAGACAGGAGAGCCTGAAGACCTGCGGTTAAGGCACTGTTTCTGGGAATGAACCAGAGAAGCCCCTCCACAATACACACCCACCCCCAGCTCGCTCTCTTCCCACAGACCAAGCCCGAAGGCTCAGGTTGAGCCTTACTCACAGGGCTGCAGCCCGTGTACGGCAACGCTTGAGATCCTTACGCAAAGGGTGCCAGACGGAGCAAGTGTCAGTGACCCCCCCCCCCATCCCCGAGGGCTCCCCATGCCCGCGCGCGGAGGGGGTGGGGCACGGATTCCATCAGTCTACGGCGGCGGCGCACCCCGAAGCCGCGTGTGCGCGCACGTGTACCCCCTACCACGGTCCTCCCCGGGACCCCACGTGTGAAACCAAGGCCGCAGCCGGGGGCGACAGTGAAGGTGACCTTCAGGGCGAGGGCGGCCCGGTGAGATGCAACCCGGCCCGGGGCGGAGTGAAAAGCGGCGGTCCCCGTAAATCCCGAACCCACCCGCCCGCTCTGCCCCGTCCAACCTCCCTGCCCAGCTGTCCCCTGGCCCCGGCCCCGCTCACCGGCCGCGCCCGGCCGCCCCTTGCCACAGGCCTGCGAGCTCGGCTCCCGGGCGCCGTCGGCCGGGGCGGCCGCCGGCAACTCGTCCGTTTTGATGACCATGGCGGCGGGAGCGGGCGTCTGGCTTGGCTGTCCGCGCCGCCCGCCGCGCCACTAACCCAAGTGCCCTGCGCGCCGCAGCCGCTGCGGGAAGGACGGAGTCACCGGCCCACGTGGTGCGCGCTGTAGCCTTTGACCCCACCGCCCCTCCCCTGCCCCACCCCCGCGCCCGGCCCGGCCCACGGAAGCCCGCGAGGGACAAAACGCACCGCGCCTCATTGGCGGTCCACCAAGGCGGTGACTTTCTGGAATGCCTTAAAGGGAACGCACTGTGACTCAGGGTACTGAGAGGCTTCTGGCCCCCTGGAGGGGCGGGGCTGCGGAGAGTCGTCCTTGCGGTGCTCAGCCCGTCCCGCGGGCGCCCTGACCTTGGGTGGTGACTCCTCTAGGACTGCCGTTGCTCGCCGTCCCCTCCCCCAATGGCCCTCTGCTTCCTATTGCAAACCAGCCAAATGACCACGCGGTCTCTAATCTGCGGTGTCAGTGTGACCCACTACGCCCTCCTCCACAAGCTTGAAAGAGTGGGGCTGGGGTGGGTCTAGCTTCTTGAGGAAAGGGTGCAGGGCAGCTAAAGGGTAAGCAATGTCAGAATTGGAGCCGCCAGACTTTGCCCTGAGCTACAACGTGCTCCCCACTAACAGCGACCTCGACATCTCCCACCAAATGGTCCTTACTTCCAGGTTGGTACATTATCCCCATTTTGCAGTGGAGGAAGCTGAGACCAAGGTCACACAGAGAGCAAGAACTAGAGCTGGGTCAGGCTAAATCTACAGGCTGGACACTTCACAGTCTTTCATTAGTTGAGGTGTTTGAGTATTGGTGGGGACTGAGGAGTGAGGTCAGAGAATGCTACCCAGGTGACATTTTACCAGGTCTCTACAGTGAGCTGACATTCTCCAGGTGGAGAGAGTGGAGAGGGTCTTTCATGCACAGGCCTGGAAAGTGTTGAAGACATTTGCCAGGATCTGATGGGATTGGAAAGCTGAAGCTGCAGAGGCGGGCTGGGGCGGGTGCTAGGGCCTTGTAAAAATTGCAAAGGAAAGTGGACTTTGTTCTGCAGTACAGGTGCTGGGAAAAGAACTAATGAAAGTCTTTAAGCAATTAGGCAGGAGGAAGGAAGGTGAGAAATGCTCTGGCTGATGGGAGGGGGGTATAGGGGGCCGCTGAACTAGACTAGGGGCAGGTAAGTTTGGATCATTGCACAAGAAGCCTGGAAATAAAAGCAAGACCCGACTACTGGGTGTACAAGGAAAGCCAACAGTCGGGAAGGTGAATGAACCTACTGCTTCATTCGATTGGAAATCCACATCCTGCAATCTCTACCTTGCCCCTTTTTGTAACCTTGAGTACAGCACTTGACTTTTCACCCCACTAAATCTCCAGAGCTTCATTTGTCAAATAAAAACACCCATCTGTCTAGCCTCTCACCCAACTGTTGTGAGGAGATAGTGGTCATCAAAACACTTTAGGTAGTGTAAAATACTTGTGATTCACTCCGTCTTTCTAGCACAGTTTGCGAAAGCTCGTGCTGCGGGAAGATCAGAAATGATCAGACCCGGGGCCCCTGGGTGGTTACGTATCCTTCTGCTCAAGTCATGATCTCACCGTTCATGAGTTTGAGCCCAGGATTGGGCTCTGTGCTGACAACTCAGAACCTGGAGCTTGCATATGGCCCAGAGCCACACAAATGGTAACACTCAGTACTGCTATTCGTTACACTATTTTTTTTTTTTTTACTTAGCAATACATTCTGGAGATTGTTCTATATCTGTACACAAAGAGCCTTCTCATTCCATTTTATGGCTGGATTGTATTCTTTTAACCAGTCTCCCAGCTGATGGATACTTTGTATCCATGAAACTCAAGGAATGTAGAGAACTGTCCCTAGTCCAGAGTAGCTGCAAGTGGAAGCCCCTTCCATGTTGCTAACATTACTCACAACCAGAAACATAGCTCAATATTAATCCTAGGTGCAGAAGGCCTGATGACAGGAAAACAGATACACACAAAAAGTATCATCGTCTGGCCATTTTCTCTGTAGTCTGGTGGTCTGACCTCCAATAACATATTAAGCAGTTTCTTGCTTTCAAGCTGCCTCCACCAATGTCTCTTCATCAGTCTTTTTTTTTTTAATTTTTTAATGTCTATTTATTTTTGAGAGAGAATCCCAAGTAGGCTCCATACTGCCAGCACAGAGCCTGATGCGGGGCTTGAACTCACAAACCATGAGATCATGACCTGAGCCAAAGTCAGACACTTAGCCAACTGAGCCACCCAGGTGCCCTCATAATAGTCTTTAAAAAATATATATATATTTACTTATTCTGAGGGAGGAGGGGCAGAGAGACAGGGAGAGAGAGAATTGCAAATGGGCTCCCTGCTGATAGCATTGTAGGTCTCCAGTCTCCAGGCTGGATGGACCTCCGGCTTGATCTTAAGAACAGTGAGACATGACAGCTGAAATCAGAAGTGGCTGCTTAAACAAGTGAGCCTCCCAGGCGCCCCTCTTCATTATGGTCTTTACAGCAACTACTCCCACCACTTTCTGCAACTGTTTCCACCAGTGCCTATACTAATGCTGTGGTTAAGGTGACTGTATAATCTATCCTCTAAACCAGGACACTTTTGAGAGTGAGAGTGGACACTATTGATAATGGCATTGGGATAACCAGTGTAAACTGAGACTGTCTTGGCCAAGCTGGCATGTCTAGTTCTCGGGTGAGGCATCCAGCCTCTAAACTGGGGGACTTCTTTTTTTTTTTTTTTTTACTGTTTTATTTATGTTTGAGAGAGAGAGAGAGAAATAGAGCACGAGTGGGGGAGAGGCTGAGAGAGAGGGAGACGCAGAATCTGAAGCAGGCTCCGGGCTCTGAGCTGTCGGCATGATGTGGGGCTCAAATTTATAAACCTCGAGATCACGCCCTGAGCTGAAGTCCGACACTCAACCAACTGAGCCACTCAGGCGCCCCTAGACTGAGAAACTTCTGAAAAGCAAGACTGTGCCTTATTTATGTGGGCATCTCCAGCATCTTCCCAAAGCCTGGTGCAGTGTGGGTGCTCAGTGCTGGTTGAATGAGTCAGGTGTAGAGAGTCCCAAGTCCTTTGGGAGGGCTCCACAGGATGCTGAACACCCATGTTGCTAGCAACCCACGGGCTCGCCTTTGACCACCCACCCATCATTGTTTATAATATGTGGGTTTTCCTTGCAGATATCCCTTTTGCCAACTGTGTACTCTGACTTCTGTGTCCAGAGCTTCAGATCATTTCCACGATACCTGGCTGAGACCCAGGCTAAGCCTTGGAAGATAGATGTACCAGCCTGTCCCCTGCCCTGGCCTTCCTCTCCTGTCCTCTCGGTGGTCAGGAGCTGAGTGCCTACTGGTCAGCAGGGTGCTAGTGACCAGCGTGTCCATGGGCCTAGTGACTAACCAGTCCCAGCGGCCTTAGAATGTGCAACTTAGCTTCCGTGGACCCCCTGCCCCTTTCCCTAGCAGGCTTCTGTTACATAGTCCCCATCCCAGGACTGCCTGGGTGACACTCCTGAGCATCTGTTTCTCCATCTTTAGGGCTCCTGAGTAAAGATGCTAAGTATGAAGGGAGGTTTATCAAGGTTGAGACCTGGCCTGCATAATTAGCTTGCCTAGAGCCTCCCAGCGCCCTAATTAGTGTTATGATGGATCCACCCTCGGCTGGGCATTCCTATTTCCTTTCTCTTTTTCAGAGTTGCCAAGGGGCTGGAGAGGTGAGCAGGATGCCAAACTCCTGCATTGCAGGAGGGAGACCCCTACCTCACTGGCTTGACTCCGGTGACCCGTAAGGAAGGAAATACTCCACCTCCTTCCACCCCACACCTGTGTGGGCGAAACTGGCAAAGGGAGGGGACAACAGCCATAGAGATGCCCTGGGCCTCAGTCTTCCATCTGTAAAATGAGGGGGGTTGCGTACACATACTCTGGGTTACCTGGTGCTGACATTGCACATCTCTACTCTGTACTACGTCTCTAGGCTGGGGTCAGCCGAGATCCCCCAGAGGCTTGTGAGGGGATTCTCTGGGCAATTCCTTCTCTCTCTTCTCCTTCTCTCCTTTTTCTCAAATTGAACACAGGACTCCAGAGTCCTGGGCAAATGTTTATCTAGGGCTGGGCTTTCCCTATCGTAAAAGTCACCAGGCAAGCAGACCCCTGGGCCATACCTCTCAGAATGGGAACTGCTACAGGTCTGGTTCTAGCCCATCCTGGGTTCAAACCTGATCCCCAGAGGCTGGAGCAAGGGACTGGGGGGGGGGGCAGCCCAGGCCCACCTGCCTGCTCCATCTGGACACACTAAAAAGGAATCAGTACATGTGACTTCAAGTCTAGCTCCATCCCTGACTCCTTCACTGTTACTTCTTTACTTACCTGGAGTAAGTCATTTATCTCTTCCTGATGCCAACTTCCCTGGGAAGAGTGTCATAGGCCAGATGGGGAAGCCATCCCAGGTCTACAGTCAAACTCAGATATCACTGTCTCTGTGAAACTCCTTTCTAGCCTCGGCTGGAAGCGATTACTCCCTCCCTAGAGCCCTACAAATCTTTTTTCAGTGTAATTTATTGTCTGGGGCCCACTTGTCCCCACCCCCAACTGATTGTTGTTCTTACTCTTGGAGTTAGAGGTAAAACCAAACTCACAATGGCTTTAAAAGGCATGTCACAAGGGCACCTGGGTGACTCATTTGGTTGAGGGTCACACATCAGCTTAAGTCATGATTTTGTGGTTCGTGAGTTCAAACCCTGCTGACAGGCTCAGAGCCTGGAGCCTGCTTTGAATTCCGTGTCTCCCTCTGTCTCTGCCTCTCCCCCACTGGTGTTTGTGCTCTCTCGCTCTCTCTCGCTCGCTCTCTCTCTCTCTCCCTCCCTCCCCAAAATAAATGAACATTTAAAAATTAATAAAGATAAAAAGTATGTCACAGATTGAGGGCACTAGGAAAGGTAATAAAATGCAATGGGATCCTGGACAGAACATCTGGAACAGGGGGGCGCCTGGATGGCTCAGTCAGTTAAGCATCTGACGCCCTAGATTTTGGCTGAGGTCATGATCTCATAGTTTGTGAGTTCAAGCCCTGCATTGGGCTCCATGCTGGCAGTGTGGTGCCTGCTTGGAATTCTCTTTCTCTCTCTCTGTCCCTCCCCAGCTCGCTCTCTCTCTCTCAAAGTAAATAAATAAACTTAAAAAAAAAAAAAGAATACTTGGAATAGAAAAAGGGCACTGGTGGAAAAGCTGGTGAAATTCAAATAAGGTCTGCAGGGTTTTTTTAAATTTTTAATGTTTTTATTTATTTTTGAGAGAGAGAGACAGAGTACAAGTGAGGGAGGGACAGAAAGAGAGGAAGACACAGAATCCGAGCTGTCAGTAAAGAGCCCAACTGGGGGCTCTAACCCATGAGCCACGAGACCTTCACTCCAGCCAAAGTCAGATGCTCGACCAACTGAGCCACTCAGGCTCTCTTAAGGTCTGCGGTCTTTTTTCTTTTTTTTTATGTGTTTTAATTTTAATTTTATTTATTTTTGAGAGACAGAGAGAGACAGCACGAGCAGGGCAGGGGAGGGTCAGAGAGAGGGAGATACAGAATCTGAAGACAGGCTCCAGACTCTGAGCTAGCTGTCAGCACAAAGCCCGATGCGGGGCTCGAACCCACGAGCTGTGAGATCATGACCTGAGCTGAAGCTGGATGCTAAACCGACTGAGCCACCCAGGCGCTCCAGGTCTGTGGTCTAAGTAATCATGTACCAATGTCAATTTCTTGGTTTTAATTGTTCTATGACAAAGTAAAATGTTCATATTAGGGGAAGCTGGGTAAAGGGTATACAAGAGTTCTGTATTATATTTGCAACTTTCCTCTAAGTCTACAACTGACTAGGGGGTGGCTCAGTTGGTTGTGGGTGGTTGAGGATCTGACTTAGGCTCAGGTCATGGTCTTGGGTTTCATGCACTTGAGCCCCATGTTGGTCTCACTGCTGTCAGCCTGTCAGCACAGAGCCGCCTTAAGATTCATTGTTTCCCTTCTCTGCCCCTCCCCTGCTTGCACTCTCCCCAAAATAAACAAATATTTTTTTAAAAAATAGCTAAAAAAATAAAGTTAAAAATGCACAAATTAATGCTGACTACTTAAAAACAAAAATATGGGAGGAAAAAAAAAAGTAGAGGAGGAGGAGGTTTATTGGTCCATATAACTGAAAGGAGCAGGAGTATATGGGATCAAGGCATAGCTAGATCCAGCAGCTTAATTATCAGGAACTGTCTCCATCTCTCCTGCTTCTGCTTCTGGTATGATAGCTTCATATTCAGGCACCCCTATCTTTTGTGATGGCAAACAGCCTGACAGCCCTCGAGGCTGATATTCTGCCATTTAGCCACACAAAAGTTTCTATTTCTCAATAGTTCTGTTTTGTTCACTGATGGATCCCTAGCATCTAACTTGGTGGGTTGAATGACCGGCTCCAGCGGAAGTTCTGAGATTGAGTCTCGTTGGCTCATACTGAGTCACAAGCCTATCTCCAACCCAATCAGTGTGACTTACTTTACCTGGGTCATATGGGTAGAGTCAGCAGCCCCCTCCCCAACACAGGGATCTGAGATGGTTGAAGGCAGTTCCCCAAAAGGAAGACAGTTCCCCAAATGGGTCCTATGATCAGAAGGGCTGCAGGCCAATCAGTATTTCCCCCCAATCCTATGAATGCAGAACTGCTACTTTTTCTCCTGGAGCTGTCCACAACGTAGACCCATACTAAAATGTACAGGCTTAAAACCCGTGCTGGGTGCTGGGTGTGCTGGACTCCCAAACTGCAGTCTCAGGATAACCCTCTCGTTAGTGGAGGATAAGAATAGGGCTTATCTCTGGATGCTGGGTTTCTTGCAGCTGGATCAGATGGTTGTGGGTGTCAGGAAAGGGGAGCAAGCATGGCCACGATGCCCGAACTACAGGATTCTTCTCGGCTGAGACATTGGGCATTTCCAGGCCTGGAGCCCTTCCAGTCTCTCTCTCCCAATGCCAGTCAGGAGCTTCAGATCTAAGGTATCATTTGTTCGTTCAGTTTGGGGTGCCATGGGGAAAGGGACAGGGCTAGCCCGAGCATTGGGACAGCTCAGATGAGAGCCTTATGCCTTGTGAGGAATATCCAATGAGAAGACCCCAGAGTGTCAGCTCCCAGTCTTCACCCAGCCCACAGGCAGACTCCCAAATGTCCTCCACATCTTCTTCCACACCTGCAGGAATACAGGCGCCCACAGAGAAGAGGTCTGACGTGTGTGTTTTTCAGATATTTTATTAAGAATAAGGCATATGACAGTCACCCCTAAAGCACAGGGCTCTATTTCTGTAGGTGAGTGAATACACTCTGAAAAAGCATTGGATTTAAAAAGCGCAGCCAACAGAGAATTTGGAGCAGGACCCCTCTGCCCCACCAAGGGGGCTCCTGCCAGGTGGTTTGGAAGCCCTGAATGTCCCCTATTCAAGGCTGGCACCTCAGGGAGAGGGTGCGTAGAGATATCCAGCTCTCCGCACTAAGGAGATGCTGCTCCACACCCCCCTGGCCTCCTTCTTCTCCATGGGGAGACCTCTATTCTGCTGCTGGTTTGGGGAAGGGCAACCCCATTTCAGCCCGGGAGTGGTCCCCCAAACTGCAGGCCACCTTGGGTAGGATATGCAGGGGCAGGGGTATAGAGCCTCATGCTGCATTGCCCACTGGTCCCTTGCTGGCTTCCAGAACAGAGAGGGGTCCCCACTTGCAGCTCTCCTTCCTGGGTCTATCCACACTTGGGGTGTGGCTGGAACTCCACTGTGGGGCCCCTGAGTATTCTTGTCAACATGCCCCTCCCTCAGTGGGGATTCGTGCTGCGGAGCAGAGGGGAAGAGCAGGTGGTAGACGCAGTCCTTTCCCTTCTAGTCACCCATACATTCCAGGGGCTTATGGGAGGAGGTCTTTCCTTTGGCAGGGTGGGTCCCCCAGGCTAGGAGAGGGAGAGAGCTGGAGGCTAAAGATTTTTGGGCTTCTAGGTCAAGGGCAGGCTACAGTCCCATTCTGCTGCACTGACAGTTCTGTTCCAAACCCACGGGCAGGTGGATAGAGGGAAGGCTTTAGTCCATTATTTCTAGAAGAAAGAGGAAGAGGAATTTGTTAAAATTGGAACCCTCCATCTGCCTCAGTTCTCAAGCCCTCCCCCAGCTTGCTAAGTGGAGGAAGAGGGTTGGCTATTTCCTTTCCCAGACCCTCAACTCTTCAGGTGAGAGTCAGCAAGTCAGCCACCCCAGGCCTTAGGACCTTTCATCTGGGGGACCTCCAAGCACCCCACAAACAATTGTCATTATCTCTGGTTGCTAGAAGAGGGATAGGAATTTGGAGGTGCTGATGGGGTCACTTAGGGAGAGGCAGACAGACCTGGAGGCTGCCTGGGGGAGGAGTGTGGTGGAGGCCCCCTGGCTAGACACCCTGGGTACCCAGGAGGGAAGGGAGAGAAGGGCTATTGCTATAGAGCTGGGGGAGGCCAGGCGGGCATAGCTATGGCTTTTAGTAGGTGGGGGGAGGGGTGGCTAAAGTTCGTCACCATCTCTGTAGAAGAATCAACATAACAAAGTCACCCTGTTTACCCCAAAAGTGTGGTTGTGGAAGCTCAGGGTCTAGGCTGGTTGCTTTAGAAAGACACCTTCCCACAGTCCTTTGGGCCCCTTCAGGAAAGTGCAGCTAAGAGAAGAGAGAGGCTTCCTCACACACCTCTGAAAGGGAGGCAAGAGGACCAGGGGGGTACAGTGAGTCACACACACTTGAGGGGAGACCTGGAGGGCAGAGGCACAACCACGGGGCAGGAGAGGAGGGTAAGAGGCCAGGGCAGAGCGAGGACCCCAGGCCACCACGGTAGCCCAAGCTCAACTGAGCGAGAGAGAGCATTGTCTGTCCTGTCTGTCCCAAAGGCATCCACACCTTGGGCATCCGCCTCCCAGGGGCTGGACGCCTGGACCAGGCCTGGTTATTGCTCAGTGGTCTCAGCAGTCCAGAGTGCAAGCAGCTGGGAACGGCCGGCACGTTTGTGGGCCGAGAGTGTGCTCACTGGTTTTGCTTCTTGCGGATTTCCCACTCCTTCTAACATAGTGAAAGAGGACAGGATTGGGGGTTCCCCCTGTTCATCACAGGGACCGTGATGGAAGAAGGGCTCACCACCCCTGGAGATTGGCTCGGCTGGACTCCCAGGTCCTGGGTGACACACAGAACACTCGGCCTCAGCCAGGGCAGGAGCTCCCAGGATGCGCTACTTTTGAGTGAGGTAAGGGCCTCTCCCTGCCCCGCAGCCTCCCTCAGCAGCCCCTGGAAGACCTCACAGGCACTTAGGACCATCAGAGGAGGCATGGCATGGGGAAGAGGGCTCTAGGGGGGTGTCTTTCTAGAACATGGGGTGGGGGCCACACTGCACCAAGAACTGCACTTCCTGCCTTTGGTCAGGAGAGGAGAACTGAAGGGAAAGTAGTTAGGATGTGGGGTGTCTCACTTGCCATCTCACCACTCCCCATCCTAGATAGAAGGGTTACATTGAGCCACTGTCAGTTCTGGTAGGATTGGGGACATCCCTAGAGGGGACCAGCCTGTGCTCCTACCTTCTCCCCTCAGCAAACTCAAACCTCTTCCAACAACGGCCACTTCCAAGAACCTGGCCCTTCTTCCCGGCTCTGGGTGCAGCTGGGCAAAATTAGCACCAATAAACAGGACTAGGAAAGCTCCCAAGGCAGCCTTCAGTTTCCCAGCTACATCCGGAAGGGGACGGCCGTTTGTGCCCTTCCTTCCACTTGCCTGACGCCAACAGCGGACTCCGGAGTGTCCCCCTCGCTTCCGTAGCGCAGCTCCGGGTCTAACTATTAGATGAGAATCCTGGGGAAGGACTGAACTGGAGACAGTCTAGACCAGATTCTGCCACCAAACCCGTTCTGTACTCCTCTCCAAGGGTCTATGGGCGCTACCTTCCAGAAGTTCAAACTTCCATCAGTCACACTTTCCCTACCAGGGGCTCTGGCAGGAAATGCCTTTAAAGAGTTGGGTGCTCACCGGTAAGGACCTATCAGCGGGGTATGGGTAGGAGAAGCGACATCAGAGGTCCAGCCGATAGCCTCTAGCCCGAACCTCCCCTCGAAGGAAGGCTTGGCGGGCAGGGCAGCCGTGCGGGGCTGGGGGAGGCCCGAGGGGGGAGCCGGGAGGCCTAGGGGTGCTAAGTGCCGTTGCGTTCCTTTTGTAGGCCAGCCCACCCTTCCCCCTCCCGTCCAACGATTGTCAACTTTCCCGGGGCAGGGCGTGACCCCCTCCCCTCCCTGCAGCAGAGTGGGGAACAGATTAGCATCCGTACACCTAGTCCTCTCCACATGAAAGGTGCGCTCTCTCACCCCGCGGAGGAGCTCCCTGGGGGGAAGACGGTCCAAAAGGCGGGAGCGGTTGGGCGGGGCAGGGAAGCTGGGGCCCCCTCCGTCCGCTCCCCGGAGGAGCGCCGGCTCCCGCGGCCCCCGGGACCCGCCTGCGCGGCCCGAGCTGCGTCCCCAGCCCGTCCCGGGCCGGCC